>NC_090929.1:1716798853-1717101883 GCF_040938575.1 Ambystoma mexicanum | reverse complement strand
TGGTCCAATGTGTTTTGGGGTGGGGGCGGGGACATGTGGTGGGCCTGCCTGCAGGTTGCCGTCACAGGTGGGAACATGAGGCAGGGCCTGCCTGCGGGGTATGGTCACAGGTGATGGGGTGGCCATGTGGTGTGGGCTGCCTGTGGGGTATGTTCACAGGGGATGGTCGGGGTCCCATGTGGTGTGGGCTGCCTGCGCGGTATGGTCACGGGTGATGGTGGGGGACCCATGTGGTGTGGGATGTCTGCGGGGTATGTTCGATGGTGATGGGGGACCATGTGGTGTCAGCTGCCTGCGGGGTATGGTCACGGGTGATGGTGGGGGACCCATGTGGTGTGGGCTGTCTGCGGGGTATGTTCGCAGGTGATGGGGGAGCATGTGGTGTCAGCTGCCTGCGGGGTATGGTCCACTGCTGGGGTCTGGCTTTTCGTGAGGAGGCGTCTGCTTCCAGGAGAGTTGTGCGTGTATTTGGCTGGTGCGAGCAGGGTACGCAGTTCGTACAGTCAAGTGTGAAACGCATGAATTAATGTACAAACACACACACTTCAATATTGCGACCATACTGTTTTGGAAAACATGTTTACAATACATGTTTGACATTTAAAGCCTTACACAGTAACAGATTTTGGATTGTTTTTTAACTGTTTTTTAAATTTAGAATTATGCAAGAAAAGTACAAGATGCAAATACGTAAATTGTTTCTATCTTGCAAACTTTCAGAAAGGCACATGCAGTTTATTTTAAGATGTAACTTAAAATAAAAAAGGGACCATCGTTGCACCACGTGACAGTTCACATTAGAGGTAGATAGTGTTGCGCTTTTAGATGTCACCCTCCAATTAACCCAAAAATCAGGACAGGGATTTTAAAATAAAAAAAAAAACTCTCGGGACCGGAGACAGGGGGCCCAATTCCGTGACAGTCCCGGCAAAACCGGGACATGTGGTCACCCTAAGCAATAAGCACCTGTTCTGGGGGCTTCACCGCCTGGTAACGGCGCTGGGGCGCAGCTATAACTTGGGACCCTGGGCTGTTACCACGCGGTGAAGCCCCCAGAACGGGTGCTTATCGTTATATGACAATAAAGAGAAATGTTAATGGCTTTACAGATATCTCTAACCACCTGCCCGGTGAAGTGTGCTCTTCTGTCACTGTTAGGAGGCCCAAATCAAGGTACACATCCAGTGAGAAGCCTTTTGGCACTAGTGAAAGAGTGCGCCCTTTGGCATGGATGGGCTTTACCCATTGTGAAAAAGTATCCATCACACCAAACAAAACTCGCAACCAAGACACTGGACGGCTGCCTGTACAAGTAGAGAAGGTGGACTTGTATAGCGCCCTTCTGCCACTATTAGTGCCGTGCTGTGCGATATTAGGAAAGGGACCTTTGGTGCTCTGCCTTCCTTACAGCGTTTCACACATCATGGGCCAAACAGACAGGACAACTGCTACAGAATAGCTCTGGGCTACGGTGGGGAGTAGGGGTCCAACCAGTCACATTCAGCCACAGCTAAGGAAAGAGAAGTCTGGGCACTACCAGGCGGCCATCAGGAGAGTGAGAAAGAGAAGTCTGGGCACTACAGGCGGCCATCAGGAGAGTGAGAAAGAGAGGCTGGGCACTACCAGGCGGCCATCAGGAGAGTGAGAAAGAGAAGTCCGGGCACTACAGGTGGCCATCAGGAGAGTGAGCAAGAGAAGTCTGGGCACTACCAGGCGGCCATCAGGCGAGTGAGAAAGAGAAGTCCGGGCACTACAGGTGGCCATCAGGAGAGTGAGCAAGAGAAGTCTGGGCACTACCAGGCGGCCATCAGGAGAGTGAGCAAGAGAAGTCTGGGCACTACCAGGCGGCCATCGGGAGAGTGAGCAAGAGAAGTCTGGGCACTACCAGGCGGCCATCAGGAGAGTGAGCAAGAGAGGTCTGGGCACTACAGGCGGCCACCAGGAGAGTGAGAAAGAGAAGTCTGGGCACTAGAGGCAGCCATCAGGAGAGTGAGAAAGAGAATTCTGGGCACTACCAGGCGGCCATCAGGAGAGTGAGCAAGAGAAGTCTGGGCACTACAGGCGGCCATCAGGAGAGTGAGAAAGAGAAGTCTGGGCACTACAGGCGGCCATCAGGAGAGTGAGAAAGAGAGGCTGGGCACTACCAGGCGGCCATCAGGAGAGTGAGAAAGGGAAGTCCGGGCACTACAGGTGGCCATCAGGAGAGTGAGCAAGAGAAGTCTGGGCACTACCAGGCGGCCATCAGGAGAGTGAGCAAGAGAAGTCTGGGCACTACCAGGCGGCCATCAGGAGAGTGAGCAAGAGAAGTCTGGGCACTACCAGGCGGCCATCAGGAGAGTGAGAGAGAAGTCTGGGCACTACCAGGCGGCCATCAGGAGAGTGAGCAAGAGAAGTCTGGGCACTACCAGGCGGCCATCAGGAGAGTGAGCAAGAGAAGTCTGGGCACTACCAGGCGGCCATCAGGAGAGTGAGAAAGAGAGTCTGGGCACTACCAGGCGGCCATCAGGAGAGTGAGCAAGAGAAGTCTGGGCACTACCAGGTGGCCATTAGGAGAGTGAGAAAGAGACATCTGGGCACTACCAGGCGGCCATCAGGAGAGTCAGAAAGAGAGTCTGGGCACTACCAGGCGGCCATCAGGAGAGTGAGCAAGAGAAGTCTGGGCACTACCAGGCGGCCATCAGGAGAGTGAGCAAGAGAAGTCTGGGCAGAACCAGGCGGCCATCAGGAGAGTGAGAAAGAGAGTCTGGGCAGTACCAGGCGGCCATCAGGAGAGTGAGCAAGAGAAGTCTGGGCACTAACAGGTGGCCATCAGGAGAGTGAGCAAGAGAAGTCTGGGCACTAGCAGGCGGCCATCAGGAGAGTGAGAAAGAGAGTCTGGGCACTACCAGGCGGCCATCAGGAGAGTGAGCAAGAGAAGTCTGGGCACTACCAGGCGGCCATCAGGAGAGTGAGCAAGAGAAGTCTGGGCACTGCCAGGCGGCCATCAGGAGAGTGAGAAAGAGAGCTGGGCACTACCAGGCGGCCATCAGGAGAGTGAGAAAGAGAAGTCCGGGCACTACAGGCGGCCATCAGGAGAGTGAGAAAGAGAACTCTGGGCACTACAGGCGGCCATCAGGAGAGTGAGAAAGAGAGGCCGGGCACTACCAGGCAGCCATCAGGAGAGTGAGAAAGAGAAGTCTGGGCACTACCAGACGGCCACCAGCAGAGTGAGAAAGAGAGTCTGGGCACTACCAGGCGGCCATCAGGAGAGTGAGAAAGAGAGGCTGGGCACTACCAGGCGGCCATTAGGAGAGTGAGAAAGAGAAGTCCGGGCACTACAGGCGGCCATCAGGAGAGTGAGAAAGAGAGGCTGGGCACTACCAGGCAGCCATCTCCTGAGAGTGAGAAAGAGAAGTCTGGGCACTACCAGACGGCCACCAGGAGAGTGAGAAAGAGAAGTCTGGGCATTACCAGGCGGCCATCAGGAGGGTGAGCAGGAGAAGTCTGGGCACTACAGGCGGCCATCAGGAGAGTGAGAAAGAGAAGTCTGAACACTACAGGCGGCCATCAGGAGAGTGAGAAAGAGAAGTCCGGGCACTGCAGGCGGCCATCAGGAGAGTGAGAAAGAGAGGCTGGACACTACCAGGCGGCCATCAGGAGAGTGAGAAACAGAGGCTGGGCACTACCAGGCAGCCATCAGGAGAGTGAGAAAGAGACATCTGAGCACTACCAGGCGGCCATCAGGAGAGTGAGAAAGAGAGGCTGGGCACTACCAGGCGGCCATCAGGAGAGTGAGAAAGAGAGGCTGGGCACTACCAGGCGGCCATCAGGAGAGTGAGAAAGAGAGGCTGGGCACTACCAGGCGGCCATCAGGAGAGTGAGAAAGAGAGGCTAGGCACTACCAGGCGGCCATCAGGAGAGTGAGAAAGAGAGGCTGGGCACTACCAGGCGGCCATCAGGAGAGTGAGAAAGAGAGGCTGGGCACTACCAGACGGCCATCAGGAGAGTGAGAAAGAGAGGCTGGGCACTACCAGACGACCACCAGGAGAGTGAGAAAGAGAAGTCTGGGCACTACCAGGCGGCCATCAGGAGAGTGAGAAAGAGAAGTCTGGGCACTACAGGCGGCCATCAGGAGAGTGAGAAAGAGAAGTCTGGGCACTACAGGCGGCCATCAGGACAGTGAGAAAGGGAAGTCTGGGCACTACGGGTGGCCATCAGGAGAGTGAGAAAGAGAAGTCTGGGCACTACCAGGCGGCCATCCGGAGAGTGAGAAAGAGACATCTGAGCACTACCAGGCGGCCATCAGGAGAGTGAGCAAGAGAAGTCTGGGCACTACCAGGCGGCCATCAGGAGAGTGAGAAAGAGAAGTCTGGGCACTACCAGGCGTCCATCAGGAGAGTGAGCAAGAGAAGTCTGGGCATTACCAGGCGGCCATCAGGAGAGTGAGAAAGAGAAGTCCGGGCACTACAGGTGGCCATCAGGAGAGTGAGCAAGAGAGGCTGAGCACTACAGATGGCCATCAGGAGAGTGAGAAAGAGAAGTCTGGGCACTACCAGGCGGCCATCAGGAGAGTGAGAAAGAGAAGTCCGGGCACTACAGGTGGCCATCAGGAGAGTGAGCAAGAGAGGCTGAGCACTACAGGCGGCCATCAGGAGAGTGAGAAAGAGAAGTCTGGGCACTACAGGCGGCCATCAGGAGAGTGAGCAAGAGAAGTCTGGGCACTACCAGGCGGCCATCAGGAGAGTGAGAAAGAGAAGTCTGGGCACTACCAGGCGGCCATCAGGAGAGTGAGAAAGAGAGGCTGGGCACTACCAGGAGGCCATCAGGAGAGTGAGAAAGAGAAGTCTGGGCACTACAGGCGGCCATCAGGAGAGTGAGCAAGAGAAGTCTGGGCACTACCAGGCGGCCATCAGGAGAGTGAGAAAGAGAAGTCTGGGCACTACAGGCGGCCATCAGGAGAGTGAGCAAGAGAAGTCTGGGCACTACCAGGCGGCCATCAGGAGAGTGAGAAAGAGAGGCTGGGCACTACCAGGCGGCCATCAGGAGAGTGAGCAAGAGAAGTCTGGGCACTACAGGCGGCCATCAGGAGAGTGAGAAAGAGAAGTCTGGGCACTACAGGCGGCCATCAGGAGAGTGAGCAAGAGAAGTCTGGGCACTACCAGGCGGCCATCAGTATAGTGAGAAAGAGAAGTCTGGGCACTACAGGCGGCCATCAGGAGAGTGAGAAAGAGAAGTCTGGGCACTACAGGCGGCTATCAGGAGAGTGAGCAAGAGAAGTCTGGGCACTACCAGGCGGCCTGCAGGAGAGTGACAAAGAGAGGCTGGGCACTACCAGGCGGCCATCAGGAGAGTGAGAAAGAGACATCTGGGCACTACCAGGTGGCCATCAGGAGAGTGAGCAAGAGAAGTCTGGGCACTACCAGGCGGCCATCAGGAGAGTGAGAAAGAGAAGTCCGGGCACTACAGGCGGCCATCAGGAGAGTGAGAAAGAGAAGTCTGGGCACTACCAGGCGGCCATCAGGAGTGTGAGAAAGAGAAGTCTGGGCACTACAGGCGGCCATCAGGAGAGTGAGCAAGAGAAGTCTGGGCACTACAGGCGGCCATCAGGAGAGTGAGAAAGAGAAGTCTGGGCACTACCAGGCGGCCATCAGGAGAGTGAGAAAGAGACATCTGGGCACAACCAGGGGGCCATCAGGAGAGTGAGCAAGAGAAGTCTGGGCACTACCAGGCGGCCATCAGGCGAGTGAGAAAGAGAAGTCCGGGCACTACAGGCGGCCATCAGGAGAGTGAGAAAGAGAAGTCTGGGCACTACCAGGCGGCCATGAGGAGAGTGAGAAAGAGAGGCTGGGCACTACCAGGCGGCCATCAGGAGAGTGAGCAAGAGAAGTCTGGGCACTACCAGGCGGCCATCAGGAGAGTGAGAAAGAGAAGTCCGGGCACTACAGGCGGCCATCAGGAGAGTGAGAAAGAGAAGTCTGGGCACTACCAGGCGGCCTTCAGGAGAGTGAGAAAGAGAAGTCCGGGCACTAAAGGCGGCCATGAGGAGAGTGAGAAAGAGAGGCTGGGCACTACAGGCGGCCATCGGGAGAGTGAGAAAGAGAAGTCCGGGCACTACAGGTGTCCATCAGGAGAGTGAGAAAGAGAAGTCCGGGCACTAAAGGCGGCCATCAGGAGAGTGAGAAAGAGAAGTCTGGGCACTACCAGGCGGCCATCAGGAGAGTGAGAAAGAGAGGCTGGGCACTACCAGGTGGCCATCAGGAGAGTGAGAAAGAGACATCTGGGCACTACCAGGTGCCCATCAGGAGAGTGAGAAAGAGAGGCTGGGCACTACCAGGTGGCCATCAGGAGAGTGAGAAAGAGACATCTGGGCACTACCAGGTGCCCATCAGGAGAGTGAGAAAGAGAAGTCTGGGCACTACAGGTGGCCATCAGGAGAGTGAGCAAGAGAAGTCTGGGCACTACCAGGCGGCCATCAGGAGAGTGAGAAAGAGAAGTCCGGGCACTACAGGTGGCCATCAGGAGAGTGAGCAAGAGAAGTCTGGGCACTACCAGGCGGCCATCAGGAGAGTGAGAAAGAGAAGTCCGGGCACTACAGGCGGCCATCAGGAGAGTGAGAAAGAGAAGTCCAGGCACTACCAGGCGGCCATCAGGAGAGTGAGAAACAGAGGCTGGGCCCTACCAGGCGGCCATCAGGAGAGTGAGAAAGAGAAGTCTGGGCACTACAGGCAGCCATCAGGAGAGTGAGAAAGAGAAGTCTGGGCACTACCAGGCAGCCATCAGGAGAGTGAGAAAGAGACGTCTGGGAACTACCAGGTGGCCATCAGGAGAGCCATCAGGAGAGTGAGAAAGAGAAGTCTGAACACTACAGGCGGCCATCAGGAGAGTGAGAAAAGGAAATCTGGGCACTACAGGCAGCCATCAGGAGAGTGAGAAAGAGACGTCAGGGCACTACAAGGCAGCCATCAGGAGAGTGAGAAAGAGAAGTCCGGGCACTACAGGCGGCCATCAGGAGAGTGAGAAAGAGGAGTCCGGGCACTACAGGTGGCCATCAGGAGAGTGAGAAAGAGAAGTCTGGGCACTACCAGGTGGCCATCAGGAGAGTGAGAAAGAGAAGTCTGGGCACTACCAGGCGGCCATCAGGAGAATGAGAAAGAGAAGTCTGGGCACTACCAAGCGGCTATCAGGAGAGTGAGAAAGAGAGGCTGGGCACTACCAGGCGGCCATCAGGAGAGTGAGAAAGAGAAGTCTGGGCACTACAGGCGGCCATCAGGAGAGTGAGAAAGAGAAGTCTGGGCACTACCAGGCGGCCATCAGGAGAGTGAGAAAGAGAGTCTGGGCACTACCAGGCGGCCATCAGGAGAGTGAGAAAGAGAGGCTGGGCACTACCAGGCGGCCATCAGGAGAGTGAGAAAGAGAAGTCTGGGCACTACCAGGCGGCCATCAGGAGAGAGAGAAAGAGAGGCTGGGCACTACCAGGCAGCCATCAGGAGAGTGAGAAAGAGAAGTCTGGGCACTACAGGCGGCCATCAGGAGAGTGAGAAAGAGAAGTCCGGGCACTACAGGCGGCTATCAGGAGAGTGAGCAAGAGAAGTCTGGGCACTACCAGGCAGCCTACAGGAGAGTGACAAAGAGAGGCTGGGCACTACCAGGCGGCCATCAGGAGAGTGAGAAAGAGAAGTCTGGGCACTACCAGGCGGCCATCAGGAGAGTGAGAAAGAAAGGCTGGGCACTACCAGGCGGCCATCAGGAGAGTGAGAAAGAGAAGTCTGGGCACTACAGGCGGCCATCAGGAGAGTGAGAAAGAGAAGTCTGGGCACTACAGGCGGCCATCAGGAGAGTGAGAAAGAGAGTCTGGGCACTACCAGGCGGCCATCAGGAGAGTGAGAAAGAGATGCTGGGCACTAGCAGGCGGCCATCAGGAGAGTGAGAAAGAGAAGTCTAGGCACTACCAGGCGGCCATCAGGTGAGTGAGAAAGAGAGGCTGGGCACTACCAGGCGGCCATCAGGAGAGTGAGAAAGAGAAGTCTGGGCACTACCAGGCGGCCATCAGGAGAGTGAGAAAGAGAGGCTGGGCACTACCAGACGGCCATCAGGAGAGTGAGAAAGAGAAGTCTGGGCACTACAGGCGGCTATCAGGAGAGTGAGCAAGAGAAGTCTGGGCACTACCAGGCGGCCATCAGGAGAGTGAGAAAAAGAGGCTGGGCACTACCAGGCGGCCATCAGGAGAGTGAGAATGAGAGGCTGGGCACTACAGGCGGCCATCAGAAGAGTGAGAAAGAGAAGTCTGGGCACTACCAGGCGGCCATCAGGAGAGTGAGAAAGAGAAGTCTGGACACTACAGGCGGCTATCAGGAGAGTGAGCAAGAGAAGTCTGGGCACTACCAGGCGGCCATCAGGAGAGTGAGAAAGAGAGGCTGGGCACTACCAGGCAGCCATCAGGAGTCTGAGAAAGAGAGGCTGGGCACTACAGGCGGCCATCAGAAGAGTGAGAAAGAGAAGTCTGGGCACTACCAGGCGGCCATCAGGAGAGTGAGAAAGAGAAGTCTGGACACTACAGGCAGCCATCAGGAGAGTGAGAAAGAGACGTCTGGGCACTACCAGGCGGCCATCAGGAGAGTGAGAAAGAGAGGCTGGGCACTACCAGGCGGCCATCAGGAGAGTGAGAAAGAGAGGCTGGGCACTACCAGGCGGCCATCAGGAGAGTGAGAAAGAGAGGCTGGGCACTACCAGGCGGCCATCAGGAGAGTGAGAAAGAGAGGCTGGGCACTACCAGGCGGCCCGGCCATCAGGAGAGTGAGCAAAAGCTATACATCACTTGCACCGAGGCACCACAATATCTGAAACTGACCCTTTAGCCCATAGCACATCCGTGGCTGAAAGCAATTGCGATGCAGAGTCTCCCGATGATCGTATAGGTGTAGATTGACTATCCCGGCAGTATCTGGAACTGAGTTTGCCCACCCAGGGGAGATGGCGGGGCAGTTGTAGCTGCTCTGATTTGGTCTGGAACCGGATCAAGTGCAAGTTTCAATACAGCTGGTTTGTACGATTCTAAAATATCCCCTCAAGTTTCTTTTGGTGGGGGTACCCCTTGAAGAGCTCGATAAAGCCTACTTTAACTTTTTCTGTTCTTAGAAATGGCCAGATTTGCTCATTCTGCTTTCAGGTCTTTAAAATGTTCTTGGAGGTTGCCTTGGAAAACTTTCAGAGCTCTGCTCTATGATTGAGAGCACCATTTGGTGGCCTATATGGACCATTCGAAGAAGGAATATCAGAGCTTCTGTTGAGCTTCCGATCACCAGGACTCTAGAGTGCCTCTTAAATATACAATATTGTCCAGATCAGGTTTTTCATCCTCAGGAAATCGTTTTGTGATGTTACTTTGTGTATAATGGTGCAATTTATCAAAATGTGCATGTGTTGGGAAACAATTGTGTGTACATACAAAGAGCTGTACTTTCCTCCTGAGGAGGTGGCACTTGCTTGATCTTCCTGATCCCTCCCTCTTTGATGTTCCAAACCTTTTGCCAAAGCTGTTTAGATACTATTGGTGTCTCTTTAGAATCTTCAAAACCATTGTGTACTCACCAGTTGTATCCCCGGACTACATCTTTTGAACCAGAGACAATGGGCCTCATTCCGAGTATGGCGGTAAGGGATAGCGGCCACCGCTAACGAGAGCGGTGGCGGTAATCCCTTACCGCCATACTCCGAGTTCCCTTAGCGCCATGGTGCTTTTAACACCTGCTTTTAGCAGGCGTTAAATACCATGGCGCTAAGGGACCTTGATGTTAATTACGCCACCGTAATTTACGGTGGCGTAATTGACGCCTTCCCCACTCCCATTATGCCCTATGGGGCGAGAATGGGAATGGGGAAGGGTAAATGGGGATTGGGGAATTACCGCCCCGCCAACCTTGGAATGGGGCGGTAATTCCGCCAAACACCAAGGCGCTGCCGGTCCGGGTACGGCGTCAACCAAGGCGTTAATAGCGCCATTGGTTAGCGCCGTACTCGGAATGAGGCCCAATAAGTGTGTGCTAGTGTGGAACAAGAATGGGGGTACGGGATGGTGACGCGCTCAGCACCAATAATACAGTGATTACAATCACTAAAAAGTGAGAAGTAAATGATGACTTTAACTCAGTTGTGAACAGCCGACACGTGTTTCGACACACTGGTCGTCTTCAAGGCTGATTAATTACACAAAGGAATATGCAAATTTGTACAAACCAAGAATGGGTATTCAAATTAAATATGACATCATAGTAGATGCAATATAAAACCAAATTGGTGTGATTGCAATTCAAAAATTCCATAAATGAATAGTATATATAATAGATAAGCAAACAAGTGAGTAAATTCAATATAACATTCAAAAACCATACCACAGTTCAGGTTGAGAGTAGGAGAAACAGTTGATTCAATGTGGATAATAGATTGTGGAACAAAGTCATATGGAAAAAAAAATTGAATAATTGAGAATGGTGTGATACAATAGTCATTTTTAAAAGAGGGAATTAGGAACCGCTTAATGAGTCAGTCCACTGAGAATCATAGTATGTAAATAATTCTGTATGAATTACAAATGTTACTTGCTGATCGAAAAAAACAATTACACCACTGTTCACCAACAAAAAATCCTGACAGTGTTCACCTGGTGAACAATAACGCACTGACTAACTGGGGAGTGAATTGGAATTAAAGAGTTGTGACATGCTGTGTTAACGTGCTCATGAAATTAGATCATTCTAATGAACGCAGGATAGATATCCTGAACCCAGTTTCCCGGAAATGAGAAGTCGTGACATACATTAATAAAGAGATCAAGATAAGAAGTCATTCAAGTGGGAGCAGGATGGATTTTCTGAATCCAGTTTACCAGACAATTAGATTATTGTTCCCACTAAGTATTCCTGTGAGAGCAAGAAAATGGGTAGACAATAATTCACTGTAAATAGTGGTCTTGTGTAAATTAAAACTAATTAAGCTCAGTGTAAAATTCCAACATACCTGAAAATCAGTAAAGTATAAGCTGAGATCACCGCACGTTAGAGGTATATGTAGCACAGCTTTCAACTTATCAAGTACGCCACATTGGCAAGTAACACTACAATGCCTGCAAATATGTATGGGAATCTATGTTATAATGATAAAATACCAAGGTAATCTAATTCCACACCAGCAGAGCTGGGGGCTGTGAGAGTCAAATAGCAAAGTTTCCTGCACAAATCACTTACTCGGTCAATCGAGCGGAGAACAGAATCCAAGGGACAAATCCCAGAACCAAATCAGGAACAGTGCAGCTGAAAGCCGCTGTCCCATGAATCCGCGAACGTCACAGAAGTGACGTAAAGTGGTGTGATGACATCATACACAATAACGAATGACGTCACGGTAAACAAAGGCGGCCATTGACGTTAGCCACAGTCAACAATAGCAATGGTGCTTATGTTACCTGAAATGATGAAGGTTGTGTATACATATCTTACAAATTGACTGATACCTAGATAAATGAAATCAAGTGATGGCAAAAATTAGTGAAATAGTATTGGACAGGTTCAAGCAAGAAAGAACTGCGGTGACTATTAGAGTTGATGGATGGCAGAGATTCTGATACCGTAAGATTATATCAATTATGGTAATAGAAGGGGCACCTTACCACGCTAGGTTCAATCGGAGAAAAGTAGTTATTATGGGCAAAGCTCATCTAAATTACCTGTACCAATTACACCTATGGTAGTTAAAGTGCACATGATTAACTGCAAAGTGCCACGATGGCCATAGATTATGCCAGGGTGGTGTAAGGGTTGAAATTACAGAGAGCTCAATGAAAGGTGGGGTGCATCTCATGGCCCAGAGTGGTAATGGTCGCCATGAAAACAGGATCATATGTTGGTGAAAGACAGGTGTAGGTTGAATCGACCTGTGCGTAAGTTATAGATCAATTATTATAAAAACACGTTCATCTCATGATCAGTATTTAAGCCTCTGGGAGTACAACGTAAAAAGCAAATTAGTTTAGTCTCCATTTGTCTAAGTTTCAATTGGAAATGGCCTCCTCTAGCGTGGAACAACTTGTTGCAGCTATAGGAGATGTTTCTCCTAAATACTTTGTTTTGGCATCTTGGCAATCAAAGACATTATTGTGGTTGAAATAGAGTAATATAGAGTAAATTGACTTAGTCCCTGTTGCTGGGATTGCTGAGCCATCAGAGTAAAGTACTTCTCTTTGTAAGGACCGCTTAAGATCACACATTTGCTTCACCTCTGGTTTGTAATGGTACTGTACATCAGGCACAGCCTGGGTAGCAGCCCATTGACTCCTTGGCTGTGTAGTGCTTTAGCATTCAGGATGCTTGCTCCTGATGCTCCCCCCAGGTGATCTAGGGGAGTGTATAGTTTTATTGGCTTCTAAAGCTCTTTCTTTCTGTTCCATGGCCTGCACTGCTGTTAAGATCTTCTCTCCTGGAGTGAACCTTTTCTCTGGTATTGTGTGAACATGTGAACGATACGCTATTGGCTTCGTCTCACCATATTTATGTAGAAGAATTCTGACCAGGAAGTAATGTCACTTTTAAATCTTTATAACTGTTCCCGTCTTGAAAGGGTGGTGCTTTGAGTCATTTGACTGTAAATGTGTTGCAGAATGTCACATAATGTGCATGTGTTCTGCTTTCCAATTCAGTATACGAAAATTCAGTGTCACTAATGTGGTTTTTACCAACAATTAATGTTTAGGTGGTGATGTGCAGTCCTAATTCAGCAAAGCAGATTTCTTTGATACTGTCTGAGTGTGCAAGGATATTTGTAAATGTGCACACTTTTGTAGAAATTGTGAGGAGAGTCGTGTCCCCTCATCTAACAATAAAAACACCCAAAATGTAACCCTCTCTTTGTGCATTTATTGATTATTTTAAATTAAATATATACATGCACTTTTGAGTCCAATTGTGTATGGCTAAATCCACCTTTTCTAGGTGGGTTTTCCAAATATTCATCTGAACAATAGCTGTCATCTATACACTGCCACCAATATGGACTGCCTTCTAATAGGCTCTGCGTTCTACTTGAGAGCATTCCTGGTTGCTTTTGTAGCACTGAGGAATTCTTTTGGAACAGAAGTGCTTCCCTTCGAAGCTGAATGGAGTGAAGTTTAAGCTTTCTGGGCATAATTATAATTATTTTTGTTCGAATATTTATTGAGTGGGAAGCTAGCTTTGCAAAACAGAGCACTTTCCAAGTCATGGGGGAAGTTCACAGCGAGGGAAGCAGAGATACTAGGGACTGGGGAGGTAACAGTGGGGGATGGGGAGTATGGGCAATGTGGCAGCTAGGGATCTACAAGCAACCACAGGAGAAAACAAGGGGGAGCACATCCCCCAGTCTCAGATTACGTCGTAAGTGTGTACGGACCTAGGTGTTAGGGAGCAGCCATTCTGTGAAGACAAGGGTCTTCTGCGCATTCCTGAAATGTAGAAGCGAAGGGGCGAGTCTCGTGTTGACATAGAGGAGTTTCCAGAGCCTGTCGACGTACACAGAGAAAGTTTGTCTTCTCTCCTGTCCCTCCTGCACTAGTGGAGTTAAAGTCTGCACATGTCTTTACTTCTGGTGGATCATAGCCCTCCAGAGATGCTGAGATTGTCAGCAAAGTAGCTTGGGGACTTGAGGGAGATTGCCTCGTAGATGATGCAGCATGGTCTAATGCTTGCGTGAAAAAGCCATTACCCAAATCTAACACTCTTTTGTGTTTGTACCTCTGGATATTACTGAAAAATCTAGAAATGTGCAGATTCTGAACTGTGTGTGTGTGTGGGTGTGTGTGGGTGTGTGTGTCCTACAATCGCTTTTATATAAGGGCTAGCATGTGCTTTGATACAGTATTTTCTCTTAGGCCTAGGTGTTGAGCACACCAGTATTCTGTGTGGGGGACCTTCAGTGTGGTGACCAGCATGACCCTTGAATAGTTGAACTGCTCCTACAGCAGCCCAGGATTCGGTGAATGCATCTATTAAGTGTTCTTCAACTTCTATTGAATAATATTGCATAATAATATCTTCTCTGATGTAAAGTGGGGGCCAGTCTTCATATGCCAAAATCCCATCTTTTTTTAAATGCAGGTTTGGCCAACACAGGGCCTCAATCACTTTTGGTTGTTCCCGTTCTAGAGAACTGTATCTAAATTAATGTCAGTGTTTTCTACCACTTGTCCTGTAGTTATTTCTACTTGCTTATGCGCTGGTGTATTAAGTAAATGTTTGTGTCTCTAAAAATATGCAAATGGCCGAACCATTCCTGGAATTATTCTGTGGGTATTGAGCTTTTCCCTTGTTTGATTGAAGAGCTGATGGGTGCTTTTTCTCTTCCTTCTTGTCTGGCTTCCACACAGATTTCTGTTGGGCCTGGGATGCTGATACTGTGTCCTGCCATTCTGTGGGTGAGAGAAAGTATAATGGTATTCTCTGTACCTTGTTGGTTCTCTACTAGGTGTTTTAGCCCTGAGATTGTCATGATCTCTCAACCGTGCAGGGGTGCGTGATGCACCAAAGAGCGCCACAAAAAGACTGATGCACAGCAGTGCAATGTGCTTCCCCCTGGTGGAAGGGAGCCAGGGGGTAAGGTAAGTGTGTGAAGACAGGGGGGAATGGTAGATGGTTGATGGGGGGCAGGAGATGGCCCCAAAGTGAAAACGGGATGAAGGGCAGGCCACCCAAAAGCCGAGGGAAGAAGGGGAGGAGATGCAAAATCGGCACTGAAGGAGCATGCCATTACAAGAGCCTTCTGCAACGCGTTCCTTGCCATGCCATATTTCGGCCTAACCCTGGCTCCATCGTGATCTTTACCCGTGATCCCATATTGCAGTTATATTCTTTTTTATGGCTAAAAATGCCTCTTTCAGAGAAGATTGCTCTGTCACGGTTGTTGCCACGAGTCCTATAATTTTCCTCTGATATACTGGGCAGGCTTGCTTTGCGCTGCCTTCCATATTTCTTTTGATTTGCGAAGGCAGTTCTGGTTTTGTCACATTTCCCTCAGAGTGTCTCCCTTTTTTCAGCTTTTTTTCTAGGAAGTTGGTTAATACTCTAATTGGTTAAGTGTCTGTGAGCTCCAAATATAATCACCTAAAAACTGTAACCCAGTGTCAAAGTTTCCCAGTGGTGGACTGGCATGATCGTGGCTAGTGATCTAGGTCTTTGATATGATATAAGTCATTTATAACGTGCCTGAACACACGTGATTCTAGGCGCGACAAGACAAGGGAAGAGGGAGGACAAGACAAACAATCTTACTAGGCCTTGTATCATTCAGATTGTGCAAGTGTGAGAACGAGAAGTTCAAGGGGAAAGGGAGGGGGAGTGCAAGGGAGAGGGAAGGGAAAAACAGGGCAGCACAGCTCTGGGTAGTGCAAGGAGAACAACGGACTGTAGGGTTACAGTTACAGCCCCTAAGTGTGTGGTAGGACCAGAGGCAATGCGAGGGTGACTGATCAAGAAAGAGTCTGGACTCAGTGAGACTCTGAGGGTAGCCAAGCAACCAGTCAGTACAGCAGACAGGTAGGCCAGGCAGGTCAGCAGGGTAGCGAGAGAGAGAAAGGAGAGAATAGGAACGTTTTGAGCTGCTTCCGGAACTTCAAGTGGTTTGGTTCACGCTTGAGAGGGGCGGGGAGGCCATTCCAGAGGGAGGCACCTGCAGAGGAGAGAGATCTACCCCCCACTCTCTGCCTGGAGAAGTGTCTAACCCTTAGAGAGTTGGAGGTAGCTGAGCAACGGGCTAGAGAAGGAAGGCCTTTTGGAAGAGAGCATTGGATGTAATGCAGGCCCCGACCCCAGAAAGCCTTGTGGATGATGCAAAGGGTCTTGAACTTGATCCTTCCAGCCACCGGGAGCCAATGGAGAGATTTCAGTGCTTGAGAGATACGATCCCTGCGCTTGAGGCCAAGGATAAGTATTGCAGTACTGTTCTGGCTTAGTTGCAGATGGCAGAGTGTAGAGAAAGGCAGCTTGAGAAAGACACTGTTGCATTAGCCCAGCCTAGTGAGACATTTAGTCCAGCCTATTTGGCATTTTCATCGTGCAGCCATTTTTTGAGCTTTTTAATACCTGGATCTGCCTTGCTATTTTCAAAGCACAAGTTTTTTCCTACTATTGCTGCTTATTTGACTGTCTTTTGGCCCTTCCAAGATGGCCACTGTGGTTTTCTTTGTTGTGCAGGCAGGCTGTGCTGAACCACCTCTCCCTGTGCTGCACTCCCATTGGTTGCTGAGTGTTTTCTTCCATCCAATGAGGGACCAGCAGGCTTCAGCCGGCCCTCTCAGCAAGGCCCAATGGCTGGAACTGGTTTCTTTCATCTGCTTCTCACTGGGAGTGAGGTCCTGTTTCCATCCTCCTGGCCATCTGTTGTTCTTCTGCATATGTGGAGTTTGTGCCTGACTGCTGACCATTCCATTAGGTGGGTGCACTTTCTGTGCATTAATGCACCTCCAGGGGAATTATTGAACCTGAAAAATCGAAATTGGAAAAAAAAGAAAAAAGACGAAATTTGCATAAAATTGTTGGAAAGGACTGTTTTATTTGGCATTTTCATCGTGCAGCCATTTTTTGAGCTTTTTAATACCTGGAGCTGCCTTGCTATTTTGAAAGCACAAGTTTTTTCCTACTATTGCTGCTTATTTGACTGTTTTTGACCTTTCCAAGATGGCCGCCGTGGTTTTCTTTGTTGTGTAGGCACGCTGTGCTGAACCACCCCTCCCTGTGCTGCACTCCCATTGGTTGCTGAGTGTTTTCTTCCATCCAATCAGAGACCGGCAGGCTTCAGCTGGCTCTCTCAGCAAAGGCCCACTTCCAAGGCCCCTGTCTGCTCCCTGTCCGCTTCCGGAACGCTAATTGGGCTCCTCCCTGCACCTTAACCACAATGATGCTGCCACCTCACTCCTCTAAGAAATCCGGACTGCCTTGACTCTGCCACCTCCAGAACTATGGGTTAGTTCCCTCCTTATGGACTCACTTCTACTGCCTTTGACTCTCACTGTTCTTTCTGCTTGTTACTCACATGTTGTCATCCAGCTGCGCAGTGCATCCTAAAACCCTTTGCTAACATCCAATTCCAAGATTGAAAAAGTCAAATCTTGCTGTTTTTGCTTTGCTCTTAAAAGTCAAATCTTGCTATCTTTGCTTTGCTCTTATAAGTTAAATCTTGCTGCCCATTGCGAAATTCTCTGTATTTTGCTTGTATACTGTTTTTGCTCTGTAACTTGGCCGCCCAGTGAACTCACCACTCTCTTTTGTCCCACACCTGCCTGCATTAGCCCCCCAGTATCTCCATACTCTCCTCACTTCCACCCCAATGGCGCTTTCTGTTTCTCCTATCTTCTCCAACTGCTTCTCCTTTGACTATCCTTCCCTTCTCACTAAGTCTGGTAGGAAGAAGTTCAAAAGGATATCTTGGCCTCTAACCCTGGTCTTCCTATCGCCGACACCAACTCCAATGCTTCTGCCAGACAGACCCTTACCGACATCCTCTTTGTCATTCCTATGCCAGATCTATGTACTGCTCATATGGTCTCTGTGCTCTGCCCTATCTCCTCCTCTCCCATTAATGGTGGCACCCGCTGGGAAGTTCTCATGGCTTCCTTCGACTCCTCTAAAGTCATCATTAATGTCTACCTTAATGGCACTGTTATGGTCCAAGGCCCTCAGGCCAATCTCCTCCTCTTTAATAGGCGCTTCCCTCGCCTCACCAATTTCCTCTCATCTCCTGCTGTCCCCTCCTCTCCCCCCTTGGCTACCTTGCCCTCTCTCTCCTCCTCCTCCCCTGCCCCTCCTAGGGCTCTTTCTCCTCTGCAGGGCGTACCTCTGATCTGTACCCCTCACCAGAAGGTCTTTAAGGCTGGCAACCTTCTTCATATTGCCACTCTCAACTCTCGCTCTGCCATCAAACACTCCTCTGACATCTGCCACCTCCTTGAAGAACTAGACCTTGATGTCCTTGGTCTTACTGAGACATGGGTCACTGCCAGCTCTGTCACAAGCTTTGACACTCTCCTCCCTGATGGCTACAAGATCCTCTCAGCACCCAGATCCTCCCGTTCTGGTGGGGGGGTAGCCACGATCTTTACTGAGTGGATTCCTGTCTTTATCATTCCCACTCAGACCTACTTCTCTTTTGAATGCCTTGTCTGTAGGCTTTCTCTCTTGCCTACCCATTCTCTTACTGTGGTTACCATCTACTGGCCTCCTGGTCAAATCACCTCATTTCTCTCTGAGTGGGCAGACCTCTCCTCCTCCCTCCTGGCCTCTACCACTCAACTCCTCCTCCTCCTCCTCGGTGACCTAAATATACATTTAGACTCTCCTTGCTCCTCCTCTGTACTCTTCCATGACCTCTGCGACTGCCTCTCCCTGTCCATCCTCCCCTCTGACCAGACTCACTCTGCAGGGCACACACTCAATGTCTTGATCTCCTCTGTCCTCCCCCTCCCCATCCCTCTGACCACTCCTCTCACCTGGAGCAATCACTCCCTCCTCTCATCTCATCTCTCCCTCTCTTCCCCCCAAGCCAAGCCTACCCTAACACTGCCACCTACCTTCTCGGACATCCGGCCCATGAAACGTGTGTCAGTTGAGGCTTTCGCTGCCACTTTCTCTCCCCCCCTCCACCTTTGACTGTCTCACATCCTGACACAGCCCTGTCTCTGCTCTACTCTTTAATTTCTGATACGCTTAATGCTCTTGCCCCTGTCATGAGGATCTGTTTGAAGTCCAAAGCCAAGTGAAATTCCTGGTATGACTCTGACCTAGCTACACTGAAACGTAAGTGTAGGGCAGCTGAGAAGAAATGGAGGACTTCCTGTTCATCCTCTGACAAACTGGCCTGTCGCCTGCTACAAAGGCAATACACTCTGTTCTCACCAAGAAGAGAGTCCACATTCAAGCTTGTGTCTCTGTGGCATCTAACAACTCGGCCGAACTCTTTAAAATCTGCAAGGAGCTGGCCAACCCTGCTGCAGTCTCTACCCCTCCTGTTGCCTCCCAGGCTCTTTGCAATGCCCTTGCCTCTCACTTCATTTCAAAAACCCAGGACATCCTGTCCATCCTCTCCACCCACACCCCTCATCTTCCCTCTCCATCTGTGCTTGCTGACCCTCCTTTAGCCACCCTCACACCAACCTTCTCGTCCTTTCCTCATTTCACCCTTGACGAGGTCGCTAGACAAGTCCGATCTATGAAAGCCTCTTCAAAACAGGTTCATCCCTGTTCCTCTAAAACCATCAAGGACCACATTGACTCCCTCGCTCCGGCCCCTGCTGATTTTTGCAACCACTCCTTTGTCTCTGGATCCTTCCCCTCCCCTCTGAAGCACTCCTTTGTGCATCCTCTTCTCAAGAAACCCACAGCCGATCCTTCTTGGCCAGCTAACTATCGCCCAATTTCATTTACTCCATTTCTTGGTAAACACCTGGAAAAGTTGTCCATCTCTCAGCTTAACCTTCCTTCCAATTCTGTTGGCTGTCTCCATGACCACCAGTCTGGCTTCAGAGCTGCCAGAGCATGGAAACTGCTCACCTGAACATCCATGAAGATCTGCTCTCCAACCGTGACTCTAACATTCCCTCTGTCTCATCCTCCTCAATCTCTCTTCTGCCTTCGACACAGTCAACCATACCATCCTGCTCAACCATCTCCGTGAAAACCTGGGTATCACTGATCAGGCTCGTGCCTGGCTGACCGCTTTCCTCTCAGATCGACCCTCCCAGGTCCAACTTGGGTCCTTCCTTTCATCTATCTTCTTCTCTACGCGCCTTGAAACACTTGTGTATAGGCGCGTTACAAATGCCTTATCATATCATATCATATCTACCTGTGCTGTTGCCCAGGGGTCTAACCTCTCGCCCTGGCTTTTCAACCAATACCTGGCAACTGTTGCCCACTGCATTACCGCTTTCTGCTCAAATTTCCAGTGCTACGCTGACAACACTCAACTAATTTTCAGGCTGCCCTCTGCCACTTCCTCTCCCTCTCTCATCTCTGATTGCCTAACTGCCATTCAAGATTGGTGTGCCACCAATGATCTTTGTCTGAATGCCAGCAAGACTGAGATCCTCCTCATCGGCACACCATCTCCATCCTTTCCCCTCACTCTCTGGCCGACCTCCCTTGGCCCTCCTTCTACCCCCACCTGCGAGGCTAAGAACCTCAGGGTCATCTTTGACTCCACCTTTTCCTTCTCCGCCCACATCTCTGAGGTCTCTGAAAAGTCAAATTTCCGACTGCACCTCCTCAGAGGTACTCTGCCTTTCCTCTCCTTCCCCCAGAATCTCATGGTATCCCAAGCTCTAGTTCTCTCTAGCTTGGACTATTGTAACAGCCTCTTTCTAAATCTTCCTGCCTCTACTCTTCGCCCTCTGCAACTAATCCAGAACAGGACTGCGAGACTTGTCTTTGGCCTCAAGCCCTGGGATCGTATCTCTCCAGCTCTGAAATCTCTCCACTGGCTCCCAGTGGATGCAAGGATTAAATTCAAAACCCTCTGCATTGTCCACAAGGCTTTCTGTGGCCTGGGTCCAAAATACCTTCAGCTGTCCCTCTGCAAATACCTCTCCTCTCAAGCTCTTCGCTCCTCTACCTCCAACTCCCTCAGGGTCAGTAGTCTTTCAAAGAAACGAGCTGGGGGTAGATCTCTGTCTTCTGCTGGGGCGTCCCTCTGGAACAGCCTCCCTGCCACTCTAAAACGTGAGGAGACCCATCTCCGGTTCCGGAAGCACCTCAAGACCTTCCTCGTTTCTTCTGCCTTCGCTCCCCCTCTCCCTTGCTGATCTGTTCTCTCTTGGCACTGTGCACCTGGCCACCCTCTGTCCTTTGGGCCCAGGTACCTGCTCACCCTGCCACCCTCCCGCACTGCCTCCGGGCCACCCCTTGCACTGGGGTCTGTATCTGTACCCATACAGCCCCCCCCTTTTTCTTCCTGCACTTAAAAGACCTACCCTGTCTGCTGCCTTAAACCTAGCACTTGCAAATTACTGGCTGCATTACCACTGTTTGTTGCCTTTATTATTTATTTATTGTTATTTATCTGTTTCTCTTCTGCTTCGCACTTTCCACTTCTCCCCCCTTCCATGCACTTTTCCCCTCCCCCTTCTCTCATGCACTTGCGCGTTCTCAATGTCACTGGGCCTAGTAAGATCACTGTTTTGTTCTCCCCTGTTCCCCTCCCTTGCCTTGTCGCGCTCTGAAACACTTGTTTACGAGCGCGATAGAAATAAAATATCAATCAATCAATCAAACCAGGGCTCTGGAGAAAGTGGGCTTCTGGGGGAAGGTGAGAAAGGGAAGAATACCTTTGAGGAGGTCCAGCTGGTAGTGGTACTTCTTGGCGACGTCTGAGATGTGAGGAGAGGAGTGGAGTCGTAGGTGACACCAAAGCTTTTAGCCTCACAGGAAGGCAAAGGAAGAGGTCCCAGTGAGGGCGGTCAGAGTGTGCTCTCTTCTTGGACAGGACAGAGAGTCTGTGTTGCCTTTGGAGCAGATGGCAGGCCAGTTTGTCAGAGGAGCGCCCCAAGCCCTCCACTTCCTCTCAGCCACCCTTCACTTTCGTTTCAGGACAGCAAGGTCGGAATCATACCAAGAGTTTTTGTTGTGGCGTGATGTGAGGAAATGCTGCCTCAAGTTGACTTAATGTACTGGATCTCCATCTAGGTATTACCCCTTGCTTTGTTGGGTATGAAGGTATCAGAGCTTTGAGGGTACAGAATGAAAGCCCCCCTTCCTCACCAGCAGTAGGATTGCCTGGTGCTGGAGCAGCTCCTAAAGCTCCATAGCATCATAGCACCTGCTCTGACGGTGTAAACTTGTCTCCTTGAGATTATATGTAAGGACAACTGCGCGTACTGTTCGGGTGACATTTTATTACGTGTTCTAGAGCTAATCCTTCTGCAGTGAACGGCCTTTATCTAGCAGCATTTGCAAGATATCTCAATTCACTCCAAACCAATTGTAAAGTTCTATGGCTTGTAAGGAGAATTACTTCCAAGGTGCATATGCAAGTTGCAATTTATCAGTCCTTATGTGAAGGGTTTCAATGAAACCCTCTACTTTTGCAGCAGATGTTTTTGTGAAAATGAAAAGTGTTTTCCTAAGTGGTCCTCTCAGTTGAGCCACACTTAGATAAAATGAGCGTATCCCATTGTTTTGTAGACAGATTTTATTTTGAAGTAATTTTAAATACCAGAATTACTAAGAAAAAATCTCATCGAAATATATAGGGGGTAAATAATTAAAAGGGGTGGAAAGGGGGTAGGTGTTGGAATATAAGGAAAGGGGAGTTGGGAGGGAACCCACCCAAAAATAAAAAAATTAAAATTCGATGAGTTTTAAAAAAAGCAATTTTGGTGTTATAAATAAAAAAAATGTTTTAAAGTTGGTAAAGGAACATAGAACCAAAATGAGTGTTGGGATTAATAAAAACACTGTCCATCAGCCACGTATTTACTGTATGACAGCATTCAGCAGGCACTGAAACATCAACACATCACTCTGGCCGACCTCCCTTGGCCCTGCGCCCTCACCCACCAGTGAGGCAATAAATCTGGGGGTCATCTTCGACTCCACTCTCTCCTTCTCCTCTTACATCTCGGACGTCTCTAAAAAGTCCCACTACCAGCTACTCCTCCCCAGAGGTATTCTGCCTTTTCTCACTTTCCTCGAGAAGCTCACTGTCTCCAGAGCTCTGGTTCTCTCTAGACTGGACTACTGCAACAGTCTCTTTCTCAATCTGCCTACTTCTACTCTCCAACCTCTACAACTCATCCAGAACAGAACCGCAAGACTTATCCTTGGCCTCAAGCCCAGGGACCTCATCTCTCTGGTGCAGAAATCCCTCCACTGGCTTCCCTTGGCTGCAAGGATCAAGTTCAAGACCCTCTGTATAGTCCACAAGGCTTTCTGGTGCCAAGGCCCTCACTATCTACAACTCTCTCTCACTAAATACTCGCCTTCTAGAGCAGTGGTCTTCAAACTTTTTTGGCCTGGGCACCCCCTGAGCAAAATCTGGGCAGGCCGAGCCCCCCCACAAAAGTATGCACAAATGGCTATGAACTATTACGCGTCGTCATTGCAACCTGCTCCCAATATAGTCCCTGGGCTCCCGCACCTGCTCCCATCCGTCGCTGGGCTCCCTCATCCCACTCCTACCCAGTCCCTGGGCTCTCCCAACCCCATCACAGACCCTGGGCTCTCCCCATCCTGCTCCCAACACCATCCCAGTGCTCCTGCCCATCCTGGTCCCACCATAGTCCCTGAGCTCCCCCACAACACAAGCATACACGCATCCATACACATATTTAAATAAAAAATAAATGAACATAAATGTACCTTCTGCAGGGGCCTGCGTGTAGGTGCTGAAATGCTCCAGGTTGCTCTGTCCGTATGTGCGAGTAAGCGCAGGAGTTCCCCCTCGCACATACAGACATGCAGTGCCCCAGCCAGCATTTCTAATGAGCTATGCAAGGCTGGCAAAGCAAAACGCCCCCAGCCTTGCATGGCTCAGTGAGAATGTGCGCCTGGGGAACTGAACTGTCAAAGGGAAACATTGTTTCCCTTTAACAGTACCGCCAGCCCAGGAGCACTCCCTCAGCTTGAAAAAGCAGCTGAGGAAGTGCCCAGTGTTTCACTGGGCTGGCTCCTCGGCTCCTGCATAATTGGTGAGGGGGCCACTGGGTGGATGCCCCCTTGCCCATTATGGATGAGCCGCCAGGGTCGGACTGGCCAATGGGCCACTTTTCTGGCTAATGTGGTCCAGTTTGATGAGTTTCTTCACTATGCAGCTAATAGTTTCGACCATTGTTGCTGAATAAATATTTCTTAAATATCACAAATTGCTTACAATTTAACCAAAAACACCCCCTTGGGTGCTATTCAAACAGTCTGTGACTTAAGGAATTAATATCCATTTGCAACTGTTGGCCACTTTTACATTGGTGCCTGAGACAGTTTTATGGTCCAGTCTGACCATCTGTGCCGGCCCTGCCCATTTCCATGATTCTAATTTTTTTTATTTACACATTTTATGCTGGACTCTCGCGCCCCCCTTGGAATGCGGCCGCGTCCCCCTAGGGGGGGCGCGCCCCACAATTTGAAGACCTCTGTTCTAAAGCCTTCCGCTTGTCCTCTTCTGCGGGTGAGCCGTTTTTCTAAACAGCGATTTGGGGGTAGATCTTTATGCTCTGCAGGTGCCTCCCTCTGGAACAGCCTCCCTGCCTCTATCCGTCTTGAGCCGGAGCACCTTAAATTGCAGAAACACCTCAAGACCTTCTTCTTCTCTTCCTCTTTCTCGCTCCCTCACCCTTGCTAACCTCCTCTCTTTTCTCGCCTACTTTCCTCTTCCTTCTCTTCCCTAAACTCTGCTCGGTTTTGCTGACTGGTCACCTGGTGCACCTCCAGAGTCTCACAGGTCCCAGGCTCCCCCGCCAGTCCTTGCCTCCGGGCCTCTGCAATCTGATCAGCACTACAGCACTTTTGGAGTTCGTTCCATGAGAAGCGTAGCCTCTCTGCACTTAACCTAGGGCCCTGCTGGACTGGGTGCACTTGATCCACTCCCCATCCCTTTCACTTCCTGTCTATACACTTACATTACTAGAATGCACTAGGCTTAGTTTGCCAGACCTAGTACGGTAGTTATTTGTTTCTGAATGTTCTTCTCCTTCCCCTCCCCTGGTAGTTTATAGATTGTATGTCTTCTCCCTCTCCTGCCCCGTTCACCTTCCTTCCTGTCATGCACTTGCACTAGTCATAATGCCGTCAGCCCTAATATGCTAGTCATTTTTTGTTGATCATTCAGAAACTTCAAGGCCTAAGAATTACCCTCTATTCCCTTGTTGCCTACCACCCCTGGAGCACTTTGAAGCACTTCACTTGTGCATAAGCGCTTTACAAATAGACAATTACAATTACAGGTTGCAGGTTAGCCATTCTAGGATGACTTTACTAGATATATTTCTCTTTAATTGTCAATCATCAAGCTTGATAACCCTAGTAGCCCTTCTTCAGAGACTACGTTGGGAGAGTTTGCACCCCAAAAAATGTTTTTGGGAAGAAAAGAAAATGTCATTTTTGTAGTGGTTCTAAATTTTAAATATTAAAGATTTTTATTCTAGTGAATTGGAACCAAACATTGTGGCAACCCACATCTTATTAACTGTCCAATGGTTCCGACTGTCATGGCAACCTAAATTCTTAAATGTAATGGATGCCAACTGGAATGGCATCCCAGACGCGAACACATTAGTGGTGCCAATTGTAGTGGCTGCCCAGAACTGCACTTACATATATGGGAGCCAACTGCCATGCCTATCCAGGCCCAAGCACTTTAAGGGTTTCAACTGTCATGATTTCCATCTTACTCTGCATGCCAGAACCTAGCCTCTGACCTTAAAGTGGTCTAAATGTCCACTTTGGGCAATGGCCGGTTTTGCTGCCAAGAATAGTGCAGCACCCGATTCAAAGTTCTGCAGAAACTTGGGCCTCTGCTCTACATCGCAAGAGAAACTGCTACATATGAGTACCTGACAGGATTACCATTTGACAGCAATATTGTCATCGCCCCCGTTAACGTGTCTAGGAACCGCTGCTTTTTACCCTTTTGTGTAGGATGAATATTAGATGTTTTCAAAATTTGCTTTACGCAGTTTGAGCACCAGAGAAACAATTATTTGCACTTGCAATATAGTGGCCCTCATTACGACCCTGGCGGAAAGTGACTGACCGGACCGCCACAGCGTAAATAGCGTTTCCGCCATTGCACGATGGAGCAAAGTGCGGCCCATTCCGACCCATCGGGCACGAGCACCACGGCATGGCGGAAGTGCAAAGTCCGCGATGGCGGAAATGACCCCAAAACGGCCCACACCGCCGCCGTACGGCGCCCTAGGTGCAATACCGCCACCCATCAAAGCGGACACCGCAGTGTGCGCCTACCGGAAAGTACGGTGACCGGAAATATACGGAAACGGAAGTTAAAACATGGGCCCGGAACGGGAAACATCCCGCCGTACACCTATAAAACCACTAAAACCACACAACCACTAAAAACACTACCCAGAGACACACCCCCAACCCGTCATCCACCCTAGCGAAACCAAGAAAAATGGGAAAAGTAGCGAAGAAAGCGTGCGACCGCAAGCGGCAGGTCCACTTCTCCCGTGAGGAACTCACCGTGCTAACAGAGACCCTCCAGGAGAATGCTGCCGTCGTCTTCTCCACGCAAATGACCAGGACGGCACTTGCAAACAAGAAGGCCATATGGGCTCTGGTGGCACAGCGGGTAAGTGCGGTGGGGACCGCACCCCGCACCCCACAGCAATGCCGAAAGCGATGGGACGACCTGCGGATACGCGTCCGCAGCATACTCTCTGCCAACCGCAACATTTCCACAGCCACCGGGGGAGGTCCTGAATCACCCATCAAGTTGACCCCCTGGGAAGAAATCTGTGCCTCCACCATCGGAATGGAGAGCATAGAGGGAGTCGGAGGGATGGAGAAAGGAGTGCAGACATCCGAAGATTCAGGTAGGTGGGCCAAATAAAACAATGCCAAATCCACAATGTCCAATCATGTGAGGTACCATGTGTCCACATAGTGCAACAGAAACACATGTCCAGGAGAACGTCCACACACATCGGCCTGATAGCGCACGTTAAAACCCACAATAAATACATAAATAATTAAAAACCCCTAAAAAACGCACTACACGTGCAGCAGGCACACCCTAACTGCAGGCTGCCAAACAACTGCACCCTCACTCCACACACAAATGAAAGCACCTCCAAGGCCCCGACCCAAATCACCCTCAGGTACCACCCCAATGCATGTGATACAATGCCATTCCAATACCCACAGACCCATTAATAACCCTCGCCCTCCTTTACTCCACCACAGGGTCCGATCCAAACGACGAGCATCAGGACACCCCTACCAGCACACCTGCAAAGAGGGCCAAGACCAACGGCCAAAGACCCTCCACCTCAGCTGCACACATCAAGACACGGCAGCAGCACAAATCAGGTGGCAGCACAGAGGAGGGAACATCAACAGGCACCCCAGCAGCCAGCATGCCCACAACACCACCACCACAGGTCCCCCCAACGGATGCCACAGAAGGCACTGCCTCTGGTGGCAGCAGCACCATAGGTGACACCCCATTGATGGCAGCATGCTCCGACACAGAAGACGGGGATATCGAAGTCAGATCCATCCATGACCTGTCCCAATCCCCCTGTCTGTCCCATCCCGTACAACATGAGGATACCACGCAGGGGCACCCACAAGACGACGACTGGCCATCCCCCACAAGCCCTGTGGCAAGGCAACATGAGGACAACAGCCCCTCTGTGACACCCCCGCAAATGGCCATGGCCCAGCAGAGGCAACAGTCCCTCGACCAGTTAATCGTGCAACAGCAGCAACTGGCCACGCTCCTCAAGGACCATGCCGATGAATGTGGGGGCACTAAGGCAGACATAGAAACATCAACTGAGACACTTAGGGCAGAAATGGAGAGAAGTACAGAGACACTAAGGGCACAAATGGAGAGTAGCACCGAGAGCCTGAGAGTACAAATGGAGAGAAGCACCGAGAGCCTGAGGGGGGAACTGCATGCGACGTCCAAAGACGTATGTGCCGAACTTGCCGCAGTGCGCCGTGTGCTCACTAAGCTCTCGCTAACCCTTAGGGACATGCATGGACGTGAGCAGGCAGAGACATCATCCGTTGCAAGTTCCGTCCAGGGCAGCCCCCAACGTAGATCTGGGAGGAACCTGCGCTCCACAGGCAGGGGTGCCCCTGATACCCGCAGAGGGGGCTTGCAATAGCGACTGGCCACTGACAATGAGCATCTTTGGACACTGGTGTTCGGGGGGGAGGTAGGAGGGTGGAGGGGGTGTGTTGGGCTCACTTGGGTGGCGGGTCGATAGGGTGTACAATATGATATCACATATGCCATAAACAGTGCACGATCAACCAATGAGATGTGTGGACATTGATCTTTGTGTACTAGGCCATCATAGGCGTACAGTCCATATTGTGCATGTCCCAGACACACACAGTGCCACGAGTCCCGTGTCCATGTATCAGCCACCAGGCGTGAGTGCTAGAAGCATACATCAATGAGATGCTGACGAATGTCACGGCCCTCCGGTGCCTCGCAGACTCCTTGAGGTGCTGCCACATCCCCACCCTCATCATGACCATCATCAGGTGCTTGCAGTTCTGCGTCAGGGGGCATGGGCACATTTCTACGTACGCACATGTTGTGGAGCATGACACATGCCATCACCATCTTCGCAACCTTCTCATGGCGGTACAGGAGTGCCCCGCCAGACCTGCTGAGGCAGCGGAAACGACCCTTCAGTAGGCCGAATGCCTGTTCGATGACTACACGGGTACGTGAGTGGGCATGGTTATAGTCCTCCTCATGCTGGTCCCGTGGGTTCCGGACTGGTGTGAGGAGCCATCTCTTCAGTGGATATCCAGCATCACCTGTATGTGGACGATAAACGTATGATGTGGAATGCCATTGCTACGTACGCACACCCCCCCCCCTTCCTGCCAGGTCATTGCCGAATCACATACCCCACATTATCATGCATGTAATGTGACTCACCGAGTAGCCAGGATCTGTTCCCTGCGTGTCGCTCCATGTAGCGTGGTATTGTAGAGTTCCTCAAGACCATAGAATCATGGGTTGATCCAGGGAATCTGGCACAACAATGTGTAATGATCCTGTTGGAGTCACACACCATTTGTACATTCAGAGAATGAAATTGTTTTCGGTTGCGGTACTGGGCCTCCATGGCATGTGGGACGACCAATTCCACATGGGTGCAGTCGATGGCACCAATGCAACCCGGTATGCCGGCAAGTGCATGGAATCCCACTTTTGTGTTGGTAATTTCCTGCTCCGAGCGTGGTAGGGAGATGTAGTCGTCTGCGTGCTGCAGGAGGGCATCGAGCACTTGCAATAGTGTCCGTGAGAACAGTGGCTGAGAAATGCCATGCAACTGTCCGACTGTGTGCTGGTAGGTGCCTGTGGCCAGGAAGTGGAGTACAGACACCACCTTCAGTAGGGGTGGGATGGCGGTTGGGCTATCTATCATGCTGACAAGGTCAGCCTGTGTCATGTCCACAATGGCGGCTATGGTGTCCCGGTCCAGACGGTAGAGGGTGTGGATCTGCTCATCAGTGAGGTTGAACGGATGTGCTCGGAGGCGTGGGATTGCGGGCTGCCTGCGTGGTGGTAGTGGCTGTGCTGGCGGCCCTTGCTGGCCCTGCCTTGCCCTCCTCCTCCTCCTGCGTCTCCTCCGTGCGGCCGGTTGTAGTTGGTGTTCGTCTTCTTCTTGGAGTTGAAGTACTTGCAGTGCTATCATGTCCCCCAGGGCCAACATCGCGAGTCCTGCCGGTAGCAATTCGGTGTGGTTGTGGGAGGAGACTGGGTGTGCAATTTATGTGTTTTCAGGCTGTATGGCCTCCACCTGTGGTGATTCATTCCACCTGTGCAAACTGCTCTCCCCTTTGGCCGAGCACGTCCCGCACACGACGCTGCAATTCGAGGAATGGCATCTTGCTATTGCAATCATGTATTTGTACCCGATGGCCGTGTAACATTGGTTGATATGTTCATTCTGCTGTGGTCCCATTGTTTCACATACTATCTGTGCAGTCGCGAACAGACTTGTGAAGGGTCAGTGGAACGTAGTACTCGAGTAACGGTGGGCCCTCATGCATCACTGTACCGAGTTGCACCGACGGGCGGGGCGTCCCATTTGTGGGTGAAGGCAGTTGCCATTTTCACACACAGCCGCACTAGATGGATTAATTTGTGATTTCAAACGGCCACAGATGCCTCTTCGACGTGATGTTGCAAATGAGGAATTCGAAGGGCGGCGCTTTCGGTTTTCAGCTAGCGGCGAGGAAATGCCCACAGGTCTGACTGCAAATATAACTTTCTATTGTTCAATGTCCTTGAGACAGGGGCCATGGCGAGGAAGCAATGATTGATATGAATAGTGTGGGATGCGCAATAGCGACGTGGGCGATGAGGCCGGACGTTCCCAAATACATGTTACTTCACAACACTGGAATTACGGGCTGGGGCACTGTGGATTTTGCAGGCTGCATAACGCACAGACTCAATGGATATTTCTAATGTTATGTGAGTAAATATTCAGGCGTTTTAATCCCGGGATGAGGGAATGATGAATGGATGCATGGGCAGGTGATTTGATACGGAGTTTGCCATGTACAGGGCTTCTTGGGATCTATCCGCCTCCCCTACGCTATGTGATGCAGGGCTGCCATAGTGGGACCATCGTCTATCTGGCCTTGTTGAGCCCTCCCTGTCTCGACGCGCCCTCAGACACTTGTGTCCATGCACGTTACCAATCCCATCTGATGGATTCTGTTTTGACAGACGCATGCACAGGTACACTCGTTTGTGATGGTGTTTACACCTCGATATAGATAGTTATGAGTCGCAAGTGGTTTTTGGGTGGTGATGAACCTTTGGAGTGGGCTAGCATGCATATGGCTGTGGATTTAGTGTGATCATTGAAGTGAGTTGTTGGAATGTAGTTCTGATGGCCATTCTGTTCTTTTTCTTTTCTTTTGGTTGACAGGTATCTACTCCCCTTTTGCCACTGCCATCTGTATGCCACTCCTGCAGATGGGTTTTACTCCCGACACCTGCTGCTTCGTGTTAATCAGTGGAGCAGCATTACGATCTTATGGGACGATCGCCAATGGGCCACATGCCCTTACGCAGTACTGGTGGCTCGGAGCAACATTTCGGCCTTTCAGCTGGACTAGTGCCTCCCCATTGGGCCGGCCCTGCGGTTCTGTGCGCTTCCATGTTGCCTTTTCGTACGTGAATGTGGCTCTGTGTACCATGATGGAACAGGGCGTCACACAAGTAGTGGCTGGTCATTTCTTGCGGATGCAGCCCACAATGGTGAAATGTGTTTTGGAGTTCATGGCCTGATGGCTGTATGGGCTTGGTGATTTTGTTGTGCATTAAATTTCTATTCTGATTTGGCCCGTGTAGCGTTCTTCTTTGCAAGTGATGTGGCATATTCCTATTTGGGGAGCGATGTATTGTGAGGAGATCTGCATTGGGTTCCAGCTTCGGAGTTTAGTTGCGTGGTACTGTACTGGGCGCGTTTGCCTACGAAGCCCGTGAGGTCAGGGATGGGGGCTGCCAATATGACTGTTTGAATGTTGTCATGCTCAGGGGCGGGGGATTGGGTTTTGTGTAACAGATGCCGGTCAGCCAGGTGGACTGGTGTAATGATGTGATTTTCGGAATATTGCTGGTCACAGGTGCCTGTGTTTGCGTGCGTTTCTTGGTGGGGGACTGTGGTCATGTCCATTGGGATGGCTTCTGTATTCGTGCCATCTGTGCCCTGCAGCTCCCATTGGCCCCTCTTGTGTTTCATTTGTTCGTTGGCATGCATGGGTGACTTGTACATTTCACTGGTTGCATTGTGACTTCATTGCACCTACGGGGAGTTGTACTTTGAGGGCAGGGAGCGGTGTACAGGCACTCAGTGGGGCCGTTTACGGTTGATTCGCGATGCCGTACTTCTCACCATGGCGGAATGGTACATTCCGCCATGCTTGATGGCGTTAGGTACATGTCCGCTAGGGTCGGAATTGGCGTACCCTTGCGCCATGGTGGTGTTTACGGTTTGGCATGGCGCACGCGCGCGTGCTTGGTGCAGTTAGCGTTGGCGTTCACTACGGTGTCGCTAATGGCTTCGTACTTTGCGGTGACGGGTCATAGTCGCACCGAGCGCTATTCGATGGCGGTATTGCATTTCCGCCATCGTTTTTCGATTTCCGCCAGGGTCGTAATGAGGGCCAGTGTATTTTTACTTACCAATAGAAACAGGTAGAAAATGCTCTCATGGTCATGTTTGCTATTAGTATATATGTATTCTATTGCAGAGGTAACACATGAGTATTAAAAATCGAAAAGTCAGACGAAGTACAGGTCACAATATTAGCACTAATGTAGTAGAGAAAATACCCAGCATCCTACTCTTCTATTCACTTCTTAAATGTTAACGCTACCTATAACCAAGCAGCAATGAGTCTGTCGCCACTGTGGCCCAGTGAAGCTTAAATTCATCCGCCAAACTCTGCTCCCATCTGGCTCCCGAAAGGTGTGTCCTCTGGCTTCTTTTGTGAAGTCTGCTACTGCTGTCTGGCTCATCCAAAAAAACGCGGTTTCCTTTCTAGCCAATCCTAACAATTGGAAGTCATTCATTTAATCAGTAATTTCACCAATTGCTCTATTTGCGCTGTTCATTTCATATATATTGAAATAACATTCGTTTTGCTAAATGTTTACATTTGAAGCTATCATCTATCTTGGAAACACCCCCTAGAGCCCATGAGCACCTCCTCCTAATGGCTGACATTGCATGACTAAGCATTTTTCAACCATGACATCACATTTAAATATAGCATATTTCTCACATTTGCTGTTACCTGAATGTATTAAAATGAAAATTATTTAAACTGACCATTTTACAATTTAGAAAGCTGTAGTATGCACAATTAGCGCTGGATCATGGGTTTGGCGGAATGCTAATTCCCCATTGGCCCAATTGGGGAATACCCGATTACCCATTGGGCCCAATGGGGAATTTTCAGCGAAACTACTGTCGGCGGTATTACCGCATGGTAATTGCGTCAAAAATTCCCAGCACATTTACCCCCAGCTTGCAGCTGGGGGTAAATGCAGCCAAACCCGTGATTTGGCAGACCCTTAAGTGCGGCAGTAATAGTGTTACTGCCGATTTAAGGGTTACCGCCAAACTCATGATTTGGCTGTATTATTTGTTTTAACAAACTCTGTTAATGCCAATAAGCAATATTACGCATAGGTTCCAGACGTATATGTCTTGACGTGCATTGCGAGCTGTTCAAACTACAGGTATATTTAGGCAGTTTATGACAGGAGTAGTATTCCTGGATGCATAGGTTGCGAAGGTTATATCTGCATTCTGAGAGGTTGTTTGCAAGAAAACCTTAAAAGTTTGAATGCTGTGATCTCTACTGAATGGTTGCTTACAAAAGATTTGAATGCATAATACACTGTGAATATGGTTTAGGAAACCTCCTCTTGCACCAACAGCCCAGGAAAATACAGGGTCATATAAGGTTACATTGTGGTAGAACTGAAAAACAAAATTGAGGTGTGCCGGTGTGGTGAGGCGCTGGGTTAGAACTAAATTTGAAAAGACAAACTAAAGTCAATGCAACCCTTACAAACCAAATAAGATTGGGTTGCTGCACGAAAGAGGGACCAGCAGTCACCTCAAAAACTGCTAATAGATACAAACCCTTGAAAAATGTCACCTCTAAATGATTGCGCAGCCCTAAGCGAATGGTAAATATCCTGTTCAAATTGAATGTGTAACTGGACAACAAATACAGTGAAACAGAGAGTCCAAAGCAATAGATTCTTCAGTCAAAAAGACGCTGTCGAAACAGATTTTATGAGTTGATGCAAAAACAAGACTGCCGACACGTGTTTCGACCCAAAACAACGGGTCCTTTTCAGGGCAAGACTGTGGTGTTGGTATGATTCACATGCATTCAAATACAGCAACATATTATATAATCATGCCATAAGGATAAGAACATTTGAAATATAAACAAAATTAACCAGCAGAGGAAGAAGAGGGGGCCAGGGTTAAAGAAGAGAAATGCAAACAAGAAAGAAAAAAAACCATATGGACATTACATCATGTCAAAGAGCAAAGCAACCATTTCAATGTGAAACATATTCCAAGTAAATAAGGAGTAAATAAAAAACATTTGATTTGTTGCCCAATGTTGTCGAAGTGTCCATATGTGAATGTCCATACAATGAAAACAAAATAATATGTAAAAAAGAGAGAAAACACCATAAGCCTGAATCCGAAGTGAATAAACAACTGATACATTTTAACAATTTATTAATCCCATGTACACGCATAGTGCAAAGGTAACAGACTATTGTGCCAGGGATCAAAATGCGCATCCCTCAGGCGCCTCATGGTGGTAAAATGTATTATTACATTGTCACCCGTGTGTGATGTGAATGTTAAAATGAATACATGTTTTACCGTATGTTATTCAAACTGAGTTGGAAAACCGAAGCCCTCCTTAGGGCAGATATATGGGCCAATTCTAAAGTAGCTGATTCTCCTCAAGAATATAAACGGCAAATAACTGAAAAATACATAAACAAAGAGACCCAAGACATGAGTTGTCTTGACAAGAGATCGACATATGACTTAAATGGGTTGTCAAAAATATCCAAATGCGTAAAAATAATGGACAGCGATACCTGAAGCAGTCTCTGTTACTGATACATTGTGGTACATTCCCAGAACATGGGAGTTTGTTCAAACGTTGCAACTGCCAAAAAAGGACAATGCATCAAAACCCAATTCCGCATGTAGGTCGAATAACATATATTTGTAAGAATCAGTCTAACAGTGAGATACTCTGAAAGTACTGTCAAGCCGATACCTGTAAGTTCAGGGGCTGGTTGCCCACTGTGGCCAGAGTCCAAACGCTTCACGAAATCAGTGCTGTGCAGTTCATTCCTTCCATGTGTTTAGAGAAATGAACCTAAAAATGTGTCACGTGACTCAGTCATGTGGTTAAATTTAGCGCTAGGAATTATGGTAATGGTAGTCCTTGTATTAAGTAACAGTTTTCTAACATTGGGGAACTTTTTTGAGATATCATAGGCCCGTACCTTCGCGACCAAATCGGGGTTACTTGGTGATTATTAGCCTTTTTACGGTTTTTGTCTTTTGTGGTTGGTTCTTTGTCGCATGAGTGTAGGTCACTACGGAGACACTGTGTTCCTCTACTCAGTTTGTAAACTGTAGGAAAAGTTGCAACTGTGCCTGCACTTATTTGCGCCAAGATGAATTACTGGTGTATTTCCTTTTGCTATGAATGACAAATATTTTTATTTTTAATTTTCAGCCCCTCTTGGATGACACGTGTTTCGGTGTACAACCTGCGCCTTTTTCAATTCCGGGCCTTTAATGTGTCATTACGGTTCACACAAAGAATAATGTTCTTGTTGTAAATGAAGCACTTTTAGTCTTGGGCTCAATCCCACCTGAAAATTCTGATGCTCGTGCTACAAGCGTCGGGTTTCCGAAAGGTTTGAGTTTGTAGTATGACTGGCACTCACGTGGGACACTGACAGATGAGGAAAAGGCTTTCCTTTACAGACCTAATCCGGTCATTCCTACAATGTATTTTCTGCCCAAAATTCACAAGGCATACACAACATTACCCCAGGTACGACCTATTATGAGTGGCTTAGGATGGGCCACTGAGGGACTTTCCCAGTACATTGATTCTGCAATCAAGGATATTGTACCAGCATTACCAGCCTACCTGCGAGATTCCACTCAAACATTGGAGATTTTACATCAGTTAAAATGGTGCCCCAATTATCTTCTAGCCACGTTTGATGTTAAAGCATTGTACACATCGATACAACATCGATTAGCTCTTCAAACCATTGATTACACTTTTTCGCAACCACTCAGCATCACACAGTCAACATGTTTACATGATCAAAGATTTCTTGCATTTCACGTTAGCACATAAGCAGTTTTTGTTTAACAATCAATATTATTTACAGACAAAAGGAGTAGCCATGGGCACGAAATATGCCCCTTCTTTGGCTAACTTATTCATGTTTTTTTTTAGGACAAACACATATACACAGACCACCCATATAAACAGAATCTCATAGCATGGAGATGCTACATAGATGACGTCCTGGTCATTTGGACTGGGACGTCTTCGTCCTTTGCTGATTTTTCTGAATATCTTAATCGTAAGAATTTTGGCATAGAATTTTCTGGACATGTGAGCTCTCAGTCTATGGAATTCCTTCATCTCCAGATTACCATTGTGAATGGTGAACTACAAACTCAAACCTTTCGGAAACCCACCTCAGTTAATGCTATGTTGCATGCCTCCAGCTGCCATAAAAAATCTGTCATCTCTAACAACCCATTTGGAGAATTCTATAGTGCGAGACGTAATTGCAGTACTGACATGGCTTTTCAACATGAGTGTCGCATGATTAGGCAGAGGTTCCATGAACGTGGATACAGTAGTCAATGCATTAAGGAAGGGTTCAACCGTATCAACACATTCACTCAGGATCAGACGTTGGTTACGAATACAGAACCCACCAGACCAAGTCTGGAGTATGTACAGTTCATAACAAAATATTCAGAAGACCATTGCATGCTCTATTGCCTGTTAAGCAAACATTGGCATTTGTTCAGACTTGACCCAGACCTTTTGCCTTATGTCTCGGCTACACCCAAACTCATCTTTACTCGTAACAAAACATTGCGCAACCAACTCTGCCCTTCGTTCTTACAACCAAAGCCTACGCATGCACAGCCTTTAACTTGGCTTCCACCCAAACCTGTTAGTTTTTTTCAAATGTGGTCTATGCACTTTTTGCCAATATGCTCTTATCCAAAATACATTCAGTTGCCACCATGGTTTGTCAATTCACATTTCCGATTTTATCAATTGTAAATCGAAATTTTTGGTGTACGCCATTTTATGCGTATGCCGCAAAGTATATGTTGGTTCTACTATAAGAGAACTGCGAGTCAGCATTCGAGAACATTTTGCACACCTGAAGAGCCAAGATCCGAAGCTACCACTTGCCCTGCATTGGCAACAGAATCATCAAATGGATTCAGTAAAAGATCTTAAGCTCATCCGGCTCATTCAAGCGCATTTTCACCCAAGAGGCGGGGACCGTCAATTACTTTTACGTCAGCTTGAGGCACGCACCATCGCCAAACTTCGTTGTACCACTCTTGGTCTCAACACAGACACGGAACTAAATGTATTTTTGTAATGCTTTATACAAATGCTGGTGCATATTTCCTATACTTGCAACAACTGCATTTTCATTATTCCTTGTTTGTTTTCATGTATTTACATCTAGTCAAATTTAAACAACCAAGACCGTCAGGAATCTTTGCCAGTATCAAATTGCTCATCCGTCCCTCGCCGTCATTAAACATTCCAGAGATTTTTTATTTTTCAATTTTTTATTTTTTTATATTTATTTTTATTTCACATACACACAGCCATTACAGCTTATTATGCATTAGACTTTATTCAATATTTAATAGTTGTGTTAACACATGTAGACATTGTCTAGGGCACAAACAAGATGCAAGGGCTTGCCTTACTTAATACAAGGACTACCATTACCATAATTCCTAGTGCTAAATTTAACCACATGACTGAGTCACGTGACACATTTTTAGGTTCTTTTCTCTAAAAACATGGAAGGAATGAACTGCACAACACTGATTTCGTGAAGCGTTTGGACTCTGGCCACAGTGGGGAACCAGCCCCTGAAGTTACAGATATAGGCAGTTGCAACGTTTGAACAAACTCCCATGTTCTGGGAATGTACCACAATGTATCAGTAACAGAGACTGCTTCAGGTATCGCTGTCCATTATTTTTACGCATTTGGATATTTTTGACAACCCATTTAAGTCATATGTCGATCTCTTGTCAAGACAACTCATGTCTTGGGTCTCTTTGTTTATGTATTTTTCAGTTATTTGCCGTTTATATTCTTGAGGAGAATCAACTACTTTAGAATTGGCCCATATATCTGCCCCTCAGGAGGGCTTGGGTTTTCCAACTCAGTTTGAATAACGTACGGTAAAGTATTGAAATCATTTTAACATTTATATCACACACGGGTGACAATGTAATAATACATTTTACCACCATGAGGCGCCTGAGGGATGAGCATTTTGATCTCTGGCACAATAGTCTGTTACCTTTGCACTATGCGTGTACATGGGATTAATAAATTGTTAAAATGTATCAGTTGTTTATTCATTTAGGATTCAGGCTTATGGTGTTTTCTCTCTTTTTTACGTATTATTTTGTTTTCATTATATGGACGGATGTGGCTTACTAATGGGTATGTGTTCTTACATACATTTTTTGACATTATTGGATATGCATGAATTGTAATGCTATTTGTGAACTTTGTTATACGTATAGTTATGAGATATCATTTTTTGCTATAATACCAAAGGTATTATCCGAAATGCACTGGCACCAAAGTATTATGGGCAATTTCAGATGAATACTCAATGTGTTATTTACACAGATACATTTTACCAGTAAACATTTCAGAAATGTGCATTAAACATTTTCTGCTATGAAACCCACGAGTATCAGAATATTTTTGGAATAACATTTGGTAACTAATTACAGTAGACAATACACTAAGCAACCTAATTGGGGCCAACTGTGAAGCGCCTTTCCTAGCAAAGTGGAGTCACTTTGTTTTTTGGAGATTTGATGTTTGAATAGGTCCTAGTGCTACAGGACCATTGACGGACTGGCAGCTCCAGGCAAAAACATTTTGAAACAGAACTTTAGATTTCCAGAACATTTGATGCAATAACCTTAAGCTTTTATTAGCAAGTGGTGCCCACCTTTCCCTCTTTTCATCATATGGACATTCACATATGGACACTTCGACCGCGATTTTTGGCTCGAAAACATATGGTAACAAATCAAATGTTTTTTATTTTCTCCTTATTTACTTGGAATATGTTTCACATTGAAATGGTTGCTTTGCTCTTTGACATGATGTAATGTCCATATGGGTTTTTTTCTTTCTTGGTTGCATTTCTCTTCTTTAACCCTGGCCTCCTCTTCTTCCTCTGCTGGTTCATTTTGTTTATATTTCAAATGTTCTTATCCTTATGGCATGATTATATAATATGTTGCTGTATTGGAATGCATGTGAATCATACCAACACCACAGTCTTGCCTTGAAAAGGACCCGTTGTTTTGGGTCGAAACACGTGTCGGCAGTCTTGTTTTTGCATCAACTCATAAAATCTGTTTCGACAGCGTCTTTTTGACTGAAGAATCTATTGCTTTGGACTCTCTGTTTCACTGTATTTGTTGTCCAGTTACACATTCAATTTGAACAGGATATTTACCATTCGCTTAGGGCTGCGCAATCATTTAGAGGTGACATTTTTCAAGTGTTTGTGGTAGAACTGGTATTGACGGAATGGGGCTCATTATGAGTGCAGTCATATCTCAGCAGTAAATCTGCCGAGATATCACTGTTCTGCAATACTGTTACTGCCACTTGGTCTGGAAGTATTACCACCAGATTACAAGTGGTCGTGATGGTGTTAGTCCCCATTTGGGGTTCATACAACTCCATGAGGGATTTTGGTAAATTACCATGACGGTAATTCCATCGGCAGTAATTCTGTCAAAATTTGCCATAAAAGTGGCAGAGTTACCTCCAGCTCTGAACGGGAAGTGAATCCTCCAACTTCCTGCCAAACTCATAGTTGGACAGTGCTGTAATGTGGCAGTAAGGAGATTCTTTGACTTCTCTTTATCCTTCCTCCCTCAAAAAGAGGACATTGCCAAGAAGTCCCACTTCCAACTCTTCCTTCTCAAAGGAATTCTCCCATTTTTCACTTTCCCCCAGAAGCTCAATGTCTCCCGAGCCCCGGCTCTCTCTAGGCTTGACTATTACAACAGCCTCCTCCTCAATCTACCTTCTTCCACTCTGTGACCCCTTCAGCTAATTCAGAATGGAGCAGCAAGTCTTATGCTTGGCCTCAAGCCCAGGTGCCGCATCTCTCCTGCCTTAAAAGCCTCCACTGGCTCCAGGTTGATGCATGGGTCAAATGCAAATCCCTCTGCATCATCCACAAGGCGGGCCGGGGCCACCCTATCTGCAACTCTCTCTTACCAAATACTCTGCTTCTAGACCTCTATGCTCCTCTGGCACCAACTCCCTGTGTGTTAAGTGTTTCGCTAAACAGATGGTCCTCTCTGCACTGGAGATTTGCACTTTCCTTCCAACGTGGCTCCTGGTCGCATAGCACTTACCACATACCTTGCACTTCATCTGTGGCTCACCCATGAGCACGGACACCACAGCACCCACATCACTGCCCTCTTCCTTCCTGCACTTGTATGTTCTGAATACTCACAAGGCATAGTAGGTTCGGCGGTATCTTTCCCCACTGTATTTTCTGTATTTAATTTTACTATCCCATGTTCCCACCCTGCTGCCCTGTGGGTGCTTTGAAACAGAATGTATTTCCTGTATACACGCCTAACAAGCAAACAATAGATAAATACATTACCACTGCCTCTTATCCCTACCGGCCAACTCGTAATGCGGCCCATAGACTGGGAAGTCATGCTGGAGCCTGCATTTTTCAAGATCCTTCTAACAAGCCAGTCCTGCCTAAATTCTGTGAGAGTCAGATTTCAGCTGCCAATGTGTGTCCATGCCAATGCTCATGGGGCTTGTTTTGTTGGGACCACTCGTAGCACCAGCCCCAACTCTGCGAGCTCCAGAAGCCTTGCTGGACGGAGCCACCACTCCTACTCCAAAGAGGCCAGGATTCAAGCTCCAAGACACTGGAAACTGAGAGGGCCTGAAGACCAGTACGTTATATGAACAATAAACCATGTATCCCTCTCTGATGTCCACACTGTGTAGAGGATCCACCTTCCTGTTTAACTATTGATAGATTTCGTGTTTATGCCTCCACAGTGAAGGTAGGTCTCCAAGCAGGGGAGTTGCTAGGCCCAGAAAGGATCTGGGGCTACGGCAATGTCGCAACTGATGGGACTCGGGGCTAGCTAGCCTTTTGGTTGTAGCCCCTGAGCTTCTATCTGGGGCTCCAAAGAAAAGACACGGGGCTATATCCCCCCTGTCCCCACCAGCCCTCCCCTAGCAACGCCTCTGTCTCCAAGAGTGAAAAGCAGGCTCCAACGTACCCCTACTTTTCTGTGGTGCTTAGGTGCTCTTCTTTCATGAAAGCAATGAACTATCAGCTACTTCCGAAGCCATGTGAACCTCTGCAGTACTGCCGACTGCCTTGCATCTACGGGCAGAAATAGCAGAAGATTCCCGACTGCAAGGGGCTCAAGCATTTGGCACCTCCTCTGTAGAAATCCCATATCTCAGGCTACTAGGTACCCACATGCGTGCTAGTGCTAAGTAGTGTTTCCAAATGCATCCCAAAGGTTCTGGCTCTGGCTGTTCCATGAGCAGACATAGACCCAGAGAAATGCATTCTTACAAGGTGACTATGAAGGCTCAGGCACCACAGAGCTGCACAGCGCCCAGAAGCCTTACTGCACTCCCTGCCTTTATTTCTGTATTAACTGATTAACATTAGGACTAACTCCAGCTAAGCCAATTACAACAACTCCCCCAGCTGCCTCAGTAGCCCTGCTCTGCAGTGGGCCCAGAATGCAAGTGAGGCCCCTGATCACTGCCTACTAACTGTACTGGGAATCAGTAGGCACTTAAACCCCACATTCATAATCTGGGACTCTCTAGATGTTTTGGACTATGACTGCTATGACCCTCACCATTGACTTTGCTGTCTGGGCTGAGGAACATTGTAGTCCAAAACATTGGGCGAACCAAAGATGGCAGACTTCTGCACTAGTGGCTAGCAGATAATGAAAGCATCCACTCTAACGCTTGGGGCTTTATACATTTAGCAAAACATTGCCCTAATGATAAGACCTTTACAGCATAACTACTATAGCTCCATCTAGACATTCCATCCACTTGAAGTGATAACTGTATTTCACAGTATCACCTTAACTCCACACCACTCCTAGCTCAGGGTACTTCTGATCTGCAGGCTCCACACAGAGCACTGCAATCTTGCCTCTCCAACTTCACCCAACTAGCCGAACACACCCACTTTCTTCCAGATCTGCCAGAACGCCTGGAGACCGTGGTAAGCAGGAGATGCTAGGGGGCGCTGTCCTGGCTATATCGAGGACCTACACAGAGCACCAAACGGTGCAGAGTTCCCGCTGCTTCAGAAACTTGTTTCTAGGTCTGCAGTGGCTAGTCAGGGCCCTTCAGCTCCCTTGGCTCCGCTATGTGAGCTGTGACCGAACAATCAAGGCCAAGAGGGGGTGTCAGGGGACCCAAGTACAGAATAAGACAAGACAGTGGGTAAATATAAATAAATGTTTCATCAGAACCAGGCAAGGAAGGGTTTAGTGTTTAAAGCACGCATTCGGATTTTAGCCCAGGGATGGGTTGTATTATATAGGAGACTCAGAAATGGTCATAAAGGCTAGGTACTACCGCCAGAGGATACAATAGGGCCACTGTTTTCCCGCATAGTGATTTTATCGTCAGGTGGCAGGGACTTCTGTTCCAGTGTCCTGCTGGATCTCCAGTGGAATTAAGGGTACCTGTACAGGGTTTCCAGTGGAGTGTGGGGTACCAGTGCTGGATCTCCAGTGGAGTAAAGGGTACCTATGCAGGGTTTCCAGTGGAGTGTGGGATACCAGGGCAGGATCTCCAGTGGAGTTTGGGGTACCAGTGCTGGATCTCCAGTGGAGTTTGGGGTACCTGTGCAGGGTTTCCAGTGGAGTGTGGGGTACCAGTGCTGGATCTCCAGTGGAGTTAAGGGTACCTGTGCAGGGTTTCCAGTGGAGTGTGGGATACCGGGGCAGGATCTCCAGTGGAGTTTGGGGGTACCAGTGCTGGATCTCCAGTGGAGCTTGGGGTACCTGTGCAGGGTTTCCAGTGGAGTGTGGGGTACCGGGGCAGGATCTCCAGTGGAGTTTGGGGTACCTGTGCAGGGTTTGCAGTGGAGTTTGGGGTACCAGTGCTGGATTACCAGTGAAGTTTGGGGTACCAGTGCTGGGTCTCCAGTCAAGTTTGGGGTACCTGTGAAGGGTTTCCAGTGGAGTTTGGGGTACCAGTGCTCGATCTCCAGTGGTGTTTGGGGTCCCTGTGCAGGATTTCCTGTGCCGTTTTGGGTACCTGTGCTGGATCTCCAGTTGAGTTTGGGGTACCTGTACAGAGTTTCCAGTGGAGTGTGGGGTACCAGTGCTGGATATCCAGTGGAGGTTGGGGTGCCTGTGCAGGGTTTCCAATGCAGTCTGTGGTACCTGTGGAGAGTTTCAAGTGGAGTTTGGGGTACTTGTACAGGGTTTCCAGTGTAGTTTGGGGTACTGGTGCAGGATCTGCAGTGGAGTTTGGGGTACCTGTGCAGAGTTTCCAGCGGAGTTTGGGGTACCAGTGCTGGATCTCCAGTAGAGTTTGGGGTACTTGTGCAAGTTTTCCAGTGGAGTGTGGGGTACCGGGGCAGGATCTCCAGTGGAGTTTGGGGTACCAGTGCTGGATCTCCAGTGGAGTTTGGGGTACTGTTCCACTGCTGGATATCCAGTGGGGTTTGGGGTACCTGTGTAGGGTTTCCAGTGGAGTTTGGGGTACCAGTGCTGCATCTCCAGTGGAGTTTGGGGTACTTGTGCAAGTTTTCCAGTGGAGTTTGGGGTACCGGTGCAGGGTTTCCAGTGGAGTTTGGGGTACCTGTGCAGGTTTTCCAGTAGAGTTTGGGGTGCTGGTCCAGTGCTGGATTTCCAGTGGGGTTTGGAGTACCTGTGCAGGGTTTCCAGTGGAGTTTGGGGTACCTGTGCTGGATCTCCAGTTGAGTTTGGGGTACCTGTGCAGAGTTTCCAGTGGAGTTTGGGGTACCGGTGCTGGATCTCCAGTGGAGTTTGGGGTGCCTGTGCAGGGTTTCCTGTGCAGTTTGGGGTACCTGTGCCGGAACTCCAGTGGAGTTTGGGGTACCTGTGCAGAGTTTCCAGTGGAGTTTGTGGTACCAGTGCTGGATCTTCTGTGGAGTTTGGGGTACTTGTGCTGGGTTTCCAGTGGAGTTTGGGGTACCTGTGCAGGGTTTCCAGTGGAGTTTGGGGTACCGGTGCTGGATCTCCAGTTGAGTTTGGAGTACCTGTGCACGTTTTCTTGTGGTGTTTGGGGTACCGGGGCAGGGTTTCATGTGGAGTTTGGGGTACCGGTCCAGTGCTGGATGTCCAGTGGAGTTTGGGGTACCTGTGCAGGGTTTCCAGTGGAGTTTGGGGTACCAGTGCTGGATATCCAGTGAAGTTTGGGGTACCAGTGCAGGGTTTCCAGTGGAGTTTGGGGAACCGGTGCAGGGTTTCCAGTAATGAAGTGTGATTTACAGTTGCACGGGTAGGTTAGTCTCAAAGCAGATTATGTGGCAGCCAAAAAGTCTAGGGGAGTGCCCATTAGTCAGAGCACGAACAAATACGGGTGATAATGAAAGTGAATACTTTCTAAAAATATTATGTTTTACTTTTCTGTGTCTACTCTTTAATGGTAAATACTTGAATTACACGTTTATAAGAGCAGCTTTTGGTTTCATTCAAATGCCATGTTGAGGTGGGTTTGCAACACTTTCCCGGCACTCCCCTACATTCCCCTATGTTTCCTCTCAAGAGAAACATCACTGATCTTGAACTGATCATGTTATTCATAGTATGGGTTATGATTTTGGGCATTGCTCAATCTTTGACGTCACTGACGGCATCAATCATATCACTGTAGAGGAGCAGCTCCAAGCCTCTGCAGGAAACCCTGCGCCCCCGCCTCCCATGTGTTGGAGACTTGAGATCGTGCCGTGTTTGACACCAGCAACTGTGCCAATACTGCAGCGTGTGTTCGAAATAAGATACCCATTGAGACAACCCTACGGAATGTATCCTTGAAGTGATGACAACCTAAGGGAGGAACTCCCTGAAGGAATATGAAAAAGAGCAAAGAAAGAAGCCTGTGACATCACAAGAGACATATACAACGTCCCGAGATACTGGCTGAAGAGGATGTATGGATCCTACAGAACTTAATGATGTACAGACGCTGAAACGCAAGTAGACCAAGTCATCATAAAAGCTGGCTATACGTAGTAAATAGAATGTAGGCAAAGCCACCATTGTATAGAAGCTGGGCATCGGTATCATGAATGTAGTAAGCTAGGACTCATGAAGAGGAAAGGGAAAACTGTGTCGCAGCAAGAAAAAGCTGAATCGTGGAGCTGCATGGTGAGGCTGTCTGGCCTGGAGTCAAGACTGAAGCAGCCAAGGTCAGCTATCTATTCTGGAAAGGAGGGAACGTGCGAAGGATGAATCATCCCTTGTTAAGGTACAAAGAAACCCCACCAAGAGTCCCAAGTTGTATTCATTTAGAGCATTTAAAACGTGCAAAATGGACCAGATTGTGGTCTCTTGTCACGTGAGCCAAGGATGACAATAGAGTTCAAACTTGCAGACCCAGAACACAATAGTGAGTCCTGGCACTCCCATGTATTCTGAAGACAAGGATACTTTTGCAAGGCCAAGTTCAGAGACAATCTTCATGGCGAAAAGGCATGGGCGATGAGAGATGTTGAGCTAATTGGGTGGGGAGGTAGTCTCATGCCCCATCTCCTTGCACCTGAGTTTACGTGCTGCTAAGTGAACCGAATGTTCCAGATCTGGCACAAGCATGCCAACCAATTATAGTGGTCTGTATAACGAATGACCTTACAGTTTGAAAACCAATGAGAAACCGTGTATCTAATGTTTTGGAGATTACACGTTTGAGAGGTAGGCACATATTGTCCACCTGACATTGGGCCGTCAATTGCAATCCTAGTTCCTACAGATGATATACTTAGATGTTCCTCTTAAGCTAATCCTGACGCTCAATAGGTTTTTCATTATTTGCCACGTAGTATGACATCACCTCTGATGTATTTTTGATATAAAATATGTTTTGTGAAAATGTTGCTGAGAGAACCTGAGCGTACGCCCGCTGATGTTCGATGTAAACTTCCTGTTTTAGATAATTGTTAATAAAACAGTACTTTGCCATCTTCCTGAGTTGGTTCAGTAATTTGGACTCAGAGTTATTCTGTGTGATCGCATCCATTGCATTCACGTTCCTAAAGGGCCCTAAGCTCGGATGGTAGCGGTGCGATGGTTCGAAAGATTCAAATTAATTTACCTCCAGATTTTCAGACGATCCGGCATCCTTAGCCATTAGCTGGAATATGGCAGAGTTTCCTGTGTAGAGCGGCCAAATAGAAACAACTTTGCAAGAAGAACCGTGACAGTGGGTAGGACCCCTTTGCAAAATCCCTGCCCGGTTTCCACGGGCGCTCTTCGGACGGAAGGCGAAGTGGTCAGATTGAAGCAGTTGATGATACCGAGGGCATCGAGTCGATTAACGAATGATGAGTAGACTAAGGGGAATGGCAAAATAAAGGGAAGAGATTGTAATCATTTTGAGTAAAAGTAAATAATTGTAGAGATAAGAGAGACCGCCTAAAGATTCCTAATTCAAAGAAATTAGAAGGAGACATTTCAAACACCAGTGGGAGTAGGGTGAAATATAAAACGCACAACCAGGACTGTGTAAGGTAATGTCTCAAACCCTGTACAGGGTAAAAAAAAGTAAAGGCAACGGAAGAGTCAATCGGAATGCTTTATAAAGTGTAAATGTCTGACTAGTCTAAATGTTGTCTGTTGAGTAAAATCTCGAGGAGCGATAGGAATTGTAAAACAATTGAAAAAGTAACAGTGAGTAAAGGAAAAGTGTAGTCAACAATTGGCACCAATCAAAAGAATAGATAGGCCATGCAAACAAGAGGATTGAGCAGCGATTGATAGTGCTTGCTCATATTTGTTGTTTTAATACATTGAAAAAATGGTGATTTAAGCCAAGGTAAAATGTTTATTTAACAATCTGGTATGTATTCACAGTCAATTGAGACTTGTGATTATGGGGGATACTTCTCTCATGCACCTATGCAAGACATTGCCAAAACATGTGCCCAAGCTCAAACAGTATAGTCCAGAATGGGTAAAGGGCACAGCAGATAAAATATTCATGCTGTGGCAACAAGGGGTATCATTGTCAAGAGCGGTGTTGAAACACATGACCACATATTTGCACACTGCATACACACGGAAGAAATAAGAGAAATGATTAGCAATTTTAGTGCTTTGGAAGATGTATCAAGAGGAAAGAGAAGACCCGCCACCTGAGGAGTGGATGCTTAATCAGCATAAGGAGGGAGGCATTGAGCACCCAGCTCCCCTTGGCTCACCTGAAGCAAAGGGTGTTGCAGAGGAAGAGATAGGAGTGTACTTTTAAAGAAACTAAGAGCAGGTACGGGGTACATGAATCCGATATATGAACCCCCCCGCTTACAGTAGCGATGATAGTTCAGAAGAGAATAAAAGAAAGGAAGAGATGTATACAGTTATACAAGGTAAGGAAGAAAAAGGTGAGCGGTCGAATTTGTCGACAGAAATAGACAGAGAATAAGAAATTGAAAGGAGAAAAAGATAAGACTGATTAGGTAGCCCTCGCACAAAATGAATGGATGGGGGGGACAGATATTATGCAAGATAGATGGGAAAGGTATCGAAGAAGTTAGAAAAGAGAAGATAAGGATGAACAAGAAAGGAAGTATAAGGAACAAGAGAAAAGATTGAAAGAGGATGAGTAGAAAAGGAAAAGTAGGGAGTGATGAGAGCAGATATATTAGGAGAAGCAAGAGAAAATTGAAGAACGGGCAGAAGAACAAAGAAAGTACAACAATAGACAAATAAGCGAAAGAAGAAAGTGAAAGAAAGGAAAGAAAGAGAGAGGAGGACGAAGCACAAGGATTAACGGACAAAATATTACAAAGACAAAGAGAAGAAGAGGAGAGGAGGGAAGGAGTAAGGAGAGGAGAAAAGCGAAGGTAAGAGAAAGAAAGAATTAGAAGGGATGCGATAAAGCAAAGGGAAGTTGAGGAAGATATAGAACGAAAAAAGAGACAGGGAGGTTTTGATGGCAGTCTCATTCATAAAGAACATATGAGGTCGAGCCCAGAAAGACGATGGGACAGAGTGGAAGAGATTCTTCCGATAAAGGAAGTAGAGTAGTGCTAGAAGAAGAAAGATTTGATGCAGAAAGGATTGGAGAAAGGATCGATAAGGTCTGTCAACAGTTAAGATGAGGTACTGACAAGGAGACAGACAGGGACGTTTCTCCCTGTCATGGATAGACCAATAGTGGGATCCGATTACAGGATGGTTTTCACACAGTTCCCCTTGTTAGAGAGGGGGAGCAAGACTGCAATACATTCCATGGCCACAGATGGACAAGGATAACCTAAAATGCAAGCTCCCTAGTTTGACTTCGGGGCTGGGAAATGGATATACAAATGAGAGAAAATGAGCAGAGGAAATACACTGGCCGTAGGGGACATAAAAGGTCTCCTAGCAGCCATTCTGGGAGAGAGGGCTGATGACATATGGAAGAGAGTGCGATACTCAAGTGTGACTGCACAAAACACTGCACATGATGGAGCGCTGTTTAATAATTGTAGAGCAGATGTTTGCAGGGCTCTCAGGGTAAAGTATCCGGACACATCGGATATGGGTGCAATTATGAGATGCAACATGAAGGAAGATGAAGACCCTATTGCTTGCATTCAGGATATTCAGGAGAAATGGCAACTTGAAACTCGCGAGTCGTGGATAAAAGACAGTGGCATTATTTTAGCACATTTTATGTTAGGGGTTGCTTGAGCCAGTACAGAGGTAGATGAGAAAACAAGTAGGGAAGGAAGCGAAGCCGTGGGACCCATTTAGTAGAGATTCAGGGAAGTGCTCCACAGGAGGAGCAAGAACTATGGAAACGAAGGGGATGTTCTTTATCCCCCACAGAAGCATTATTGCAACAGGACAGCACTGGAAAGCCAGTGATACCAGTAACTTTATTAAAAGTCATGCTTGAACATCTGCATTACCCCACGCATGTAACTAGAGAGAGTCTTGCAGCAAATATTGCAGAAGACTGGTTCATTCCTCATTCCTAATTTGTTGGAACATGTTGCACTATATATAGTGAATTGCATCGCGTATCAAAAGTTAACCGCTGGGCATACACTGGGAGTGTTCTTAATTGTAATACCTCGACTGAATGGCCCGTTTCAGCATTTACATTTTATACTGCAGACATGTAATGGATATATGTATCTATTAGTGGATGTGCGTCCCTTTTCTAGGTGGATTGAGGCAGGCCCGTGTACACACCCTGATGCCACTTGCACAGCAAAGTCTTAGTGTGCAAAGTATTCCCGAGGTGGGGTGTGTGTGAAGTACTAAGATCCGATAATGGGCCACATTTTGTCAATGAGCTCTTCGAACAAATAGGGCTTTTATTAAATATAGAGCACAAGTTCTCTTCTGCGTATCACCCGCAAGCGAATGGAATATGTGAGTGACTCAACAGCCGCATCAAAGAAAGGGTGGCCAAAATGAAATTGACTTAAAAAAGGGATGGCTGTATTGCTTACCCCTGGCCTTATATGCACTTTGGAATTAGCCAGGATTGGACCACCACCTCACCCCACATGAGCTAGTCACAGGGCTTTGAATGAAAACGCCCCTTGCACCTCCGTCGAGGATTAGGAGTAATGCCCAGAGTATAGTCAAAACTTTAGGTGATAAGATGCATGATTATTTGACATGTCTGACTGCCAGTATTTCTTTCATTTCCGACCAAGTAGATCGTCAAGGGGGAAGGTCTAAGAATACTGAAAAAGATAATTTCGGCGACCAATCCAAGTGAACTTTTACCACCACCTAAGTTATATGTTGGGGACGTAGTCCTGATCAAGAATTTCACCAGGAAGTGGCATGAGCCTCACTTTCATGTCCCATTCATGGCCCATTCTGTGTTGAAGATACAAGGAAGAAAAGCTTGGCTCAACTCAAATGACGTGAAGATTTATAAAGGCGAGACCCTCCCTCCTACCATTGCTGATTCAGAAGCAAGACAAGAAGAAGAATTTCTGCGTGTGCAGGCCTGATCGATGACTAAGAAGAAGGACAATAAAGCAATGAGTGATTAACACATACTTTATTTGTACTGGAACTCAATAGACACTCCTTATATTTATTTTAGGAGGGAGTGCAAGGACTTGCAGGGAATTCCAGGAATGTTTAAATTGACCTTTAGAAATATATTGAAGCAGAGAATAATGCATCAGAGTTAAGCCTAAACGTCAGTTCTTGATCAGAAATTGGAAACGAGATCAGTATCCAGCTTCATTTTGTGGACAATATTTGTTTTAAGTAATAAAAACACATGGTACCTGCCGACAGTGATGTTCATCAGCTTGTGGTTGCTGTCTTTGTGTTCATACTTCAATCTTACCCTAGAAGAGATGTTAACATTCACACTTTTGGACAGGATCCTAAATGATTGTTCTTGTTGTCTTTCTGTTCCTCATCTTTCACAGTTTCTATCATCTTAATGTTTCTACAAAAGAAAGAGTTCCTATGGTTCTCCGCACTATGAAAATGAATAATAACAAATTTCTTGATCTCTATAAGTATATTCGGAGACATAGAAGAGATGTAGAAGATGATAATAAAGGGGATGAATACTTATCTAGATAATTCAGTTCACCTGGGGAATAACATGTGGTATCAACACATATAAGACGTGGAGGAAAAAGCATCAGATGAGAGTTGCTAAGTCTGCTCTCTTATCCCCTATGCCATGAATACAGTAAGGACATTCATTTTGAAGGCAGTTTCAGCACACAATGCGAAATGCCGCACCCATCTTGCAGCATGCGCTACTCAAGGACAGTTTCAAGGAAGTTGGGCAACCTTTCAATGGGGATCAAAATGGTTGTTTCCATACCAGGATGACTAAATCAAGACCACAGAAATGGAGAAGGAGCCTGGATGCAAGAACAAGATGCTTGTGTATCCTGCTTTAAGGACAGGATGAGGTGATCATTGAAGAAATGAAGAGAATTAATTGTCCTGATGTGACAGAAATAGCCGGATTACCTGGATGTTGGGAACAAATTCAAATGTTGATCTATGGACGAGTGCATACCAATAAGGGATGGGAAGAAGGAATGGTGTCCTGTGAAGCTCATCTTCTGAAGATGGACTATGTTCAAGAAGTGCAAAAAGTGAATGATGGATGCTTAAAGGCATGGGTCAAGCACTCCAAACTATTGACATGGGTAGAAGATTAATCAGGCCCAGTAGTTGTAATCTAATTGGTTAATGCAACACTATGCTTCCGAAGACCTGGAAAAAAACATGTGGGATATAACAAAGAATGCAAGGCCACAATTGATGTACCCAGACTGGGAGAAGGGACAGCCGATCTTATGGATACATTCTGGGCTTGTGGATCTAGAGCCTATATGAAGTTGCCCAAGGATTGGGATGGAGTCTGTTCCCTGGTACTCATCCATGTTCCAGCATTAGTGATTCCTCAGAGTGATCTGAACATCTGAACATTGGGGAATGTCCTCTCCTACCCGAACAGACTTGCTGTATTTATGTCTGTTGTGATCTCGAGACTGGACTATGCCAGCTCCCTACACCTATGAGCTCAGGTATACCAACTCAACAAACTCCAAAGAGCCAAAAACGCTGCCGCAAAACTGATCCTGGCTCTGGGTCAAAGAGACCACATCTCACCAGCTCTCCGAACCCTCCACTGGCTCAGAGTTGGATGAAGGAAACTTTCAAGACCCTATGCATCACTCACCGAGCAGTGCACAAGACCAGTCCAATATATCAACAATTAAAGATAAAACCTTACCTCCCATCTCGCACCCTAAGTTCAAGCACTGCCCTCCTTCTAGTCATTGCAACCTCTAACTCTGTTAGGATCGAAGGATCAGCCTTCTCAACCTTGGCCCCAACTCTGTGGAACTACCTCCCCACACATATTTGACACATCGAAGACTATATGACCTTCTGCAAAGCTCTAAAAATATGCCTATTTCCGTAATGCCAACCATGACTATCTGAGGCAACTGAGTCCTTGCAACCCGATGACAAATGCTCAATGAGATCCCGAGCAATGACGCCACTGAATACACTTATTAAGTCAATATTAAGCAAACACACACTTGAAATCCGGAATAGCGAACTCCTTATTTCATAACTCCTCCCAAACACTCACCTCCCATATCACTATGCTTACTCTGTACTCTACACCAAACCACAATTAGAGTGCAGCTACACACCTCGATCAATTTCAGCCTAGCTGCTCACATACGAACGTTACCCCATGAACACCTCACCATTCTAATCAAACACAGCTACAGCCAATGAAAAACCGGCCTAGCTACACACATAAGTGTCCTACACAGGACTAACGCAGCCAGAACCCAGTCTTGGTGTCCACCCTCCAGAATGCTCACATTCAACTGATATCAATACCACCACAACTAATGCTAGGATGCAGCAACCATTAGGCAATTGCATCAGCTGCACACATAACTGGTGCACCCAAGCACCCTATGACACCTTACTCTCTCAAGTGACCTTGACTACGGTCCCCAAGGGTGTTCAACCAACCAGCGCTTTGAGGTCATACCAATGATATAGAGTGCTATATAAATGCCAAATAACAAAAAAGCAATTTTATTTTTCCAAAAGGGGATGCCCACTTGAGAAAAAGAAGATCACTTGAACTCTTACGGATTAAATGAAAATTTTATTTCTCAGCCAAAGCAATAATAGCATATGATACCATTCCTGAGGAGCACAAGTTGTTCAGCAGGACTGCTATGATAATGACAACTATATTCAGGCCTGGAATTCAGACAGTAGCGAATGCCAAATGGTTACAAATCACCAGAGTGTTTGCATACGATCAGTGCTACCATAACATGATTCAACGCCACTAAAGAAGAGCTGAGGGCCATATGACTGATGACACTCCAGAATCGATATGTCCTTGATATGATCACAGCAATGGAAGGAGGTGTTTGTGCCAAAATTGGTCCATCATGTTGCACATTCACACCTTCTCACGATGACCAGAATGGAACCTTGACAGTGGCCATCACATTGTTGACCGACCTGCATGCCAAGATGGAAGACGAGCGAGATGACATTGAAGATGATGGCTGGTTTGCCTCTTTGTTTTCATAGATTCCACAGTGGTTGGCAAATATATTTAAGGTTCTTGGAGTCATACTGGTGTTAGTAATGTTTGGATTCTATGTAGTCACGATGGTGATTGCCCAATGCAAATAAATGGCGAAGAAAGTGATAGGAATGAAGATCATGATCGATGTCAAACCTGAACCAAACGCCAAGGAGCTGACTGATGATGCTGTCAGGAAATACAGAGAGGCCAGCATTGTAGCACCTGAGGGAACAAAGTTCCTGTATCCAAAGAATCATAAGAAGTACGTGGGATGATGGGTCTATTGTACCCCAAATGGACAATGTAACTACATGACCTGGAGTGTAGATGAACATGTCAAATCAGCAGGCAACCTGAGGGGGGTGATGAAGATATGGAAACCAAAGAAACACTTCTTCAAGAGAAAATACCAGGCTGTGGAAACAAATGAGGAGGTGGTCCAGGACTCTACCAGAGGGGGGAATGTAGAGGAGCAGCTGCATGCCTCTGCAGAAACCCTGCCCCCCTACCTCCCTTATGTTGGAGACCTGAGATTGTGCCATGTTTGACACCAGCAGTTGTACCAATACTGCTGTGTGTGTTCGAAAGAAGATATCCATTGAAACAACCGTACCGAATGTATCCCCGAAGTGATGACAACCTAAGGGAGGAACTCCCTGAAAGAATATAAAAAAGAGCAAATAAAGAAGCTTGTATACGTCACAAGAGACATATACGACTTTCTGAGATACTGGCTGAAGAGGATGCATGGATCCTACAGAAACGAATGATGAAGTAAAGAATCAAGAGAAACTTTTAAATATGAAAAAGAAGATTACACATGCATGAAGTGCTGCAGAGAATCAACCATTAAATAACTGTACAGATGTTGAAACGCAAGTAGACTAAGTCATCATTGAAGCTGGCTACATGTAGTAAATAGAATGCAGGCAAAACCGCCATTGTATTGAAGCTGTACATCGGTATAATGAATTTAGAAAGCTAGGGCTCATGAAGAGGAAAGGGAAAACTGTGTTGCAGCAAGAATAAGCTGAATCGTGGAGCTGCACGGCGAGATTGTCTGGCCTGGGGTCAAGACTGAAGGAGCCATGGTCAGCTGGAAAGGAGCGAATGTTGTTACGCTCACCTGGTATCCATGGGGACGCCACCCAGCCAGTTGGTCGTTGGTGCCCTTCCCAATGATTCCCTGGTGTGGTCTCGGTGTCGAAGGGATTCCGCCTGCAAATGAAGACTATATTAGGACTGGGCGACTGTCATGCCACGGGACTCGAGACAGGTTTCAAGAATTCCACGATTCGCCAAGAGTCTTGCTAAACCTAATGTAGTACGGAAATACGGCAAAAGACTCCTGCGTTTCCAACCCGATTCATACAGAAGGGCTTGGAAGTTACCTTGGCAACGGTGGAAGCCGTTGTCAAGGGGAGGGAGTCGGCGTTCAGGAAGCAAACACTAGTCACATGACTTGCTCTTCTTAAGCTCCGCCCTGTTCTAAGATCAGTGCTTCTGATTGAGCCTTTTTGGTATACTGCTTCGATCTGTGCCTTTTTTGTGATTTCTGCTAAAGTTTTTCGGACCTGCATTTGGATTTCCCTAGTCTGTCTTGGTACCTGGAACTTCTGGTTTTTCGACGTACGGCACTCGTCCCTGGACTCTCTACTTGCCTGCTCCTTGGTTTTGTCGCCGCCCGCTTGTGTTTTTGATTCGGACTGGTATTTGGCTTGCTGTTCTTGACCCCTTGTTTTTTGACGCCTATACGGATTTCAGGTTTTCCTCGTTTGAGTTCCTTTCTTGTGTACTCACTTTTTGTTACTTCCACGTAATTTTGTACCGATAACTTTCTCAACACTCACTTCCTTGCGGGATAGGAGTGTTTCAGCCTCAGCTGCACCACGGGATAGTATCAGCCTCCGCTGCATCGTGGGAATAGGAGTTCTCAGCCTCAGCTGCACCGCGAGATCCTGCCAGCCTCCGCTGCTACGTGGGAGTGTTGTGTTTTCCATCCTGGCCACCCCGTAGGCTTCGTTGAAGACCCGGACTCAGCCTCAGCTGCACCGTGGGAGAGATCTAGTGGAACTATTGCGGTACGGTAACTTGTGCTTCATTTTTGTTTACTTTTTGGTTCAGGGAAGTGGGTCACTCCAAACCATACGGGTTAGATAGGAACTTTTCTCTCACGTTTGGCTATCCAAGGGATATTCTTACCTCCTCATACTGTTTATCTAACATAGGGGTTTAGGCTATTGTTTGTATCATTGATCCCTCAGTCTATTCTGTTCTCACGCAGTGGTTTCTGTTACAGGAAATTCCACGACTACTGACTAGAGTCCTTGTCCTAATAATTCTGGGTCTTGCTACTGACCTCACAGGTTAGTGTAATAGATATCTTGCTCGAATTTTGTTATAAATATTCAGGTTATTAATTACTGTATCTTTCTTCACAGCCACGAGGTCTCCAAGGATTCCAGTCTTTCGATTAATCAATCTTTCTGTATGTTCCTTTGTACATTCAGAGAGGTATATTGATAGAAAGAATTCTTCCTCTACACTACGGGGTCAAGTTTGTGAGGCAGAATTCTGACAGCGACCAAGGTAAGTTTTCCCCCACCTCCCTTATGTTTCGAGCCCCTCCAGGTTCTCTTCTCACCTGGTTGTCGGAATAGGTGGGCTCTCCGTCCTGCTCTCTGGGCAGGGGCGTGTTGTCTTTTGTGGGTGCGGGCAGTCCAGTTACTTCACTGACTGCTGCCCTTGTAGTGTCTTTCAGGTAGGTCTTATTGCGATTGGTGGCGTCGTAATTCTTGCATGCCTTGTCTCTGTTTTAAATGTCTCTTTTTTTATCTCCCTAGGAGCGCGGAGTGTCCGCTTGGAGAACTGGATTTGCTGGTTCTCAGCGGGAGATGATGACGCGCTATACCGCTATGATGCGGTAAGGAGGCGCTTTGCGTAGTGCAGCGATGTCTTGTCCTCACTGACCTGTGCTTTTCTCCTTTCGTAGGTCGTGGTGAGTTCCCAGCGCAGATGGAGTTCCGGAGCTATGCCGGCCGAAAAGCAACCAACCAGGTAAGTCTTTAAGCACTTTGTGGTTGTAATGTCTCCACTACCTCCTTTAATGATGTCTTTCTCCTTTTCTCAGGTCCTTCGATCCGGGTGGTGAACTCCACCAACAGACCTGCCCAGGAGCTGCGAGCAGTGAAGGATGATGAATGCAGGTAAGATTCTGCTGCTAACAATGTTCTTGGTTTTTCTGCAGGTCCTGAATTCACCAGGCTCGTGAGAAAGCTGGACACGGTGAGCGTCACGTTGCTAGAAGCAAAATAACGCAAAGCGTGTTGTCTTGTTTGGATGTGGTTTAAATAGCCACTGTAAAGTAGTCCAGGTAAAGTAGTCCCTAGGCCACCACACCCAAAACACTAGACCGCATAGCTTGGTTCTAAGAACCAAGATATGTGGATTCCTCCATGTTGGCTGAAAGCCCAAATAAAGTAGTTCCTCAAGCAGATATATTTTCCTACTGATGAGCCTGGCGCCAAAGGCGCCAGGACTGGCCCCAAGAGGGCCTGAAAAGTGGATCCCAGGCCTTATTAGTGATCCGAGCCCTGATTCCACCTGGCCAATGGGCTTGCCAGTGGGGATCAGGGCTGAAGGGCGTGACAGCACTCCCCCCCAAGGCCCCTCCCAAGGTGTGTCTCCTGCCTGGTCCAGGTTTAGTTGGGAAGTTCTGATGAAACTTCTTGATCAGACATGGTGCATGGATTTTCTCACTGGGTTCCCAGGATCTATCTTGAGGCCCAAACCCCTTCCAGTCCACTAGATAGTACAACTTGGCTCTAGAGTACTTAGAATCCAGGATGCCCTTGACTTCGAATTCTGGTTCTCCATCTATTATTATAGGTTGAGGTGGTGTCTTGATTTGTGTACCGGGTTGCAGTGGTTTTAAGAGGGACACATGGAATACCGGATGGATTTGTAGATTAGGTGGTAAGTCCAATTTGACGGCTGCTGGGTTGATAATTGCCTTGATGGTATAGGGTTCCAAATATCGAGGATGGAAGGTTCGGGCCCTTTTATGGGTACGTATTTGGCGGCTAACCAAACCTGGTCTCCTACTTGATAGTCTGGGACCTTTTTCCGATGCTGGTCGGCGAAGTGCTTTTGTTTTTCTTTAGCATGAATAAGACGTTCCTTTGCCTTTCTGAACGCTTGAGTGAGCGTTGAATGAAGAGTCTTTACTGCAGGCATTTCCAACCTGGCTGGAAGGTCAAGTTCTGATGTACGTGGATGTTTGCCATACAAGGTGTAAAAAGGTGTTTGGCCCGTGCTAGAATGTACAGAGTTGTTATATGCGTACTCGGCTATCCACAGTAAGTCCTTCCAATCTCTCAATTCATGGTGCAGCATGCACCGTAAATATTGCTTGATGGTCTGGTTGGTCCTCTCGGTTTGGCCGTCTGTCTGGGGGTAGTGACTGGTGGATAGCCGGACGTCAATCAGTACCATTGCGTAACATTTTCTCCAAAAATTGGATACAAATTGGCTGCTTCGATCGGAGACCAGAACTGACGGAAAGCCGTGCAGCTTGACAATGTTTTCCAGAAATACCTCTGCTATGGTGGATGCATCCGGGAGGCCCTTGAGAGAAATAAAATGTGCCATCTTTGAGAACAAGTCCAGGATTACAAGAATGGTGTTAAAGCCTTGAATCGGCAGATCAGTGATAAAGTCGAGGTAAAGAGTGTGCCATGGAGCGGGAGGGATGTCCAGTGGTTGTAGGAGACCCGATGGTTTTTGTTTCTGTGATTTATTTTGTGCGCAGACGCCGCAGGACTGAACATACTGGACAATGTCCTTAGGCTAGGTAGGCCACCAAAAGTTCTTTTTTACCTTGGCTAAAGTTTTAGCGATTCCAGGGTGTCCTTCGATCAGAGAGTCATGATAACCTGAAATGATATGCTGTTGTTACTCCTTCTCGGCTACATATAGACGGTCCCTAAAATAAGGTAACTGATCTTTGATGCAATATTGTTCTCCTTGAGTTTGCCATGCGAGTAAAGCATCCGGGTTCATTGACTGTCGAATTTTGTTTCGTAATTCGGTTTGTGATAACGCTGTTGTGATACCCAAGAGTTTGTCTTCAGGTATGATGGGTACCGGGTCTGGAGTTGTATACACCATTTCATCGATGCCCATTCGAGATAAGGGGTCAGCTTTCCCATTCTTTACCCCTGGTCGAAAGGTGATCACGTAGTCATATTCGGTGAAGAAGAGGGCCCACCGTAACTGGCATGAAGACTGGGCTTTGGCTGTTTTGAGATATTGCAGGTTCTGGTGGTCTGTGATCACTGTAATGGTGTGTCTAGCTCCCAGAAGATAGTGTCGCCATGCCTTGAAAGCGGACTTGATGGCTAGGAGTTCTTTGTCCGTGATAGCGTAATTCATTTCCGGAGGTGAGAATTTTTTTTACCAGAAGGCCACAGGATGCAGCTGGCCAGTTTCTGAGTCCCTCTGTGAAAGGACCGCTCCCATTGCAATACTGGAAGCATCAGTTTCTACGACATAGGGGAGGTCTGGATGCAGATGTCACAGGATTGGAGGCTCTTTCTGCTTCCTCAGTCCAAGCAAACTTTTTATTGCTTTTTCGTAGCAGTACTGTGATCGGGTGCACAACCTGAGAGAAGTCTGGGATAAACCGGCAGTAAAAGTTTGCAAAGCCTAGCATGCTCTGTATCCCCTTCAGAGATGTTGGTGATGGCCATCTTAGAATAGCGTCAACCTTATGTACGTCCGTTCTGATGCCTTTCGGCGAAAGGATGAAACCAAGGAATTCTACTTAGGTGACGTGAAAAAAAACATTTCTCCAGCTTTGCATACAAACGATGTTGGCGGAGCTTGGTGAGGACTGAACGAACATGCCTGATATGATCTCGTTTTGAGGCTGAGTAGACCAAGATGTCATCAATGTACACTAAGGCGCAAACGTCAATCAGTTCTCTCAAGACATCATTCATGAAATATTGAAACACTGCAGGAGCGTTACATAAGCCAAAAGGCATGACTTGATATTCAAACAAGCCATATTTGGTACGGAAAGCGGTTTTCCACTCATCTCCGCTTCTGACCCGGACCAGGTGGTATCCTCCCCAAAGGTCTAATTTGGTATAGATCTGGGCATCTTTCACTTGGTCTAGCATTTCCGGGATAAGAGGCAAGGGGTAGCGGTTCTTCACTGTTATCTGGTTTATTGCGCGGTACTCAATACAGGTCCTCAAGTCCCCTTCCTTTTTCGGTACGAAGAACAAAGGACTGGCAGCTGGGGACTTAGATGGGCGGATAAATCCGTTGGCAAGGTACCGGTCCAAATAGGATTTCAGGTGAAGGTTTTCTGGTTCAGTAAGAGCGTAGATCCTGCCACAAGGGATTTGTGCCCCTGGAATAAAGTCAATTTGACAATCATAAGGCCTATGCAGCGGCAATGTGTTAGCCTGGTCTTTTTGGATTACGTCCTGAAAGTCACGATATTCATCTGGCAAAGTATTAGTTACTCCCAGAGTAGAGGCTCTAGTATTGGAAGTCTTGGAGACACAGGAGTTGGGTTCCAGGTCAGGAGAGTAGCAAGTCAGGGAACTGTTGCTGGAGAAGGTTAATTTCCGTGCCCGCCAGTCTATCAAAGGGTTGTGAGCAACCAACCATAGCATCCCTAGTATCAACCGGAACTGAGGTGCTTTTATAAGATCGAACGAAATACACTCCCAATGTCCATCCTGGCACAGCAAGGTTACTACTGCTGTGCACTGGGTTACTGGTCCGGAGGCGATTTCTGTCCCATCCACGGTAGTCACCTTGTCCCTGGTAGACTTAGAACACAAAGGGAGCCCCATCTCTGCAGCCAACTCTTGATCTATATAGTTCCAACCTGCTCCTCTGTCGATGTACGCTTCTACGGCATGCATCTTTGATGATTGTTGGTGATTTATTAAGATCACATGTATCGCAAAGTGTGAGGTCAGTGGCTCTTTCTCATCACTCGACAAATTGACCTCTACGGTCGCCGAGCTTGGTAGTTTTATGATTCCTTAACTTCATCCTTTTCTGTGGCCCCGACTGTCCTCCTTGGGGGTTTTATTGGGCAGTCTTTCAGAAAATTTCCTGGTTTTCCACAATACAAACAAAGTTTCTGTTGTTTTCTTTTATCCCGCTCTTGTTTTGTTAATGGAGGTCATATCCCTCTGATCTGCATGGGTTCTATGGAGTTGTCTGGCCCCAGTGGCGCATTGTCTTTAGGCCGAACATAAACTACTCGAGAGTCTGCTTTGGCCCGGTCTGCTTTTCGGTCCTGCAACCTATGGTCTAGCTGCACAACTAGATTTATGAATTCGCTACAGTCTCTGGGGGGATCAACTATCTGGGCCAAGACGTCCTTTAATTCGCCTCGTAAGCCTCTATGGAATAACGTGGTTCTTTTGTTTTCTGGCCACCTTTCTTCAGCAACCAGTCTATTGAAAGTCGCAGTGTATGTTAACAAGTCTTGGTTCCCCTGCCAGAGGGATAAAAGTTTGTTATCCACTGCTTGTTCCTGGGTATGGCGAGCAAACAGTTTTTCCATTTCTCTCTGGAACCCCCCACAGTCCTGCAACAACGGATCATTATGGGTCACCAACGGCACCGACCAATCAGCTGCACTTCCACTGAAGTATGATAGGATGAAAGCTACCCGAGCTTGGTCATTTGGAAATGCCCCGGGGCAACAAAGGAAGTGAAGGCGACACTGATTTATGAATGCTGCATACTTCCGTGGGTCGCCCAAACACCTTTCTGGTGGTGCCAGGGGCACTGTTCCAGGCAGCGTGATCTGTACTGGTGTGGGGATATAAGATGGTGGGATAGGATTTTGCATCAGTGGATTTCCTCCAGGCAGAGGAGTCTGCCCTGCCTGTGATTGCAAGAATTGTCTGCTGATTTCGTCGGTGCGCTCCTTGGTCACTATTAGGTCCCTCCGGAGTGCATTAGTCTCTTGTCAGGCTGAATGAACCTCAGCATGAAGGTCCCCCAACAATTGGGCCAATTGGTCGATTTCTGATGTTTCCATGGCGCCCTGGTGGATTATTTATGTGATGCTTTGCGTTCTGTTACGCTCACCTTGTATCCACGGGGACGCCACCCAGCCAGTTGGTCATTGGTGCCCTTCCCAATGATTCCCTGGTGTGGTCTCGGCGTCGATGGGATTCTGCCTGGAAATGAAGACTATATTAGGACTGGGCGACCGAGGTAAGTATTCCCCTACCTCCCTTCTGTTTCCAGCCCCTCCAGGTTCTCTTCTCACCTGGTTGTTGGAATTGGTGGGCTCTCCGTCCTGCTCTCTGGGCAGGGGAGTGTTGTCTTTTGTGGGCGCGGGCGGTCCAGTTACTTCACTGACTGCTGCCCTTGTAGTGTCTTTCAGGTAGGTCTTATTGCGATTGATGGCGTCGTAATTCTTGCATGCCTTGTCTCTGTTCTAAATGTCTCTTTTTTATCTCCCTAGGAGTGCAGAGTGTCCACTTGGAGAACTGGATTTGCTGGTTCTCACCGGGAGATGATGGCGCACTATAGCGCTATGATGCGGTAAGGAGGCGCTTTGCGTAGCGCAGCGATGTCTTGTCCTCACTGACCTGTGCTTTTCTCTTTTCGTAGGTCGTGGTGAGTTCCCAGCGCAGATGGAGTTCCGGAGCTATGCCGGCCGAAAAGCAACCAACCAGGTAAGTCTTTAAGCGCTTTGTGGTTGTAATGTCTCTACTACCTCCTTTAATGATGTCTTTCTCCTTTTCTCAGGTCCTTCGATCCGGGCGGTGAACTCCACCAACAGAGCTGCCCAGGAGCTGCGAGCAGTGAAGGATGATGAATGCAGGTAAGATTCTGCTGCTAATGATGTTCTTGGTTTTTCTGCAGGTCTGGAATTCACCAGGCTCGTGAGAAAGCTGGATACGGTGAGCGTCACGTTGCTAGAAGCAAAGTAACGCAAGGCGTGTTGTCTTGTTTGGGTGTGGTTTAAATAGCCACTGTAAAGTAGTCCAGGTAAAGTAGTCCCTAGGCCACCACACCCAAAACACTAGACCGCATAGCTTGGTTCTAGGAATCAAGCTATGTGGATGCCTCCATGTTGGCTGAAAACCTAAATAAAGTAGTTCCTCAAGCAGATGTCTTTCCTTACTGATGAGCCTGGCGCCAAAGTGCCAAGTTGGTTTTCATTTAGTGCTTCTAAACACTGCAAAATGGACCTGTTCATTGGTGATCTCCTGTCACGTGAACTAAGATTGAAAATAGAGTTCGGACTTGGAGTCCCCAGAACACGATAGTGAATGCTCGCACTCCCATTTATTCTGAAGACAAGGATACTTTGCAAGGCCAAGTTCAAAGACAATCTTCATGGCAGAAGGCTTGGGTGATGAGAGATGCTGGGCTAATTGGGTGGGGTGGTAGTGTCATGCCCCATCTCCTTGCACCTGGGTCTGGGCTTACGTGCTGCTAAGTGAACAGAATATTCCAGACCTGGCACAAGCATGCCAACCAATGACAGTGGTCTATGTAACGTAGGACCTTATAGTTTGAAAACCAATGAGAAACAGTTCATCTAATGTTTTTGAAGATCACATGTTTACGAGGTAGGCATTCATTGTCCACCTGACAGTGAGCAGCCAATCACAATTCTACTTCCTTTAGAAGATATACTTAGATGTTCCCTTTAAGCCAATCACGACCCTTATTAGGTTTTTCATTATTTGCCACATAGTATGACATCACCTCTGATGTATTTTTAGTATGAAGTCTATGGGCCTCATTACGAGTTTGGATGTAGTCATGTCCTTAATAAGGGCATGACTGCCTCCAAACCCGGGTCTGAGTCCGGATTCCCTGAATGGGGAAATACCGGGACATTCCGGCCTCGGAGGGCCCGGTATTTCCCCATTCAGGGAACCCGGACCCGGACCATCCCTATTCCCATTTGAGCCCCCATAGGGCTCAATGGGAATGGGGAGCATGCTAACAACGGGCCCGTTATTGACGGGCCCGTTGTTAGCATGCTGGTCCGCTCGCGGGTCCCACAAAGGATGTCTGGTAAAACCAGGCGTCCAGAGCGTGTTCCGCGAGCAAATCTCATAATAGGGCTGTAAAGGGTTAACGGCGCTGGCACCTTTCCTGGCGCCATTAACCCCTTACCGCTCACCTCGTAATGAGGCCCTATGTTTTGTCAAACGTTTGCTGAGAGAACCTGAGCGCACGTCTGTTGATGTTCGTTGTAAACTCCCTGTTTTGGATAATTGTTCATAAAACAGTACTTTGCCATCTTCCTGACTTGGTTAGGCTATTTGGACTTGGAGTTATTCTGTGTGATCCCATTCATTGCATCCATGTTTCTAAAGGGCCCTAAGCTCATCACTGATCATGCAACATAGCACAGAAGGGACGGGCACCCCAGCAATCCCCCCCTTGTGTGGATTTACAGAAAAAGAGCAGAGCCACCCTTATCACGGAGGCCGTGTATGAACAAGTAGTGCAATAAAGACGCCATTACTAGAAGGTTGAAGCACTGATCACTAAAAGTATTCCTTTGATGTTCCCTTTTAACCTTTCTATTTAATGGAGAAAAGTGAAATGGCAATCCGTGCGCTGCAGTGTATAACCTAGGAACCCTGGGAAGGAAGCCTCCACCTCGGCCAGTGGTAAAAGTGTACCCAAAAATGAACTGGCACTTTGGTGTCGGTGGCTGGCAGGATAGGAAGGAGGGGAGCAAGTGCCACACATGTTTCATGCTTGTAGCTGTGTCGGTTGACAGCTAATTGAGTTGAGGCAAATTGAGGACTTCTCTGTAGTTTTCTTTTTTTCTCTCAGTCAGTCAGTTGGAATATTTACATATCGTCTTTTGGGAAATCAGTCGCCTCTACTTGCTGAACTTAACTCCACTAGAACCCAAACTTGGCACCTACTTGGACAGATGCTTCAACAGGGGGCCCCCTGGTCTGACAAGAGTCCTCGGGGTGATTGGTGTGTGATCTCCCGTTGAGCCAGGCTTCATGCTGTGGTGCACTGTGCGATGTCAGCCTCGCCATGGATGCCCCCTGGATGCAGGTTAAGATGATGCAGGGAATGTTAAGTGAAATGCACTACTCTGCTGGAAGCCACATCACGCTCCTGTGCACAGCTTGGACGTGGTCGCTTTTCCTACGCCCAGATAACAATCAGTTTGGAGCCCCCTAACTGAAGCAAACACACGAGCGCATTACCTCCACGTCCACTCTTCCTCGTCCCAGTACTTACTTCATGAGGCACCTGCCTCCGACACAGGACCTTCTTCTATTTCTTTAAATCTCTATAACTCCTCCCCCACATCCATGTCACTCAGTTTTAATTTTTCCTGCCTCTGGCAGGTTGGACTTTTTCTTCCCGGTGCGGGGCACTGGGGAGCACCGATTGCTGGCCCCCTGGGGGGGGGGCTGTGTGGCGGGGCCCTCGGCTCCCTCAGGTGCGGCGCTGCTCCTGGGCCCCCTGCGGGGCTTGGGGTCACAGTTGAGCTGGATTGCCTCGCTCGGTTCTTTGCTGGGCTCCGGACCGCAGCGTGAGCATTGTGTCCCGGGTCCTGCACGGCCCCGGGAAGGTAAGGAGAGGGGAGGACTGGGCTTGATGTTTTTCCCCTCTCCTCCTGTTTTGGGTCCTCTCTGTACAGTGGCCTTGGGGTTTTCCTTTATGCCTTTCCGCCTATTCCCCTTCTGCCCCAGGTGGTTTGGCGCATCAGAGTGTCCAGGGTGACTGTGTTGTTGTTAGCTCCGTTCTGGTCCCGCCGGAGTTGGCTCCCCTCTCTGTTGGAGCTTCGGTCCTAGGAACCTTGGCTGGTTCCGAGGTGGCCGTGTCCCCTTCAAGGGGATCTGCGGTTGGAATTCCACCAGATGCAATGGGCGGCGTGGCTATTGCTCAGTCTAGGTTGATATCTCAGGGGTTCTCAGATCCTGTAGTTGGGTCCAAATGGATGCTCTTAGACCCTCCACTCTGAAGGTGTTAGGCAGACACTGGGGCCATTTCCGAGACTGGTATGGGCGGTCTGGGATCCCTCCCCTGCGTTCTGGCCTCTGCTATCCTTCAGTTCCTCCAGGAGGGGTTTTGACAGGGGCCTGGCAGTTTTTCCAGGCTTCGCTCTCAGTAGGCCTCCATGAAATTACTTTTGGGGGACTCTGACGGTCACTTGGATGGGGAGGTGTTGGTGGGGAAATTGATCCAGGGTTTTTCTTCTTCCCGTCCTTGTGCTGATAAAGGGCTTTCCTCTTGGGATCTCCCTCTTGTATTACGGTTCCTTCACGGGCCTCCTTTTGAGCCCATTTCCGAGATTGATATCAAACATCTTACACTGAAATCTGCTTTTCTTATTGCCCTCGCTTTTGCCCGTAGGCTTGGGGAGATTGGGGCTCTTCTTATGTCACGCTCCTTTCCTGAGGGTGCTGCCAGACTCGGTGGTGCCGGGGTGTGGTCCGATGTTTCTCCCTTCAGTTGTCTCTCGGTTTTTCAACACCTCTCAGGGTCTGGTTCTCCCTGACTTCTTTCATGATCCAAGAACGCCTGAGGAGGTGGCTCGGCTTAACATTGATGTCCGACGGGACGCGTTGGAGTATTTGGCTTGGTTTGCTTTTTCCACCAATCTAAGAGTCTTCTGATTGCTTGTGGTCCGGCTGGGGCTGGGCATAACGCATCTGTGGTTTCCATTTTACGGTGGTTCCGGGTTGTGATCTCTAGGGCCTATGTGGCTTCTGGCCTGCCTGTGCCTGCGCACAATCGGGGGCGGTCTGCCAGGGGTTTGGCGGCTTCCTGGGCCGATGCAAGGAGGGTTTTTCTCTGCAAGAGATTTGTATGGCTGCCGCCTTGGCTGGTCTAGGCATTTTCATCAACCGCTATGGGTTGAGTTTCTCCCACTCGGGGGTTGGTTCCTTCGTGGTTGGAGTTTTGTCTGTGGGGATGTGATTTAAGAGTTATTGTGGGTGTGTTTTGCTGCACTGTTTTTGGCTCTGTGTCTCATTGGGACCTTTTCCCCGTTGCTGCTTTGGTATACCTCATGAAGTAAGTACTGGGACGAGGAAGAGTGGACGTGGAGGTAATGCTCTGATTACTTACCGGTAATCTTCATTACTCCTAGTCCTACTCTTCCTCGTCACAGTACTGACGACCCTCCTCACCCTCCCTCCCGGGGAAGGTCCCATGCTCCGGCTTGGTAATATGAAACTGAGTGACATGGATGTGGGGGAGGAGTTATAGAGATTTAAAGAAATAGAAGAAGGTCCTGTGTCGGAGGCAGGTGCCTCATGAAGTAAGTACTGTGACGAGGAAGAGTAGGACTAGGAGTAATGAAGATTACCGGTAAGTAATCAGAGCATTACAACAGTGCAAGCAAATAGTAACTGAGGGCCGGATTCATGAAATAATTTGCACGGTGCAAAGTGACTTTTCACTGGTGAAAAATCTTTGCACTACCAACAAACACCCAGATTCATGGAACAGTGCAAAGTGTATTTTAAAGTGAATTTTTTCCGTGCAAAGTCACATTGTACGGCAAACATACACTTTGCACTGCTCCATGATCAGGATGGAGCAGCACTGCTCCATAAAGTCACTTTGCACCATGCAAATCATTCCATGAATCAGGCCCTATGGCTCCAACTACAACTGCACACTTGTCCAGTGATGCAAAGGGGCAAATGCCACCTGACATCAAAAGAGTGACCCTTGTGAAAAGTCTGGGCCACAATCAACTGAACCACCCAAGCTTTTAAGCCAAGATGTTTTCCAGTAAGCACAGCCTGCTGTGAGGGGATGTTGGCAGCGGGACCTCCTCCCTCTTCCCCTTAGAAGATGGCGCCAGCTGGAGTCGATCCAGGCTAAGATGTCTTCCAGGCTTGCACGTTCATGTCCGTCAAACAGATTTCTGGTCAAATGGAACTTCTGTCGGGTGGTAAAATGGAGAAGTGCTCTTTATATTCAAAAACAACGGTTCCGAAATCGTGAAAATGCTTGCAACAAATAGTAGTGGAACTGTTAACAGTGAAACATAGAAACGGTGCTACTGGGTTCCTGCTCACTTCGACCTCTCAGCTGTGCAATGTTTCTCTTTCTGCTGGGGGCATTGCACCCAAGTGCCGTATCCTGGGTCTTTGCATCTGCATTTGCACAGCACTGGGGCACACAGAGGAGTTCCTTCGAGGCCGTGATTTGTATGATGTGGGAGGAGGCTCTGGTGTCAAGACTTGTAATCTTGGGGTTGTTTCTATTCTGGTTTCTCTGGTCATAAAGAGGTTGTGTCTGTTGCTGGTTCTTATCCTCATTGGTTGTTTAAGGGGGGGCTCTAGTGCGAGCGTTATTGCTGCTCTTTGCAGGTTGCATTGCTTCCTTTGCATTCCATCCTACATTCCGCTGTGTGTGTCCCCTCAATGTTCATTTCTCACCCTCAATCTGTCCAAGTCTTGATCAGCTTCAGTGCTTGTCTGTTTCTTATCGATTTCAATTCCATGTTATGCCTCCATTTCTCTTCTGACCTCCACTTCACTCGCCTTTTGCTCCATCTCACATTTGTTTCGGTTAAATGCTCCTGAGTTATGAAATACTCTTCCGTTACGATTAAGTTACTGTTCTTCATTACCTCCATGTCCCTCTTCCTCCTCACAGTACTCAACTATGAGGCTCCGCCTCTCCCTCTGAGGAATTTCTATTTTTCTTTCCCTGGAGGTATAACCTCCTACTTACCCAGCACACACCAGTTATTTTTCTCCTGTCCTCTGACAGGAACTGCCTTCAGAAGCGGGGATCTGGAGGGCGACGTGGCAGGATCCTCCATGCTGCTGCCTCCTGCAGGGCGCTGGCTGTGTCATGGTAGGATGTGTGGTTCCCGGGCCTCCCACAGGGCTCAAGGCTCGCTTGAGCTGGTTAGTGAAGTCTTCCTCACCTGAGTCTTCACACCTGGAAGCACTAGGTGAGTCTTCCTTTGGTGAAGGCGGTCCTTTCTTTCTTGAAGATCGTCTACCCTCGTAGAAGGTACGGCCCTTCTTGGAGAGAAGCCACTATGCCAGCTGTCCACCTATCAACGCCACAAGACTCCTCCCCAAAAATGCCAGCTGAAGGGAAAAAGCCCAAGGCGTCAAAAAACCTTCAATCCAATGTGTGTCTTCCTTGGTCGAGCAGTTGCAGCAGTTTCAGAAAACTATAGTATCCAGAAGTGAGATGGTAAGACACTAAATGTCTTAACAAATCAAGACAATATAGGACAAAAGTGGGACAGTCCTTCTTCATCACGCCAGGGCTCTCCGTCTTCAGTCTCTCTTGTCCCGAGTTTTTCCGTCGCCACTGGCCGTTGGCCTCGTGGTGGTGCAGGGTCATAGGGCATCTTGTGTGTTTCTGGTCCCTTGGGCCCGTCTCCATCTTCGGCCTCTGGTGCTGTATCTTCTTTGGCATTGGTCCCCTTCCTGCCAGTCCCTCAGTCATCCAGTTGCTATCTCCCGCAGTCTGAGGTTGGGGATGGATTGGTGGTTATGGAAGGCTTCCCCGCTAAAGGGTGTGGGATTGGATCTTTCCCCAAAAGTGGTTCTGACAACGGATGCCAGCAGTCAGGGCTGGGGGGGCCTTCTTGGGGTCCCTGTCGGGTGCAAGGGAGGTGGGATCAGGAGGGATTCAGCCACTCCTCGAATTGGAAGGAACTGGAAGACATTGCTCATCTCCTGCAGGGGAAATCAGTGTTGGTTCAGAACGACAATTCTTCTGCTGTGGCCTACATCAACAATCAGGGGTTTTGGGGTTGAGGGCCTTAAATTCCCTGGCTGGGTGCATCAGCTCTTGGGCGGAGTGGCATTTGTTGTCCCTTGGTGGCTGTTCACATTTGGGGGGTGGAGAATCAATTGGCGGATCACCTCAGCAGGGTTTTCCCGTACTCCTCGGAATAGATTCTGTTGGTCTGGGTATTTGCAAAGATCTGCCCTCTTTTTCAGGACTCTGGTGGTGGATCTGTTTGCATCCCCTTCCTTTGCCAAGGTTCCCAGGTTTTGCTCCTGTTTTCCTGTGGGGGGAGAGGGGCAGAAGGGGGGAATGCTTTGAAAATGGAATGACCACTTGGTCCCCTTCACGCCTTCCCGCATCTAGCTCTGGTTCCCGAGGGGGTTGAGAAGATCCACAGGGGCTTGTCTCTGGTGAGATTGGTGGTTCCATTTTGTCCTTGCAAAGGGTGGTTCCTGTCTCTCCTAGATCTCAGGGTCCAGGATCTCAGGGCCCAGGATGCGTGGAGGGGTCCTGACAGCCTTGTCTGCTTCAGGGGGGTCAGTGGCAGGGGTTGCCTATGATCCATTGGTCTGCCCGGCTACTGAAAGGGCAAGGTTGTTAACCCTGGGGTTTTCTGCTCCAGTAGTGGAAACCATTCTTCATTCCAGAAGACCTAGTACACTCAGGGCTTATGGTAGGCATTGGGCCCATTTTCTTTGTTGGTGTGAGGGTACTGGTGTTGCTCAGGGTTGTGCGGTCCCAAGGCTGTTATGGTTCTTGATGGATGGGTTTGATAAAGGTTTGGCTGTTGCTCCTTTGCGGGCTCATTGGGCCACTTTGAAGACCATTTTTAAGGGGTCGGTGGTTCCTTTACTGGATCTGGGTTAGGTGGGTCAGTTCCTTAAGAGTCTGGCATCTTATCGGCCCCCTTTGGGCTCGGGTTCTCCTCCTTGGGACCATCGTCTGGTGCTGCTTTGTTTCTTTGTTTTATTCACTTATAATGCGCACCAAACATGAAGGTAGCCGGGCGCAGGAGTACAGAATATGCAAGGCTTGAAGTTACATGGTTACAGATTATATGCAAAGCAAAATAAATACAAGCACTAGAGGGTCAGTTACAGATTACAAGCAAGACAGAATATATACAGGCACTAGCAGGATGTCAAAGCACTAGCCAGAAAGGGGAGATGTACAAATGGGCAGCATGTTGTAAGAGCTAGTGAGCAACTAGTCATCGGCAGACTTCAGCAGATTGATGTAGTTGGACCTAAATTCAGAAAAGGCTGCTCCTCACGTGGAGGGTGTGGCAGTGAATTCCATAATTGGGCCGCGGGAACCTGGATGCTGCCTCCCCCAGCCTTGTCCAACCTGAATCTCGGTATGATAAGGATATTGGCATTGGAGGTTCTTGTCGGTCGGGTGGAGCTTCTCTTTAGGAATCTGTCCGTGAGATAGCTAGGTGCGGCATTGTTCAGAGCTTTGTGGACACGGGATACCACTTTTAAATGGATTTTGTTTTGGGTAGACAGCCATTTGTTTTGGCGCCTAAACTTAGATATATGTGATCTTTTGGACACGTCGAGAGCTGCTCTCAAGGCATTGTTTTGTAGGATTTTAGTTCTGTGGATGATAGATTTGTTAGTGCCAATGTAGAGTGCATTGCAATAGTTGACGCTGGACAGAATCAGGGCTCTGGCTAAGATAATACAGTTGTCATCTGAGAAAACGTGTTTACCTGCTCTAATGAGCTTACATGTGTAAGCTGTGGCAGATGCAATTGATTTCACCTGTTTATCGAAGGAGAGGGTGGAGTCCAGATAAAAGCCCAGTGTCTACACCTCCTTAGACACCTTGATGATATTACCATCAATCTCAAAGGAGGTGTAGTCTTGGCCTAATTTTTTAAGATTACAGTGAGTCCCTAGGATGATAAGCTCTGTTTTGTCATCATTCAGGCATAGACCATGGTTTGCCATCCATGCCTGGATGATGAGATGCACCCCATTTACAAAGGCCAATTCCTTGTAGTCCTCGGAGAGTACGAGGAGAATCTGGGTATCATCTGCATAGTTAGTGTAGGTGATACCAAGAAGGTCCAGATCATCAAAAAGGGACTTGGCAAATATGTTGTATACTGTGGGGGAGATGCAGGACGCCTGAGGAATTCCACACAGGATGGGGACCTGGAGCTGCATTTCCTACAATCAGATGTGTTTGAACCCCTCGGCACTGTGGATGTTAAACGCGTTACGCTTAAGACAACGTTTTTGGTTGCGATTGACTTTTTAGAGCCCTTTTGGTAACACGCATGCAATGGATGAGATGCAGAATAACTCTGACACCTATAATCGAACCAACTCAGGAAGAAGGCAAAGGTTTCTGTTTTAATATCAATTATCTAAAACAAGGAGTTACAACGGACATCAACGGTCGCTCGCTCAAGCTGTCATACATTTAGGTGTGCCCTGCTTACAACAAGCAAGACTATGTGGCTATGTTCATGTGCAGTATGACTCCTTGAAGATGCCTTCAAACAGGTCTTCTGCAGCTGTACGTAGAGAAATCATGGTTGCAGAGCGACATCTAGCGGCCACTTAGCAATAGACATGGGAAACTTCCCACGAAAGAGACTTGAAGTGGCAGCTCAGTCTTCATTCCTGAGATTCAAGACCTGTTAACACATTCTATTGCCTGTCAGATCTCTCCCAGTAGACAAGCTGCACCCCTGGACCACCAACACATTTGGAGTCACAGCCCCATTCAAAGTACTGTTAATTAAGCAGTAGAGTCGAAAATGCGTGAGAATGCAATGGGCGACATTTATCATGAATGCAAAGTGCATCCAGTTTCTCGCCAGCGTTAGCACTTACGTGCTGTTGCGTCCCCTGCATACTATTTTCAACACTCGCAAAGTCGAGTGCAAATGCGGAGAGTAAATCAGGGCAGCATTGCCTTTACTTTTAAAGTTCACTCTCTGCTCTGAGTGAAATAAGATTCCTCAGGAATCATAATGGATTCCAATAGATTCTGCCTGGTTACCCGGTGTAAACGCAAGACAGATTCCATTGGAATCCTTTGGTTTTACACTTGTGTGAAAATCCCATGGAGGCATAAAGTGGGTGCCCTTCCTACACAGAGAAGGAAAGCGCATTGGTATTGGAATTGTTTATTTGTTACGCGCCTATACACAAGTAAGTGTTCCAAAGCGCTCAAGGAGGGAGAGGACAAGGGGAAAAACAACAATCATTCAGAGCCCTTGAATTTCTGAACGATACAAGTATGCACTAGGCAGGGTTAGTGCATGGAACAAGTGCGTAGTTAACAGTGTAGATAACAGCAGATAGCTCTGACAACAATTCTGCAGTTTTTCCACGTGCATTGAGGTGCCACAATGCAAGGAGGAGAGACATGGAAAAACAGACGATCTTAAGGCATGGTACATACAGATTGTGAAAGTGCACAGACAGGTGCAGGGGAGGGGGGCTAAGTGCCGGGGGATCACGGGGGGGGAGACAAAGTGAGCCCAGTCAGTCAGAATCATCTGTAAGTGCTGAGAGATGCCACTCTCATGGCTCAGTTGATGAGGTGCAGTAGCTATGAGGCAGGTGCAAGGCCCAGAAGCAAGTGTGAGAGGACTGGTGAGGGTGCCAGGGACCTGTGAGACTCTGAGGTACACCAGGCAGCCAGTCAGCACGCTGCGTGGAAAAAAAGGAGAGAGAGAGAGAGATAGAGCGGAGAGAAAGGTTAGCAGGGTGGAGGGAGAGAGAAGAAAGAGGTTGAGAGAGTGATATTGGAGAGAAAGGACCCAAGTTGCACCTGGGATGGGCGGTCGGATAGGAAGGAGGTTAACCACGCCAGAGCCTGACCTGTGATTCCCAGGGTGTCATACAGACATGTGATCAGGATGTTGTGGTTTACTGTGTCAAAAGCAGAGGAGAGTCAAGAAGAATGAGGACAGAGGGAGTGTTAGTGTCGAGATTTGAGAGCAGGTCTTCACGGGTGTTCAGAAGAGCAGTTTCTGTGCCTTTGGATGCTATAAACCAGACTGATGGTCGTGGAGGTAACCAGCAGATTCAGTGTGGAGGGTGAGCTGGGAGATGGCCAGCTTCTCCAATGTAGATGCTATCTCCACTTTGCTGCCCTCCCACGCCTTGGAACAGCAGGAAAATGGGGCAGATTGTTAAATGGAGGCGTAAAAGCATGTCTCAAAATAGGAGGAGTCTTTATGATGTTCCAAAAAATTACAAGAAAATACAAATGGGTCCAATGTGGTTAATGAAAGAATGAAAACCACAAAAGGGATGGTGGAAGGTTTTGAATGAATCTGAACCACTGGCATTGCTCTGGGCAACCTTCCACACCACCGTTTTTTAGCTTGTCTGCGCCATTGCAAAAGGGGTCCAGCCATATGCAAATCAGTCAGGTACTGCCACCAACGGTAGCAGCCCAGCCCGAACTGCTAGGCCAGGTCCCCTCTGCACAGAAACACAAGCAACCCCAGACATGTTTCAGCCTTGTTGGGCCTCCTCAGTGAGGTGCATCTTGGTTCCCTATGGCGCAGCGAGCAAGGGACTATGTGACAGAGGGTAAGCCCAGACGTGGGACCCTTGTTATCGGCCCAAGTGAGGGATCCGGATCATTATCTGCCATTTCAGCCCCTGCAATGGAGGATGAAAGCCATTAGCACCTCGGGTTCACAAGGCGGGAACCCAGGGTGATAAAAAAAATGATTTTTCTTCATACACCAGGATGCCTGCGACGTCCCGCTGTAAGAACGAAAATCCTTCTCCAAGATAGCCACCATGGAAAGGTGAGGCGGGGCTCCATACAGAGCCCCTCTTCCCTTTCCATGGCAGCCTGCCGAAGGCAAATAGCGAACCCTATGAACATATTACCCTGAGCACATTTTTTCCCTTTTCAACCCTATCCCACTTTCGAATAACTTGACCACATAGCCGGTCCCCAGTGGACATGGCCACTTTAACCCCATTTGTCGTCCCTCGTGGTCATGGCCAGTAGCCAGATTGTCCGGGTCATTACCTTATGCCATGACCCAGACAATCTGGCCACTGCCCATGGCCACAGGCTACACCTCAGACCCCAAAGGTATAACACTATTTTTTGTAACTACATTATTATGACACTTATCAAAAAATAAAACAAGGGCACCTTTGCAAAACCACTCTATAAGGTCCTTGCCAATGCTCCTTCCACAAGTTTGCTGGAAATCCGCCCATGTTTTATTTTTCAAAAGTGTCAAAATGTATGTACATACAATAGTCATATAACTTAACCCCCACTTGACAACATCCATTCACACTTTACACAAACATTCAAGGTTGGGTCTATAATCTTTCTGAAAACATTTGTCCACATTCATCAAATGGCAGCAAAGTTGTAAGCCACCAAAAATGTAGAGACCCCCCTCTTATTTAGCCCCCCTTGACAAAATCCCACCAAACTTTACAAATACATCTATATCGAGATCTAAAATCATTTTGCAAAAGTGTGTGCAGATTCGTCAAATGGCACCACATTTATAAGCCTTTACAATATTTTGGGACCCCCACTCAAATTTTGTTCCCTCTTGACAAAACAGCTCCACACTTACTAAAACCATTCAGAATCAGGTCTAGAATACAATTCCAAAATGTCATGCAGTTTCATTGAGTGGCGCCAAAGTTACAAGCCATCCAAAAACTGTTTTTCACCAATCCAGTAATGCAGACATAAGCATAGATGCCCCCGAACATCTGAAGTGTTCGCCAACATCACAGGACTACACCCGAACATCTGGACTGTTTGTGGACTTCAGGGATGAACAACATCTGTTTTTTCGCTTCTAATGGCCATATCCATCCCATCCTCATCGCCCTTCACCTCCCCAGTGATCATTTGATGAATTTGACAAGTGCAGTGTTGTGTTATTTAATATGTTTTTACCACGATGTTCACAGACACCGGCATATGTCAGCGAATCAAACATGGTGGGCGTTTCCAAAAACCTGACGAATTTCACGCTTTTCACCATCCAATCAGCAGACGCGATTGATGTCCGCGGACCTCATGTCGCCATCTGAACCAATCAGAGGCCTGTCCACGACCGAACAGAGAAGTGAGTCAGTGGACTGAACTCAGATCTCACCATTTTTTTTGTACCTACTTTTGGGCCGTTTAAAAAAAATATACTGGACGGCTTTACACCAAATTTAAAAAAGCACGCTTTCGATACCAAGCCATCACTCCTGCCGCACATTTTTTGAAAATCTGGTCAGTGGTTTGGGCTGTAGGCGTGAGCAAAATGTATTTTCCATTGCGTCTATGGAATTTTTTTTTTGGAGGATCCCCCCCTAATACTTTGTCCCCCTCCCCTTTATGAAACCTCTCCAAACTGGCCAAGAAGATTCAGACGGGCCATGTACCTTTTCTGCACAGTTTGGTAAGGATTCACCAAGGGGGAGCAGTTATTAGCTGCCCAAAAAGTGTTCTTCCTCTGAGTTGAGCAACTTAACCATAACTACAGGGCCTCTAACGCAGGCCCTATCATATAGTTTTCCTTCATAAAGCATTGTGTTATACTTGGTCGGAGAGATCATACATACCCCATCACCAACAGTCTGAGCTAATATCTATAATAAAGGGGTTACTTGTATTTAATCCCTGGTTCCTTAGTTATGTAAAGCAGACAATACAAAGAATTTGAACCAGTCGGTGGAGGATGACAGAATTATCTCATACAGTGATTTATCAAAACAATTTTATTAATCACAGTACAAAAATATATATTTATAGAAATGTGCATATCATTGCTAAATTCTAAACTCTATACCGTAATGAGTTAATCATGAAATTAAATACACATACAAGTACCTGCTCACACTTTAAATTCTTCCGTTACTCATTCATACCCATACTTCAAACAGTGGCAATAGCTCTCTAAGTTTCTGTGTAACTCAACCTAGTTGTTATAACATGTTCCATAGACTTATTTTTACACAGTGTTTAGACCCTATCCTTAGTACAGGTGTCCCTAACTGTTCATTCTCATTATCAGCAGTTAGTTTTGTCAACACATGTTTTGGTCATAGACGTGGGCACTCACAATCGTGCCCATCTGCTGTTCAGACCTTCCTCAGGACGTTAGGCACAGAGCTTGTTGAGTCTTGCCTTATGTAGACTGGGGTGAGCCGTACCACCTCCATGTACATTCTGGAGATGCAAGAAAAGATGAGATGGATTCAATCCTTCACAAGGACCTAGATATGATGTCTTCACTCTGGACCTTCAGTGTTATAACTGTAGATTAATCACACTCTGAAACTGAATACTCAGGATAATGGTGCAATAGCTATGTTTCCTCTCCTGTTCTTCCCACACGGGGTAGAACATTATGGTCCCTTCCTATAGACCATTTGGGCATCTGTTTTTCCCGTAATACCAAAATTTCATGATTATTATGATGTCACATCCGATATATGCCGTTCTATGCAGGTTAACTCTGCAATAATCTCCCCGTGGTGTCTAGCGTCCGGATGAAAACGCCATATATCGGATGTGATGTCATAATAATCACGAAATGTTGGTACTATGGGAAAAACAGATGCCCGGATGGTCTATATGAAGGGACCATCATTTTCTACCCTGTGTGGGAAGAACAGGAGAGGAAACATACCTATTGCACCATTGTACTGAGTAATCAGTTTCAGAGTTGAGTTACACAGAAATTTAGAGAGCTATTGCCACTGTCTGTTTGAAGTATGGGTATGAATGAGTAACGGAAGAATTTAAAGTGTGAGCAGGTACTTGTATGTGTATTTGATTTCCTGATTAACTCATTACGGTATAGAGTTTAGAAATTAGCGATGAAATACACATTTTTATACATATATATTTTTGTACTGTGATTAATAAAATTGTTTTGATAAATAACTGTATGAGATAATTCTTTCATCCTCCATCCACTGGTTCAAATTTTTATATATTGTCAACAGTGTGAGCTGCCATTGGCCATTGTGAGCAAGAGAATGGCCATGATATTATAGCATCAGAGTTACAGGCCGCACATTTCACCACGTTATCCTGCTACGTTGCTTCCACGCTATCCTGCTACTCCTTTTCATTTAATTTTATTTTGTGGTGAGTGCAAGCGCCTCAAGGCCAGGATGTGTTGGTAGGAACCACAGTTGTTGGTTAATTGTTGCAAAGGAAGCAGCCCCCATAACTTGGAACTGAATTCTAGACAAGCAGGTGCCGTCCAAGGCAAAAGGCAAATGAATACACAAAGGACATTGTTACGGAGTAAGATCTATGGAGTCAGCAAGTAAGTTACTATAAGCTTCTTTATTACGTTTCTTCATTAATCAGATGACATCTGGATCTAGGTGCATTAGGTGATAGACCAGAGCCCACTAGCTCCCACCACTCAGGCTACGCACTTCCAACTGCCAGGGCTGAGTCATCCACCAGCATTCTGGCCTCTGAGAGAACATTCACTCCATGAAATCATTCAACACACACGACATGGCATCAATGCCAATGTACCAAGTTAGAGCGTGAACACAGTGCCACCAGTGCCACGAAAGGCCCTGTTTTGCAAGGTAACTGCCTTGAGCATTTGAAGAAAATAGTTGAAATTCAAATTCGAGCAGCGGTGCCTCAGCTTAGTGGTTCATTAAAAATATAACGGGAAGGCCATGGCTTGTGTTGAGATGGGAGTCATAGGGCGTGCAGGCACAGGACGTGGAGAACAGCAAAACCTAATTAAAATGTTTAAGGACTTTGCAACATATCTGTCCTACCTTTTGTTTCCCACATTCCCATTGGGCAGATCTTGGGGAGACGTGAAGGCGCAAAATTATCTAAAAAGTTGCATAATACAATTAGTACAGTACAGTATAGTACAGTAGAATGAGGGCATAGCTTTTCTGTCAGGAATGCCTCATACGGGCCAGCCAATAAGAACACGGTCTGAACATAAATTAGGTCATGGTTTGAGGGTGGGCATTTCTTGAGGAGGCAAAGGTGGACCTGCCAATGAGTGAGCAGAACACATAGTGCTCGATAGGGGGTTTGTGATGTGTAACCAATGATATTCTTATGTTTTGTATTATTGAAACACTTATCAAATATGCAAAACTTGTGGGTTACAGTTTTGAATTGTTTGGCCCCAAATGTGCATGTGAGACGGTGTCCAGTTTTGATACTGTGTGCTGTCTCCCCGCTGTTCCAGAAATAAAGCTGTGTTATTTCTGCAGTTTGTGTACTCTATTTTTGAACATTTATGTCTCCTAATTTTGGGGCGTTTTGGGACATCTCCACCTTTACATTAGACTCTTATGGAAATGGGAAGCTTACAGGAATATCAAACTGACAGATTATTGGGAATCATATACCGGAGGTTTACTGGGAGTTGAAAGCTGGGATCTTATTGGGAATGTCAAACTTAGAGTGTACTGGGAATTTCACATTTTTATTTGAAATGCCAAACTGGGATCTTACTGGGAACTCTACAGGGAATTCTGATCTGGGATCATACTAAGAATATCAAATCCTCAGCTTATTTGGTATGTCCAAGCTGGAGCTGGGATGCCAATCTGCGATTGACAAAGAGCCTACAGCGATTGTTAAGCTTTCTGAGAATGGCAATACTGGCATTTAGTTGGCTCAGGTAACATGCAAAAAAGGTCTTAGAGGGACACGCTGGCATATATTGTGGACACAGGCATCATGCACACAAGCTTTACAAGAGCAGTGCAGGTATTTACTGTGAGCACCAGTGAATTCACAGTCCCAAACACTCACCTATCCAAAAATTATGGAGCGGACCAAAGTGCACGAAGAATTGGCTTTCATTAATTTATTCATAAATAACTTGGCCAGAAGAAGGTACAAGACGTTCCCAACAAACTTCTGTTGCATCCAGGGTTTTAAACAAAACACAATACATTGTTATAGTTTTTTTTAAAAAAACACTACTACAACCTGCTGATTGGATATTAGGAAGCAAATACCTTTATTATTCTATATATCATAGCTGCTGATTGGTCGGTGCTGTAGATGAGACGTCACTTCATGAACATCATTGGGACAATATTTGATTGGATGGCACGACAATGCACTGACACTATTACCAAAATGATGCGCCATTGGTCAGTTATTACTCATACGGCGTTGGATTTTACATTTGTCTACAACAATCCAATTATATTTTATTGTCCATGGTGAGATCGAAACATTACTGTGGGCAGAAATAATAAACGTACTCCCATCTCGCTTTCTCACACCAGTCCTCAATCTCCCAGACAGTTTGCTAAACTTGGACAGTTCATCATGTCCTCCCTTGCGGCACACACTGTTGCTTGCAGGTGCACAATATAATTGAATCTGAATTGTTACTTTATCGTAGTGAGGGGAAAATGTGCAAGGCCCACTTCTTCCATTTATTCATCTTGCTACTGTGTTCTATGCGTGCAAACTAAACCTCTTCTACCATGGCGGGCGCTGTGTGTTCATCCTGCTATAGTATACTTGGCAATGTTACTGCGTGCACCTGGCGATCAAAGCTTTGTGTGTTTACTCTACTATCACTAAAACTAACTGTTGCATATCTAGGCTGAAACCCTCGGAATGCCAATTTGCTTCCTGTTGCGTCCTCCCCCCTTTCTCAACCTTGGCATCCTCTGCCTTCCAGACACCTTTATGAACCAACAAAATCTCTATACAGTAATTTAACTTCCAGGGCTGTGTATTTTAACTATGAATCCTGCAGGGCCTTCCTCACTGAAAATGGTAGGTCTCTTGTCATGTTTAATATTCTCGTATGTACCCCTCTTAGCTGTGCTGCCATTTGCTATGTTCCCTCTTCGTGTATTCAGCAACCTAACCTTCCCTATAGTCTAACGCTAATTCCCGAATGTGTGGCAACAACGACCTCCATTCTAAATGTGTTATATTTCGTTAAATAAACATGGCGCTGTTAGGCAGAATTATATGCAGTACCCTTTGGGAACACTACACACAATTAGGACTACAAGGGGCAGCACAAATTCACCTTTGGTACAAGCCTGTACTACACAGTAAAGTGGTAGCAATGGTTGAGCAGCCAGACTTATCTCAAGAGCAAGTGAGCAGTATCAATAGTTACACAAAGGACAGCAGTTACTATGATTCAAACAAACACTGACTCAAGGTTTCCAAGTAAAAGAATATACATTTATTTACTTTTTAGTTATATAAAATGTCACTAAAGTGAAGCAGTTCAAAAATCACACTCTTAATACACCCCGCCACTCCCAATAGTTGACAGACAAGTTAAGCTCACAAAATGAAGTGGGAGCAAAATGGCACTCTGTTAATTTAAAAGAGAGGGAATGACAAAGTTAAGCAGACATGGAGCAGTACCAACAGGTAAGTAAGCAGGGCAATCTAGAAAGAGGAACTCCAGTGATAAGATCAAATCAAATAGGCCTAGGGCCAACGTCAATAGGACAAAAGTCTTTTGCTCAAGATCACACCGTTCAGGGGAGTTTGCGGTTAAGTCTTTGCCAAGTGTTCCGGACGAAGTTGGTCAGCAGAAAAGTTAGTTCAAAGAGTAGAGTAGAACAAGACCTCGGGTTGGAGAAAGATTTCACACACTTTCCCCGTGGCTGAACGAAACAAACAACCTGAGGTTGAACAATACCTTCAATGGAGAAGAAGCTGTAGCTGCGGCGGACATTCCTGGTAGTTCCAGCAGGCTCACGGTTCCTGAAGCAACTGTCGGACTGACATGAAGTAGGAAGACTGGAGGGTCCTGCACTACCCAGGGAAGAAACCAGCAGCAGAGCAAATCAATGCACAAGAGGTGCGCTCCTTAAAACACAAGCAGGGTCCGACCTTCCTGGCTATCCGGCCCACTGTAGCTCTGTACAGCGAATTCGACCAGAAGAGGGGGTCCTGGCTTGGAGTTTGGGTCAACTGGTGTGTCCCACCAGCTCAAGGGAAGAAGATTCTTGGAAAATCCTCTCTGTCCTTGGAGTCTGAAGATTCGGAGATGCAGCAGGGCTTCACCGGGCGGTTCAGTCATTGTAGGGGTCCTCCTCTGTCAGCTCCTCATCGGTTCTTTCATTCTTGTAATGCATTGCCTCTATACTTGAGGCAATACATTATAGGGTTAATTTATTTGTGTCTTATTCACCCTTTCGTCACTTGAAAATGCTACTAATTCTAGTGTGTCTGTCAAATGTGACACTTCTTTTGCTGCAGCATCTGCTGTGTCAATACTTTGTGCTATTAAATAAGTGCCATTTAAGTCAGAGGTGCATTTCACAATTGCCACGGTCGTAGGCAGTGACAGAGCATCAATCAGTCTTGACAACAATTCGGCATTCTGCACTGGCATGCCGTCTGATCGGTGAAACCCTCTTCATTTCTAGCGAGACATTCCTGAATATACCTTCTATATTATGTATGCTGAATCAGAGTAGATTGTCACCTCTCCATCAATATACATTTCTAGTGCGTTTTTAATGCCACTAGTTCTGCCACTTGTCAATATCTCCATATTCACTGTGTACAACAGATACACCTGTGTCTTAATCCAGTTCTCTGATCAATTTCCCATCAGTGAACACAATTTTGCCCATACATTTATTCTCTTTAACTTGGGGTATGTCATCATATATATCTGTATATGTGGAGCAGTCATGTACAAATTCGCCTTCTTCTATTGGTTCAGGGATGAAGGATGCCAAATTAACTGTGCTGCACCTTTAATCGTATCCAGACGATGCTGCAGCCAATGCTTGTTCGCATGGGAAATGTCCCTTCATTACTGGGTCCAAAAGACCACTGTAACATGTGAGGGGCTTGTACCCCAACAAAGTTTTCTATGTGAGGAAAGCTGTCATCAAATACCAATTTGAATGGGAAAATAAAAATAACTCTTCTTCATAATTCAGTATTGCTAAAACTGGGGCAGTAGTAACTGCATTTTTCAATTCATGAAATGCTTCTATCATTTCTTGTGTCCACCTAAGGGCACCTCCCTATTTCTGTGCTTCCTCTAGTGCTTGCAACAGGGGGCTGATGTATGCAATATATTAAAAGACCCACGATCGACAATAATTGCACAATCCCAAAAACGGTTGCATTTCTTTTACTGTGGTTTGTTGGGGTGTGTTGTAAATTGCTTGCACCCTTTCTGGTGTCACCTTTCTCCCTTCTAATGATATTATTTGTCCCCAAAAAATACTTCTCTCTGGCTACACTGCACTTTCTCCTTGTTCACTTTGTATCCCTTATCTGCTAGTAATGTTAAAAGTAATACTGAATCTTGCCTGCATTGCTGCTTTGTGGTGCTGCATACTAATAAATCATCAACATACTGTATGATGGTGCTTTTTGTCTGTATGTTAGCCAAATCCATTTGTAATCTCTGTTAAACACACTGGGGGATTCACAGTACCCCTGAGGTAATCTTGTGTATTGGGATCTTTGCCCGCAATACACAAACGCCGTGAGATAATGTGAGTCTGCATGCAATGGAATGGAAAAGACTGTATTTTTATGATCAATCACTGTGAAATGCGTGGCTGTGTTAGGGACCAATGAAAACTCTGCCTCTACAATATTATTCAAAGTATGTAAATCTTGAATGAATCTCCATGACCCTCCTTTTGATTCCTTCATTGGGCACAGCCGTGCTGCATGGGGATTTTGATGGTATCATAATGCCTTGCTGCAATAGCGCGGCAATGGTCTCATATACTCCTTCATCTGCTTTTCTTGACATGGGTATTGTTTTACTCGAGGTAATATAACCCCTTTCTTCAATGAAATTTTGACCGCTCCTATGCTTTAGAGGAGCTCTACATCATGGGGATTGCAAGTCCATAGCTCTTTTGCTACTTTCTCAAAATCTTCCTGAAAATGGTGTGACAAGTTTGTGGCCAATAATATCCTCTGTGTGACCTTGCTGTGTTCTACTTTTAATTGACGTGTGATACATATCTCAAACATCAACTCATCATCATCGTCCTCATCCTGAAACAGTTGTTCATCAGTCATGTCAGTTAATCGCAATTGATTGATATTTTATTTCTATCGCGCTCGTACACAAGTGTTTCAGAGCGTGAGAAATCAGGATCAATAGCTAAAACTGTGTGCCAGTCAATGCTTTCCTCATCTGTTGCATGCAATAACACTCTGTACTCCCTCACCACCGCTTCTAAGTGCACTATAATCACTGTCCCATGTTCAATGCCCGCTGGTACTTTGGGTCTAAACAGAAAACTCTGTTGGTCACTGTAAACGTTTGTCTTGTAGTTTGGGCATCCTAATAACACCTGTACTCCATAGGAGAATAAATCTCCATTGAGCGGCACTCCTCTCAAAACCTTTTGCCCACAAAATACCTGTATGAATGTTTTACCATGCATATAGTGAATACCTGGTGTAAAACACACTATACACTTTCCCGTGAATATGTACTGGTCATGTTCAATTTGCTCATCAAATCTCTGCCTAACATGTCCACTGGTGTATTTTGTGAATATAACAAGGGTGCTAGCATTGTGTGTTCCTACTCCACCATCACCATCAACCTAGTATACCGCCCTCCAGGCCCCATATCTGATTTACAGGAAAACCTTACCCACCTCATAGCTGAACATTTAAAAACAACCACTAAACCTATCGTCCTAGGCAATCCCAATCTAGGATTTAATGACAAGAAGGACAAACCGTCCACAGCTCTAGCTCTAGCACTACAAGAACTAGGTTTCGAACAAAAAATCCTTTCTCCTACACACTGCAAAGGACGCACACTGGACTGGGTTGCGGAGCACAACTGTAGTATCGCCATCAGCTCCATCACTCCCACCCTTGGGATGACCACTCACATAGTCACTTCTTCATCCCCACCCTCGCAAGCACAGAGAAGAAACTCAGCCTTGCACCACCAGCAATGGCAAGAAGCGCCGGGAACCTTACTAAGGAAAGGTTCCTACCGTATCTAGACACTCTCACCAACAACCCTTCAGCCATCGTAGACCCAGCACTACTGGCAGACATCTATAAATCCACTATCAGCACAGCTATAGACATCATCGCCCCTCTTCAAAAGAAAAAATCCAAAAATATCAAACACTCCAACACATGGTTCTCATCAGAACTAAAAGAATTACGCACTAAAAAACGCAAAGCATTTAACTCCTAGCAAAGCTCTCCTAGCGCCTCCTCACTATCCTTTTATAAATCACTGGCAACCCAATATAAGAAAGCCATTATTAAAGCCAAGTCCACTTCCTATAATGACAGAATCTCCAATGTTAGCTCAGAATCTAAAGAGCTCTTCGCCATCTTCAAGGAACTATCCACACCGGCCACCAAGTCTCAGAAGATCGTTAAAGATCAAACCTGGTGCAACACCATACAGTCTGCCCTCCTCAACAAAATTGAGCTCCTCCAGATTAAAATTCTAGCCCACCACAAAAACCTCACTCAGCACATCCTATCAACTGCCCACGCGGAATTAGTGTCTGAGGTCAAAGAAAAAAAAAACAACATCAGGCCATTCAAATTTAGAGAAGTTTCCGAACTAGAGATAATAGAAATTGTGAACAAAATCAAGCCTTCAAACTGCAAAGGCGATGCCTGCCCCTCCAAACTAGTCAAAGACTTCATAGAAACCCTGGCACCATTTCTTAAATCGTTCATAAATGCCTCCTTCAACACCAACTCAGTTCCAGACAGCCTAGAAGAAGCGTGGGTGCGCCCACTTCTCAAAAAAACCACCCTAGACCCTGAAAACTCTAACAATTATAGACCCATCACCACCGTCCCCTTCTTGCTCAAGATCCTGGACAAGGTGGCCTACACGCAAATCCAACAATATTTGGAAGAAAACCATATCCTAGGGAAAAGACAATCGGGTTTCCGCCCAGGACACAGGACCGAGTCTGCCCTACTAGACCTTAAACTACAACTCAATGACATCATGGACGAAGGTAAACCAGCACTCCTGCTCTTGCTCGACCTGTCTGCTGCCTTTGACCTGGTCAACCATGGCATCTTAGGTACACAACTCAAAAACAAAGCCTACTTCTCTCCGCAAGCCATCGCTTGGGTCACAGCCTTCCTCGAAGGTCGACACATGAAAGTCTTCTGAGACTCCGCCTGCGCCACCCCCACCACCATCCACTGTGGTGTCCCAGAAGGCTCATGCACTGCCCCCACACTCTATAATTTCTTCACCCTCCCACCCTTCAATGACTTAGATCGTCGAGACATAGCCTACACCAACTATGCTGACAATACTCAAGTCCTACTCCCCCTCACAGGCATCTATGAACAAGACGCTGCGGCACTAACCAATATCTATACAGCCATGTAAACCTGGATGGCAGCCAATGGACTATGCCTAAACGGGAAAAAACAGAGATCCTTATAGTTGGCACCAAAGAAAACCTAAACAAACGCCCACCTCAATACAAAACCTTCAAAATCGATAACTCCACCATCAGAGTATCTTTGGCGGTCACAACCCTAGGAGTATATCGTGACTCAACACTATCCATGTCACGGCAAGTAAATGCCATAGCCTCTTCCACTGCACTTACCACCAAGGTAATTAATGGGGTAAAACCTTTCCTCTCAATAAAAAAGTGCCTGTCAATAGCCAGAGCAACAGTATGCACCAAGTTGGACTATTGCAATGCCCTCTCCCTGAGCACCTCGGCAAAAAACATAAAAAAATGCAAGTCACTCAGAACAATGCACTAAGAGCAGCCCTAAGTATTCCGAAAAGGGAACACATCTCCCATGCTAGGAAAGAGGCCCACTGGCTACCCATAAAAGAACGTATCCTCTTCAAATCCATGGCTATTACTCACAGATGCCTCTCCGCTGAAGCCCCACCATATCTATCCAAAAGGATCACCCACATCACGTCCTCCAGACCCACCAGATCACACTTATCTAACCAGGCCTATGTACCCACCTTCAAAAGAAGTAAAGCAGGGGGTTCCAGCTTCCAGCACCTAGCTCCAAAAAATTGGAACGCCCTTCCCACATCACTCGGGAATGAAAAATCATACCAAGCTTTCCGCAAACAGCTAAAACACCACCCTCTTCAACTAACTCCGATCTCCTCTCCCCATATGTTTAGAGGTCACAAATGCATAACAACGTTCATATTGATTATTGTGACAACGTTATGTATTAACCTGTAACCATTGTAACCATTGCATATAACCCGCTCAAACCACATACCTGCTTTTAAGTATGCTTTGATATGACATATACTAAGTTAGCCTACCTTACCAGCACCACGATGCCCCCGGGCAGATGTGCGCTATACAAATCCAAATAAATAAATAAATAAATACTGTGACAAGTAAATCTTCTGTGAAAGGAACCACCACCATAGCTTCAGAAAATCCCTGTGTGTCCATGATTATGTCTGACAACAGAACCCCTGCTTCTCTGACACAAGATCGAGTTGCCCCTGTGTCTATAAAGAAAGAGAATGTCCTGTTTCCTATTCTCACCCCTACCCTCGGTTCCTCTTCTGGGTCTGGAGTCACTGATAGTACAGGACACATCAGAGCCTTCTATGGGTGACCCTATTGAGGGTATTAATGTGTACCTGTAGATAGAAAGGGGTTTCCTCCTGAAATGGTAACCCCACCAAAATGTGGTACAATGCCCGCTGGTATTAAATTCTTGTCCCATTGTTGTGTTGTTTGCTGTGCTTGTATCTGCAAGGCATTTGGTTGCTGTTGCTGAATTTGGGGCTGTGGCTGTTCTGCTACGTTTGGAAATGTCTGTTGTTGTGTATAATCAAACGTGTTTGTCAGGCGTATTATATCTGCTGTGCTTGTGCTGCATTAAAGGTATACTTCGCCTGATATTGCGTGTGATACACGGGTGCAGAATGTGCTACCCTACCTCTAAGACCATGAGGTGATAATCCATATCACGTCATTCCTCTACTCCTACATCCTCTAGCGTAATGTCCTGTCATTTCACATGTCCAGCATTGTCCTCCAGAATACCCAAAGCCCCCAAAACTAGCTCTGCCTCTGTCCAATAATCCACTGAATGTGTGTCCAAATCCATTCCCCTAGCCCTCTGTAAGTTCCACCTTCCTCTTGGGTAATATATCTGTGCCCCCCTCTCTATAGTATATCCCATTGGTCCTGATTGCTTGTAACTTTGCTCATTTTCTTCTTCTCCCATATGTGTAAACATTTGTAATCACTGCCCCTTCTACTTCAATTTTGTCAATTTCATTTGCACCAATTTACCTTCTTCTCTCTCCCTCACTTCTACTTTCTTCCTTTTCATCTCTTGTTTCAACCTACATAAATTGACAATGTGTTATTGTATTTCAGGCCACTGCTTCATCTCAACCCACACCAATTTTTGAAATTGCACATGTAGCTCTTTGGGAAGACCTTGACATATAATATGGTAAAACACAGGAACATTCTTGTCCAATGCTCCCCTTATTTCTAAGTGCTGCATTATCTTCATCTCCTGAATATATTGTGCAGGGTACTCATCTACTTGTATTTTCTGCATCATAATGGAGCTCATGTCTGATGTGACTGGGTACATCACCCTTAATGCCTTCCACATGTTCACCCTACAGTTATTTAATGGAGATCCATCGTGATGGTAATCATTTGCTGTTACTCCTGCATATCCTGCTCTCCTCAAAAGATCATCTGCCTGCTCTCCCAAGATTGAAGCAAAGAAAAATGTTTCATATCACCTACAGCTATCCCCTCAGATCTTTTTTTCTAATTCATCCACTTGCCTGCACCTGCTGTGAGAGACAGTCATTTATTTATGAAATAATCCTTATCCGTCTGGGGCCACGGGATGAACTGAGTCAATCCTATGCCCTTTTGTAACACAGGAAACTGCATGTACTTCTTTCTGCATGTAGATACATTCCCTGCTTTTTTCCCTGTTATAACAGCCATGCGCCTGGTAGCCACCAAAGTCTGTCTCTATATTGTGATTCTCTCCTCGCATTTCATAGGGGCACTTGTACGGGCACCCTGGTAACTCATCCTCCTCCGTTTGCTGTTCACCATCTTCAGAATCGTTTTTTTCATCCCTATGTACAGATTCCAAAGCAATACTGGTAGGCCATCCCACATTCGAGACACCTTCCCTACTCTTTGTTTTTTTTGTCCACTGTGTCTGGCATAACCAGGGAATCCTCTCTCCCCCTCTGTACATTTGTTGCCTCTGGTAATCTAACTTGGGGGTTATCGACAGCTCTGCTATCAATTTTAAAGATAATTTGTCCTGCTCTCCACTTATGTGGCGTTACCGCTGCTCCTTGTCCGTCTCGCCTCCTAATTTTCACTCTTTCTAGCTCTTCTTGCATCTCTCACGATCATGCTTCTAAACTTTGCCACACCTTGCTCTCTTAATGTGGCTCAAGCACACATCTTGTGTCTTCCTTTACTTTTCCTGTCACTCTGTCATTGTCTTCATCAGGGGGTATACACTGGGGATTGGTATATCCTGCATATGGAATAAAGGGTACTGTCTGTGCACAGTCAATAATAGACAGCATTGCAGAGGAGGAGGAGCTGTAGGCGGCACGCGCATTTGATCGCGTTTCTTTTCACTGTGTTCCCACTTGATTTCCTCCTCTAACATAAACTTTTTCCAGAGTTGGAGATTGTGTAACCTATTTTTCTATTTTCCCCTTTAAATGTGGACGTGAAATGTGTAGCACCTCCTTCATGTGTGCTCCCTCTATGGGCCATGGCCTAAACATCTTGCCCACTGTCTCACCCACCCATTCTTTTTTGTTGTTGTGAAAACCCGTTTTTATTTTTACCATGTATCATACAATACAATACATCATAAAATACAATACATCCTGTAGATGTCGCATCATGGGATCCCAAAATAGTGGTCCTTCCTATTTTCATCAAAACATATGAAACCAAACCATGTTTCTGTACCAAACACTGTATGAACAAATTCCCCTCAGACCCCAAAAGTGCACACCTGCTGCCTCTAACATGAATCAGGAGTATATGTACAATGTAAACTGTTTGTCCAACTAATAATTTTATTTTATACAACCTTTCATCAATGCCTTTTTATACCAATATATATGTGTATGAATATATATATATATTTATATAAATATATATATATATATATATATATATATATATATATATATATATATATATATATATATATATATATATATATATATATATATATATATATTACAGGGCCTGCGGTAGCAGCCCTGTAGTTATGGTTCAGTTGCGCAACCCACAGGAAGAGCACAAGTATATGGCACAGTCATATTGATTCTGTGAATTTTGGTGAGGTTTCGTCAAGGGGAGGCAAAGTTATAGGGGGGTCTCAAAATTTCTGTATTTTCTATAGACGCAATGGAAAGATATTTTGCTCACGTCTACAGCCCAAACCGCTGGACGTATTGTCCCCAAATTTGTGCCAGGAGCAGTGGCTTGGTCCTGAAAGCGTGCTATTGTAAATTTTATGTAAATCCCTCCAGTAGTTTTCTTTAAAATAGGCAGAAAGTAGATAAAAAAACAGTTAGTGATATCTGGTTTCGGTCTGCGGACTCACTTCCCTGTCCGCGGATGGGTCTTCAATTGGTCCAGGGGCAACGTGAGGTCCGCGGACATCGAACACACACAATGATTCGATGGTGAAAGGCATGAGGTGCGTCATATTTTCCAAAACACCATCCATGTTGGATCCACGGACAGCCGCAACTGACCGCGGACGGACCGGTAGGGGGAAAAGTATGAAAAACACATTTTGGGTAATTTGGTGTTGGAAAGAGGGGCTGGGAAGGGTGGGGCAGTGGAAAAAAGATGATATGTGCATCTTTGTTTAGGTGGAAGAAGAGCGTACGGGTGGGGCGGTAGTTCGCGGACACATTGCTAGTCTACAGGCAGAGTCTTCACCGGACAGCTTGGATACACATTTGGGGTCATTTGGTGGCTGAAAGAGGGTTTGGGTGGGCAGCTTGGGTTATTTGCTGACTGAACGAGTACTTGGGCGGACAGCTGGGGACATACATTTGGGGTTATTTTGTGAATGCAAGAGGGCTTGGTCAGGGTAGGGGAGTGGAATCTAGATAATATGGGGATATTTTCATAGGTGAAATTGGCGGTCCATTTTGATGTCTGCAAATGTCATTTGAATTGGGAGGTTCAGGGTGAGTTGTGGTGGTTGTGGCCAGATTCTTGGGGCACATGGCCATATCATCCTGTGGTGGTTGTGGCCAGAGGGCAGATTCCTGAGCACATTGGCAGGCCAAGAGCCCAAGAATCTATCCACTGGCCACAAACACCACAGCATAATACGGCCATGCACCCAAGAATCTGGCCACTGGCCACAACCATTATAATATGTGTATAGTAATTACAGACAGTGTATGGGCAGTGCACAATATTCCCAACATGGTGACATAATACAATTGAAGTACAATTGAAGTACAAATAGTACTTATGATTGCTGTACCATTGGGGGTACAGGTTGAGTTTGTTGTACATGGTAATGAAGGAGAAATATTTGCTTCTTTCTCTGTGAAAAAAAACACTATGATATGTTAGGCAGGATAATTTACAATGTCTAATTGCATACAATGTCACATATTCATGTACTTTTTAGACCCTCACAATTAGTACATTCTAAGTACTATGTTTGAAACAACATGACTGTGTGTTCTGCACAGTTGCTGTTTCTGTTTGTATAATAATTGGGTAACTGGGAAAAAGGCCATACAGGACTTTAACTATCACAGTATTATGTTTGAAGTGTGCAGTACTTAAGGGAACATTTAAAGTGCAGAGATAAGTGTATTTAGTTTGTTACAAGCAGTGTTGCAGAAGGAAGGATCATAATGGTGTATTTGCAACAAAAGTGTAATGAAGGATATTTTTAAGTACTTAGGTACCAGTTGGCGTATTCTAACTATTTTGGTATTCAAAAGTGGCTTTCCAGTGTTATGGATGCAGTTAGATACCAGTTGGCGTATTTTAACTGTTGATAGTTTGATAGTTTTGAAGCATGTTTTTTGAAGCACTTCGAAACCTGTTGGTGTCTTCTAACTATTTTGCTAATGGAAAGTAGCATTGCAGTTAGAAACCACTTGGCGTATTCTAACTGTTCATAGTTTCACAGTTTTGAAGGGTATTTTTTGAAGCACTTCAATACCTGTTGATGTACTTTAACTATTTTGCTATTCAAAAATACCATTGCAGTACTATGGATGCAGTTAGATACGAGTTGGCATATTCTAACTGTTGATAGTTCTGCAGGTCAGTGAATAAACTTTCTAGACCCTTGTAATCAGTACATTGTAAGTACTATGTTTGAAACAACATTACTGTGTGTTCTGCACAGTTCATGGTTCTGTTTGAATAATCTTTGGGTCATTGGGAAAGAAAATCTAAACAGAATTAAAAAAACATTACATTTATATGAGTTTACCTTTCACAGTATGTTTGTTTAGAGTGTGCAGTGTTTAAGGGAATGCTTAAAGTGCACTAACTACTGATAGTTTCACAAGTCACTGACTACATGCAGGATTAAGGAATATTAAATAGGCATTTGTTAGATTTTCTGGTAATCTCTGTTTTACAGTAACGGAAGAGTTGTTGCATTCTAACCAACCACATCTTTTTAGAATGTATGCAATATAGTGACTTCAGTGGTGCACCTGTGGTAGATTATGCCTACTGTTGTGAAGGTTTTCTTGCCAAGAGATACTTGTCCATGTGTGAAGCTAGTAAGCTTGCCATTGTTTTTGGTACCATCTGCGTTGTACCTTAAAAGCATTAGTATCAGATATTGGCTATGTGAGTTTATGTGCAAGGTGGAACGATTGTCTGAATTGCGAAAAGTGCATAATATGGCGTGATTTGCATTTTGAAACAGCTGATGAAATGGAATGGATTCACAATTTGGTATAGATGCATACACAAATCGTCATTAGGGAAGTGCTCTTGTGAAACATGGCTGCAGAGTGTGTATTTATGTTTCCACGTGTATGAAATCTGGAAGATTTCATTTATAGGTATGTTTCTGGTTTCTAGTACTTACAGTAAGTACATTAAACATTCATGAGGATCTTCCTGTTTGTTTATGATGAATTTTACCATTCTTGCACAGTAGTCCAATTCTTGACTTATTTCTGAGACACTGTAAGTGTTGTCAGGATTATTTGTGTCATTTCTATGAAGGACGAGCATTTGCAAACACAACTGGTCTGAGCTGTTCAAGTAAATGTTTTGAATAATTGGTGGCAATTAGAACAGAAGATTGATTGCTACATTTGCAAAGCAATTTACACCGGTTGTGTTGGAACATTTAAATGGACCAGAGAGTTCTGTCTCTGTGTCATTTGCTGGCGCTCCACTTGTTTGTTTAGAAGAAACATTTCTCTTTATATCTGCTGATGGATGTGCAGTTGTGTTTGCACTAGATAGTTTTGTGGTTGTACTGCTTGATGGAGTAGCAGTTGTTTTTGTTTCTTTGGTGGCACTGTTGGGAGATCTCTTATAAATTCTATGTGCATTAATTTTCTTTTTTAAACTGTACCTTTTTGAGGAACAGGGTGCATAACTAGATGTGGCATGTAGAGTGCACATAGTCTGTTGTACTCTAGGATGCAAGAAATGTCAGCCTTGACTTTGTTTGCATCAAAATTGACTAGAAATAGTCCTTTGACTGTACATAGATATGAAAGTGCTACATAACTCATACCTTCTGTAAAGACTGTGCTGCCAATGTCAATCAATGCCTGATCCAGGGTTAGACCTTGCAATTTGTGAATAGTGACAGCATATGCAAGAGACAGAGATAATTGTTCTCTGCATACATACATCTCTTTCAAAAGAAGGGATCGTGCTGTTGAGCGTCCATCCTTTTAACTTCTGAAAGTTTGTCAAAGTGGATGTTGACAAACTGAATGTTGTCATGTGGATACGTCTGGAAGCCAACAACTGTACCAATTTCTCCATTGACTAAACCTTGCTCCATGTCAAGATTATGTTTTAGAATTACTCTGCAGTTTAAACACAACATTAACATTTCTCCCACTAAGCTGTGTTGGAGATACATATTTCTGAGCTATTTAGTCAGGCTGTTGCTTGTTGACACATAGGGAGTTCCATGCTGTGCACTTCCAGTTTGTCTGTGGAGCTAATATGCACTATTGGTTGAATTTCCTTTTTTAACATTGTCTCATTGAATTGAGTACAGCTTGCTATGGTTCGCATTAAGGACATACATTTTACATTTTGTTGTGCTAACTGTTCCATGGCATCAGGAGCAGATGTGTTACGCCCATATAGCTCATGGATGAGTCTACTATTTATGATTGTGCATCTTTAGAAATAAGACCAGTTCTAATGCTTTTTAAAATGTTAGCATAGGTGAGGTCTGCAGATTGACACATGTTTTGAGTTAGTTCTTTGTATTGGAAATGTTGCCAGAGATTTACATTTCCAAGTGAGTTGTGCCACTGTTTGTGTCCTAAGGTTTTGAAAACAGGTTCACCTTTCACTGGTGTTAATTGTAGGAGATCTCCAAAAACAATAATGTGTTTTCTGCCAAAGAGTTCTTCGTAGTCTGTTTTAAGGACTTCTTGCAATCTGAGGTGAATTAAAGCCAACATTAGGTTGGAAACCATGCTTACCTTATCTATTAGGAGCATTTTCATTTGTTTCAGAATTCTGCGTACTTCAGTAGTTGCTTCTTCTGATAGTTTGTAGTACTCTAATTTGTTTGATATTCTACTGGAATGAGCAGTAGACGGTGTAAAGTAACACCTCCTATGTTGTAGGCAGCTAAACCTGTGGGGGCTGTTATAACAGCTGAAAGGTTGTTGTTTGTTAAGTTTTGAAGAATTTGCTGATTTTAATTAAGAATGTTTTTCCAAAACCAGCTTCACCACTTACTTAGAGGAGTAGAGGTTTATAATTTTGACAGCTACAAGTTTTACTTTCATGCTTCAGACCATGTTCAATTTATTTAGTCACTTCTAGGTAAATGCTAAATTGCTCATCATTTAGTCGTGATTTCAGCACTGACACGCTTTCTTCTTATTGTTCATATTGATATATGGTGTTTTCTACCTAGGTCATGGCTATTTCTGCTTCATTTAGAATGAGTGGCTCTCCAAGTGGTTCTTGGCTTCCTATAAGAGAAGGTTGGCTGCCCTCAGGAGTTTCTTCATTTATTTGTGCTTGAACGTCTTCCTCTTGTTGGTGTTCATTGTCCAACATATTTTTGTATTGCCTGAAATTGACATTTGTTATACCACTTTCCTTTGCATTGAATGCAGCTTCGAGTGAGTCATGGTTACCTAATAAATCCTCTTCTTTTCTCAATGGTTTAAAAAGTTGCAATGTGGCCATGTAGTAAAGTTCTCTGTGTTGAGGAGTTTTAAATGATAATTTTGTATGCAATTAGGCTGGGTTTGGTAAGTTTGACGAGGCTTCCTTCAAAAGCTGAGACCACATATTTTCCACATTTTTCATCTGGTTTCATATTATTTATTCAGGAGAAATGTTGGGCTATTTGGTATAGGCACATATTTTCAAAAGCAGTACTTCTGTTTGGTAGTATGTGTCTAATAAATTGTTTTTAAAATGTCCTGGCTTTAGGGATAATTTCTGGCTATTGGTTCTATGTCTTGGTACGATTTCAGCACTTTTTTTCTGGATGCAGCTGGACCAAGGCTTAGCCATGCTATGTGTTCAGATTTGCTATATAAGACTGTGCCTGTTAAATGGTCTGCAACTTTGTAGCATCCACATTCTCTATGGGACAGCATTTATTTGCCAAAGCTGTACAATATTTGTGACAGTGTTTTGTCAGATGATATGTCACCCCAGAGGTCTTTTAGCTCTGTTTTCTCAGCTTTGGTTAGGTAGGCTGTGACATATCTTGCAACAGCAGTGGAATTGTCTGCAATATATTGTATATCTATGTTTGCATTCCACAAGAGGGCAATGATTGCATTGTAATCGTTGATGTACTTTGCAGCTTTGTTTCTTTTCATTCTGTATGTGTTTTTAGGTGATTTGCCTTTCACACTGTGTCTAACAGAAGACTTTAAGCTGTGTAATTGTCCTTTTGCTGAAACTGGTCTAGGGAAACCAAAGCGGAATTTGGTGTAGTATTTACCTTTGTTTTTATATCTGCGTTGGCAGTATTTGCCACACTTATGTTTTTGGAAGCATAACATTTGTGTACATAGCTCAGTATGTGTGCCTTCTGAAGGGATGTTGTGGGATATGTATTTGTGAATAAACTGCAAAACAGTGGCATCACTGTCATGACCAAATTTAGGAGCATCTTTTATCCACAAAAGCATGTGGATGTGTGGTGTTCTTCTTGATTTATATTCATTTTCTCCAAAAGAAGTGTTCTACTTCTCCAGGGGGGGATACTTTTATTACAGATGACGTGCAGCATGGCAATGAAGCGAGGGTGAAAGTACTTTGATACATTTACAGGGTCAAGAGAACAGAGTTCTACTGGTGTTTTTATGTCTATTCCTTCTTTAGTTTTGGTTTATTATGTGTAAGAAGTTGTGCAAGTCATCCCATCCGTACTCTGCACAACTTCAAGTAACAAACCATGTGGCTGGGCTGAGGTTCCTTAGCATATAACGTATATCAGTGTGATGTCAGAACCAGTATTCTTTTGTACCACGTATGTTTGCCAAGAGATTTGTGATACCTGACTGCAAAACTTCATCTTTGTCTTTTATTTTTTGAAGTAGTTGGGTAGCAGACACGTTAAAAAAAATTAGAGCCTGTTTTTAATGTGTGTGCAACTCTGTAACATAGAGTTGCTAGTTCGCTATCGAACAGGAGGTGGAATATCTATTCTACATTTTGTCTGAATCTGGGGTTTTCAGAAAACATTCGTAAAGAGCGATATTCTGATGGTGTTATTTGTGTGCATCTTTCATCGTATCTTCCTCCTTTTCCTGGAGGGAAGAGTGGAGGAAAGGCATGTTCTTCTACACTTTTCTCCCATATGCTGATTGGAGATCCTTTGGCTTGACGCATTTTATATGTTTCTAATGCATCATCTATGGTGTCTTTGGAATGTAGTGGGTGAATTGTATACTGGTCCAAAATATTGGCTGCAGTAATAGGAGATACAAGTTCAAATTGGCCAGTTGGTGATGAATCCTGAATTATTTGTGAGGTTTCTCTTAAGTTCTCTTCAATGTTTATATCTTTGTAGCACTCATTGTTTTCTTTTAGATATTGTAGGGCTTTTCTAACTTAGTTTAAGTCTTAGTTGTTACCGATTTTTGGGGCTTTTGTTGGTACACCATTAACTAGGATAATCAAAGATTGATCTGTTGGCCGTTGCACTCCTAGAGTTTCTGCATTTTGGTTAAGATCTAATGGAAAATCTACTACTTTGCCACAAATGCCTTTTAATAATTCAGAAGGAGGCAATTTAGCGGTTTTGGGTTGAAGGCATATTATAGCTTGAAATGGGTATACTTTTTGTATTATAACGCTCTCTTACAAACTAAGATGTTGGAGAGGTTTTGGATGTGGGAATATTTACAAGTTATTAGTCACAGCAGATGAAGGCATTTGGTTATTATCAAGCTTTGTATTGCAGTATGTGCAAAGTATTGAGGGGTCACTTATTTTGTATATAGATTCCGTTATAAGATATAAAGGTAATTGGAACCATTGGGATTCCTCATTGTCCAGTATTTTCTAAGTCTTGGTTTGGTCATTCAGCATATGTGCTTTTAAACTTTGCTCTTTCTTTTTTGTATGTGTTTGTTAGAAGATTGGTGTTTTCTCTAATGTTCTCTAAAGTTACTGAGTTTTCTAAGTCATCTTCACTTCCTAAATATTTACTTTGGACGTGTTCTATTTCTTGAAGGAGTTCTTTGGCTGTTCCATGTAGGAGAATGTTATTAAAATGTTGCAGTTGTAAAGCAGAGGTTTTTGCATAGTGCAGTCTCTGCGGAGGATTCCGTATGGAGGAATGGTGTGCACCTAACATGTTGATGCGGTGGAAGGAGCTTTTACAAGCAAATCCCGAAATGCAGGCTAATGAATGTCCTCGCAGTCCAGTGTATTTGCGCACTGGACAGGAGTCCATGGTTTGTAAAATATTTTCTAACTTTGTCTTTCACTTTCACATAGTAATTGAGGAATTGTCATAAAGATTGGAAGGATTTTTGGCGTATGGTACACATTGAGGTGCATGGCCATTTGTAGACTGGACGGATTGGTTGGGTGAAAGGAACAGTTCATTTAAAGTTTTTTGGGGATGTGTTTTCGATAAGGGTCTCTTGTGTCATAATGGTGTATTCTGCCATTTCATACCCTCTGCCATTACCATGTTTGGCAATTGGGTTCTTCTGTTCTTGTTTATACGCCTCTTCATTGAAATATGCTTCTGTGCTGCTTGTGTGAATCCATTCAGCTTCACCTTCACAGAAGTTTGAAAATGTATCTATGCTAACATTGCGCATGTTTAGAAGTACTTTTTGTGATGTACTGATTAATTTTGTTAGTGGTTTCGTTCTGTGTAAAATTAATATAAACAATGTTCTTTTCAGAAGAATTGCCCTGTCAATTAGAGCTTCAAGGATTTGTCTTCTGCTGTAATTTTTAAGGGTAGAGCAAAATACATTTTTTGGAATGCTTAACTGTGGCTACGTTAACATTGCTAGATTTAGAGGTAGGGGCATTAGCAGTTTTCTTCTTCTTTATACTTTTTTTTATTTTTATTTTTTGTAGAGGGGCACTAGTATTTTTAGTGGTTGCTGGTTTACTTTTGTTGACTAATTGTATTAGCAGTTTTGTTTCAATGTTTGCTATAAATTCTGCCAGAGGTGGATCAGTATATGGCTTGCGTTTATTTTTATCAGCTCTATTTTTACTTTGTTTTCTACAGAGTTGGTTTTTAGTAGGCATTCTACTCTGTCTGTTGGAAAGAAAAGAGGAAAGGGTGGGGTTGAAAGTTGTGGAATATATATGCGTGTATTGTCAATGACTTTGTGAATATGATGGCAGACAAAAATAGAGGAATGTGTGATTGTGCAATGGGCTGCTAGTTGTGGTTGGGAAGGTTGTAGGAGTAGCTGTGTGTGTAGATGTGTGAAGGGCTTGGGTTAGTGCATAATAGAGTGGTAGTGTGAATGAATAAGTGAGGACGTTACAATGTTTTCATGATAATAGTGGGTGTTATAATAATGGTGTTTAGGTGTGAACAGAAAGAGTGTTGAGGTGTAATAAGCAAGAACGAAATAAATAGGTGCTAAGTGTGTTTTACCCAGTAACGCTTTTCGCTGCGGATACGTGTTTCTTTAATACGACCGAGCTGTCAAAAAGTGATTGCATGTGTGTCCCCGGTAACGTCTTTTGTTTCACAACACTGGTCCGCCAAAACATAAGATACTTACCTTGAGTTATTCTGTGCCAAGAGAATTGGTTGTTTTGTAATGTATTTTACGTGTGGTTGTGAATTTATAGAAGTGTTATGTTTTACAGATGGTTTAAAAATAGATGTACTTATATTTTTTTACCTGAAACCTTGAGTCAGTGTTTGCTTGAGTCACAGTAATTGTGGTCCCTTTGTGTAATCTCTGCTACTGCTCATATACTCTTGAGATAAGCCTGGCTGCTCCGCTACTGCTACCACTTTAACATAGTAGTACAGGCTTGTACCAAAGGTTAACTTGTATTACCACTTGTAGTCTTAATTGTGTGTAGTGGTCCCTAAGGGCACTGCACAGGATTCTGCCTAACAGACTGGGGTGATGGGCTGCTTGCGGGGCATGACCAGGGGTGATGGGCTGCCTGCGGGGCATGGACTGGGGTGATGGGCTGCCTGTGGGGCATGGTCTGGGGTGATGGGCTGCCTGCGGGTCATGGGCTGCCTGCGGGTCAGTATGGTCTGGGGTGGTGGGCTGCCTGTGGGTCATGGTCATGGTAGATGGGCTGCCTGCGGGGCATGGGGAGGGTGGATGGGCTGCCTGCAGGTCATGGACTGGGGTCAGGGCTGTCTGTGGGTCGGCATGGTCTGGGGTGATGGGCTGCCTGCGGGGCATGGACTGGTGTGATGGGCTGCCTGCGGGGCATGGTCTGGGGTCATGGGCTGCCTGTGGGGCATGGTCTGGGGTGATGGGCTGCCTGCGGGTCATGGTCTGGGGGCATTGGGCTGCCTGCGGGTCGGCATGGTCTGGGGTCATGGGCTGTCTGCAGGTCATGGTCATTTTGGATGGGCTGCCTGTGGGCATGGGGAGGGTGGATGGGCTGCCTGCAGATCATGGACTGGGGTGATGGGCTGCCTGCGGGTCGACATGGTCTGGGGTGATGGGCTGCCTGCGGGCCATGGTCTGGGGTAATGGGCTGCCTGCAGGGCATGGGGAGGGTGGATGGGCTGCCTGCGCATATTGCGGGCGTGCGCATGGACTTTTACACGCGATTGGCCTGGCACAAGCGGGGTACGTGTATTCTGGGGGTGTGATTGGCCTGGCGCGTGTGGGGTACATGTATTCCGGGGGTGCACGTGGAGTTTCACACGTGATTGCCCTGGTGCGAGTAGGGTACATGTATTCTGGGGGTGCGCATGGAGTTTCACATGCGATAGGCCTGGCGCGAGTGGGGTACTCATATTCCGGGGGTGCACATGGAGTCTCACACGAGGTAGGCCTGGTGCGAGCGGGGTACGTGTATTCCAGGGGTGCGCGTGGAGTTTCACACGTGATAGGCCTGGCACGAGCAGGGTACATGTATTCTGGGACTTTAACACGTGATTTGGCAGTGTGGGCCCTTCCGGGTGTGCCCCCCACCTCATGCCCCGCAGGCAGCCCACACCACAGGGGACCACCCCACACCCATGGGCATGCCCCGCAGGCAGCCCATCACCCCAAACCATGCTCGCAGGCAGCCCACACCACAGGGGACCACCCTACACCCCTGGGCATGCCCCGCAGGCAGCCCATCACGCCAGTCTATGCCCCACAGGCAGCCGATCACCCCAATCTATGCCCCGCAGGCAGCCCATAACCCCAGTCCATGCCCCGCAGGCAGGCCACATGGCACCATCCACTTGGGAGCCCTGATTCATGTCCCCCACCCCACGCCCAGTGACCGGCTCATGTCCCCCACCCAACACGTCATCACAATCCAGACCCATGGCCCTTATGGCCACCCAAATCCCACCCCACGCCACCCCAGTCCAAACACCCAAATAAGCATTCCATCCACTCCACATTGAAATCCCAATGTCATGATAGATCCCAAATAACCAGTATGCCCGTGAATACATGTCCGTCAGACCCACACAATGGCGACACATCAATGAGAAAACCCACATTGTGACATGCACGAAACCAATGAGAGAAGACCACACAAATGAAGTAAAAAATAAAAATGTATTATATACAAAACAGAATGAATGAAATGAAATCACACAAGAAAATAAATAATACATTAAAGTATGGATGTCCGAAATAAAGGGAAAAAAATGAAAGCTGGAATCATTAAAATCAAAAGTAAAATGTCTCCAATGCATCTGTCCATAAAACAAAATCCAAAGTTTAAAAAATAAGCAAACCATTCCTCCATGGTAAAAAAAATTAAAAAGTTAAATCCAGTACATAACTATATACAATCTAAAAATCAAGGGTCCATGAGCCCAACAATCCAAAGGAAACCTAACAAAAAACCTACCTAATAAATAACTACAAAAACGCAGGGCATAGTCCATGCGCCCCAAAGGAACAAAAAATAGAAAGGAAACCAAAACCTACATAACTATTTACAAAGGCGGCGAGCCAGTCCCACGGCTCATTTAGTGATGTTCCGGGCCAGGGCATCATCGAACTCCACGTCGATGTTCTGGAGGGAGGCGGGCCCATTCCCTGGCCTTGAGTTCTTGCAGGGATGCAGCCATGGAATCCCTCAACTCCCTGCGAGTTTCCTCGAGGCCCTCCACCCGCCTGAAAGCCAGGTGCATGGAGTTCTCCGACCTGACCATCCTGAGCAGTGCCCTCTCCGCCGCCGCCTCTCCGCATCTATTTGCTGGCCCAACCCTGCCACACGGAAGGCACTCCCAGTCCGGGGTCCTTCTGCCCCTCGGCCGATGCCTGCCCCTGCGGTGTTGATGACCCCGAGCCATGATGCCTCACACTCTGAGCCTGCTGCTGCCTCCAATGTAACTGCCTCTGCCACCACAACAGCCTCCAGGCTGATGGAATCCCCGGCACTGTCGTGCACGTACCCTGCCCGATAATGCCGGCACATCCTCCATCTGCTGGGTTCCAGTTGGTGAGGTGGCCCTGTATCTCTTTTTCATGCTTTTTTGGGATGCCTGAGCGTTGCGTGACCCTTTATTTTTCCTAAGGGGCCACAGGCAGCTTTGCAGGAGCACAGGGGTGCTGTTTGCATCAGGTACCTTTCCCCTCTCACCTAAATTGCACAGGACAATTGTTGTGTGCACCTCCCATTGGTACTAATACATCTGTGCCATGGGTGGGAGGCCACAAAAGGTGAGGGACGCCTCAGTTGGGCGGCCTCCACGTGCCCTTTCCCCTCCGATGCGCAGTTCGCGTGTGCGTGTGGTTGGAGATGTGGGGGCACCACCATGTCCACCGCTACGCCCCGCCATGTTGCAACATTGTTCAGGACACATGCTGCCACAATGATCCTGCACACTACCGGGGTGAATAGAGTAGCTGCCCGCCCGAGCAGTCAAGGGAGCGTAAGCATGACTTGAGCACTCCAAATGTCCGCTCCACTATGGCCCAGGTTGCAATGTGGGCTGCGCTGTATTTTACCTGGGGTGGGGTGGTGGGGTTCCGTATTGGTGTCATCATGTGGGTGCTCAGGGGGTAGGCACTGTCCCCTGGGGAGGTGATAATGGTTGTCATTCATTTGGTTTGTGTATTTGTGTGTGTGTGACATGCATGCATGTGCACAGGCATATGTACTCACCAATGAGTCATGTGTCGCCATGCTTCACAGATTCCAGGTCCCGGCTCAGGGCGGACATTCTGTATATGAAACTGTCATGGGTGGGCCGAGGATAGTTAGCATTGACAGAGCTGATGATCCCCTGTGCATCGCATACTACCTGCACGTTGATGGTATGCCAGTGCTTGCAGTTGCGGTGGATATTCTCTGTGGCCATAGGTGGACGTAGGGCCACATGGGTGCAATCTAGGGCACCGGGCACTTTGGGGAAGTGTGCAACCCTGTAAAAGTCCTGGACTATGGCCTGCCTTTCTGAGGGTGTTCTGGGCATGTATATTTGCATGCGGACTGTAGGCAGCGTGACTGCGTGGGCTGTGAGAGCCCCCCCACTATGGCAGTGGGCCGCTGAAATGACCCAGTGGCCAAGAAATGCAGTACATTGAGCACCCCTTCCAAGGGGATCAGTGCTTGGGAGCACAAGGTGGGTGATCCTCCCACTCCTGGACTAGGTATAGGATTATATGAAGTGGAAAGCTATACCTGCCATAGACCTGGTCATCAGGCATCTCAAAAAAGCTGGTCCTGGGCAGAAAAATGCATGACCTGGCTATTCTCCTCCTCCAGCTGTGTCCCATGATCAGTGCTGCGAGAAATGGGACATTCAGCGTAGCTGTATGTACGTGTTTGTTGTTTGCGCGCATTTTTATACTGCACAGGGACGTTTCCACCTGCCTTCGTGTGGCGGACTTGTTTAGGCCTGTGCGTGTCTTTTGGCGTGCGCGGGCTTCCCCTATTCGATTCCATGAATACGTGTAGTTTGCGTGCGTGTGGGCAGTCCGTGTACTTCCCAGCAGTACTTCCCCAGTTGCGCCCTTATTTTGATGCGTTGTTCCCCATTCTGTGTTTGCTGCCCCCTTTTTGGTGTGTGCGCTTTTGCTGTGTACTTCACACAGGCGTTCGGGATGTTGCAGTGACGTGTGCGCCCGTGTGCGCCACCCGCGGATTTGGCGCACATCCTGGGGCCTTTCATGAATCGCACGGGTGCGCATGCGCTTGCTTTTTCACGCTTGCGCCACAAATTTTGGCACACATTTGTTCCATGAATTGGCCCCACTGAGTGTTATTTCAAAATGTTGCACCAATCATTTCCATTTTCTTTCATTTCTTTTTTTTTTAAATTACACACAGTACTGTTGTATAGTTGTACTTGGAATGGTGCTGAAATAAATAATTTTAAATGCATCGCATTTTGCCATTTTTCATTCCATGTAGTTGCCATGCTTTACTAACATACATGCAGTTTTCGTTTTGCCTTTGGATTGTCAGAGTTTTAGTGTAACTTTTTTAGTGGGAGAAGTGGTATTAAAAGTGACAGAATAAAAGAAAAAAAGAACACTTGGTAGATTATAATGGGTAATATTGGCCATTAGTACCCGGCGTGGGTGTGTCCACGGGATACACGTAACGTGATTGGCTCATTTCCGAGCCATACCACGGTGTAATCCCATGGACGCACCTACGTGCCTGCGTTTCTTCGCGGCAGGGGTGTGGCAGCCCCTTAGCCAATGAGGAGGCTCGAAACGGGGCAATCCCCGCTCCGAGCCTCCCCATGGCTGGAGGCTGCCTTCCTCCCCTGCCGGGGACTCAGGTAAGTTTTTTTCCTCCAACCCCTCCCCTCCAAACTATCCCCTCCCCACCCTCCTAACCCAACTTACCTTCTTTTTTCTTCTTTTCTCGGGAGCGAACTATTAGTACCCCGGTCTAATGGGCCAGGGTACTAATGTCTATAAGCCCCTCGACGGCGGGCCAATATTGTCCATGGTAATGCCCCCGGGGCTTTGTTAAGGCCCTGGCTACACTCGGGCCTGTAATTACGGCCCGGGGCATTACCAGGGGCGGTATTGGCTATCCGTCTCGTGGCTTATTGCCACAGTATGCATGAATTGTCACTACATTGAACTTTCACACAGGATCTGTCGTTTCAACATGCTGTAGAAATGAGTTAAATGTGGTTTTCTTTTCTTTCCCAAGGAAGACACAGACAGTGATGTTGGATTTGCAAATATGTATTTTTAAACTTTTATGAAAATGCTCATTGAAAGAAAACTTTGTAACCAGACAGCATTGCAAGTAACTGCCACTTGATGTCAGGTGATGGGACAAAAGAGTAAGATTATTGAGTAGGTTAACGCAGGGTAAGTTACAGGAACCCTGTTTATATGCATTTACAAAGGAGTTGGAAATATAATTTAAAAAATATAAGCATACATGTACTTTGTCTTCATAGATGCAGATGTGGTTGAATCTGCAAATAGAAATCTTGGAGATTTTTATAGTGGTTCTTGATGCAGATGCTTGTAAGTAACAGGAGACATGTACTCAGAGAGTTCAACAGTACATCTGAATTGTTGAACTAAGATGACAGAGTTAGATGTTATTGGTTGTTGGTGGTGTGAATACTTGAAAGTAGCCAACGAGTGAGTGCTACAAAGATTAAAGTGGAAAGGGAACAAGGGCTGCTCTGTGTTATGGGGTCCGTGGACAGTGTGGTAGTCCACGGACAGAGCGTGCCACATCTGGATCTTTTTAGAATGCCTGGCATGGAAAGGGGACTGTGGGGATTAGCCAATGAGGTGTTCTGGTTTATAGGAAGAAAGGGTAGCAGTTCTTTTCATTGCTGTGTGTAGGGAAGATGGCTGTGGTTGCTGAGATGAGAAGGCCTACTGTGTGGATGGTGGGAGATTCGTGGATGGTGAAACTGAAATGGTACACAGAAATGTGTGGCATTTCTGCTAACATTGGATTGGAGCGAGTGGAAGTTTCATGGTATGGGGTGCCTGGCCAAAACTGGGAGAGTGTATTTGCACATTGCAAAAACATGTCTCATTTCCAATGTCCAGATATCATTGTGGTCCATTGTGGAAGACATTTATTTGGGCTACATCAGTGCAATACCTTTGCAGATTCATTGAAACATATGCTGAAAGCACTAGTGGAACTATTTCCACATGGAAAGATAATCTTTTCACACATACGTCCTAGGGCAGTATGGAGATGCACCAATATGCTTTGTTACCAACAAGACACAGGAAGACGCCATGTGAAAAGAGGGGTATGTTCATTTTTGAATGGTGTTGGGGTTTACATCCTTCCCAAATGAGAACATTCTGCCAGAGGGTGGACATCATTTTTTCAGTGATGACATGACTTCCACTGATTTTGGTAATGCAATCTTTCTTCAAAACATTTAAAATGCACTCAGAAAGTTCTCTAAAGATGATGTAGAGTGCATGTGTGTAGTTGTAGGAAAATCAAAACTGAAAAAAGGTTCTTTTCAGAGCCACCACTAAAGATTAAATAACTTACATTGTGTTTAATTTCCCTCCCCACCCCTTTCAATTAGACAATCTGTCCGCGAACATCACGTGCCACATGCGGGTCTTTTGAGGATGCCACGCATGGAAATGGGACTGTGCATCCCAGGGGATTAGCCAATCAGGCTTCATGGGAGTGGTATTCAAGGAGAGAGTCTGGCAGAAACTTTGTTTGCTGAGAGCACTGCATATGGCTATGGCTATGGCTATGTATTTCAGGAGGCAGAGTGTATGGATTTGGAAGACTCGTGGATCCATTGGCTGAAGGTGTTTGCAAAGCACTGTGGAGTGGCTGAAAATCTTGAATTTGATGATATATCTGTGATAACCTTGGTATCACTGGTCCAGCTCTGGCGTGGCTGACTTCTTTCCTGTCTGACCGACCTTCCCAGGTACAACTGGGGTCCTTCCCCTCTGCTATCTTTTTCTCTACCTGTGGTGTCCCCCTGGGATCTAACCTCTCTCCCTGGCTGTTCAACCAATACCTGGCACTCCTGGCCCACCGCGTAGCCGCTCTCTGCCCCAACTTTCAGTGCTATGCTGATGACTCCCAGCTCATCTTCAGGCTACCCCAGGCCTCCTCCTCTACCTCCCTCATCTCTGACTGTCTGTCTGCTATCCAGGAGTGATGTGCCGCCAACGATCTCTGCCTTAATGCCAGTAAAATGGAGATTCTCCTCATCAGCACACCTGCACCCTTCTTTCCTGTCACTCTCTGGCCAGCCTTCCTTGGCCCTCTTCCTGCTCCCACCTGTGAGACTAAGAACCTCGGGGTCATCTTCAAATCCACTTTTCTCCTCACATCTCTGTCATCTCTAAGAAGTCAAACTACCAACTGCACCTCCTCAGAGGTATTTTTCCTTTCATCTCCTTCCCCCAGAAGCTCATTGTGTCTAGAGCTCTGGTTCTCTCTAGGCTGCACTACTGCAATAGCCTATTTCTAAATCTGCCTGCTTCTACTCTCCGCCCTCTGCAACTTATTCAGAACAGGACTGCGAGGCTTGTCCTTGGCCTCAAGTCCAGGGATCATATCTCTCCAGGACTGTAATCTCTGCACTAGCTCCCAGTGGCTGCAAGGATTAAGTTCAAAACCCTCTGGATCGTCCACACAGCCTTCTGGGGCCTCAATACCTTCAACTCTCTCTTCCTAAATACCTTCCTTCTTGCGCTCTTCGCTCCTCCGCCTCCAACTCCCTCAGGGTCAGTCGCTCCTCCAAGCAACGAGTTTCTAGTAGATCTCTTTCTTCAGCTGGAGCCTCCCTCTTGAATAACCTCCCTGCCTCTTTGAAACTCGAGAAGAACCATCTCTGGTTCCGGAAGTACCTCAAGGCCTTCCTCTTTTCTTCTGCCTTCTCTCTCCCTCTCCCCTGCTGATTTCCTGTCTGATACTGCACTGGTCACCTGACTATCCTCTGATTTTGTGCCCAGGTCCCTACCCGCCCAGTTGCACACCCGCACTGCCACCCAGCAATTCTTGCACTTGGGTTTGTATCTGTAACCCTACAGTCACTCTACCTGCACTTTTGGACTTTTGGACTTGCTGTCTGCACTTACCCTTGCACCTGCCACCTGCTGGCCGCACTTCTTGTTATTGTTTTTATCCCATGCACAGCACTTCCCCCTCCCCTTTCCCCTGGCACTCCCCCCCTCCCCTGCACTTTCAATGTCACTTGGCCCAGTAAGATCATTGTCTCTGTCCTCCCTCTGTTCCCCCTTCCTTGCCTCGTCGCGCCTTGAAACACTTGTGAATAGGCGCGTTACAAATGCCATATCATATCATATCATATGAACCCCCAGGACATTAAAGATGACATCACAATGTTCAAGTCCTTACAAGGGGTTCTGTTTGTAAGTCTGTAACAAAGTGTTAGGGGTGATTGGGAGATCTGTGCAAAACTACTTAACAAATGTACTTATATAAACAAAGAATTATATTACTGTATTGTTGTTAATATAGGAACCTAATCATACATACACATAAGAAATTGCTGCAACATACACTGTAGAAGTAGAATATTATTATTCTGGTAATGTTGCCTTGTAAAAATAATGAAAGATATCCTTGGAGAGTTTTCAGTAATGTTAAGCATGGAATACATAGCTAATAAGTCATGACTTACTGCATACGTGTGTTAGTACAAACAATACACATAAAGACCCACAATGCATAAAAATTAGAGGCATGTACAGGCAAAGTACAGTATAGAAGACAGAAACAACACCAACACAAAATGGCAATAACATTACAGTTCATCAACAAGTACACATGAATTGTGTGTTTACGGCCTGCTTATTGGCACGTATCTGTGCACCATGAGCTGAAACCAAACCCTAAGGAAAGTATTTCTACAATATACAAAAAGGTTAACGTCTTCTACATATATAGCAACTTTTCCATTTAAACATTCTGATTGTCAGTGAACAAAACCAAGTGGCCCAGATTTCTGATGTCATCAGTGATGTCATCAATGAAAATTTTGATGTAATCTTTCACGTCCTGGGTGTTAGTCTGAGGAGTATACGGTGGTGGCGTGAGCTAAGGTTGCTTAGCTTACCATAACTGGTGAATTTCTGGGGTTTTTCAATTTTATTTGTAACCATAACATCCCTTTAACAAAGTTTTACACTGAATTTGTTAGGTTTTTATTAGTGCAACTTAACCATACAGTAGTCCCTTTAAAAATGTTTTTTCACTGATATGTACATGTATGGAAAAAAAAGAAAACAAGAGATGCCAACGGCATCAGGGTAACACAAAATAGGCAGAAAAATTGCAAACAAAATGCAGCAGCAGTCTGTAGTAAAGTCTTCTTTATTTAAGTTTCAAATTGTTAATATAGTGACAGGCTAGAAGGCAGTCATACATGGGGCCAACCGGGCCCGTTTTAACTGCTCCCACTCCCTGGGAACTTTATTACCATACCTTTTCAATCATCAGAGCGCATCATTAAACAGTCAAAATATATCTTTCTCATCAGCACCCTCTAGCATCTGCATGAGAGCATATTCAGACATTTGATTGTTCTGCAAACCTACAATCCACTTCTCCGTCCATAAGTCCTTAAGTACACCTTATTAACCACCCATCATATATATGTATGCAACATCTCCCAGACCCTCTCTACATGTACGCGATTAGAAGGGCGCAGCGTCTGCCTGCAGCGCGCTCCATTGAGCATGTCCTAGACAATAGTATGGACCACAGTGTAACAGTTGGTGGAGAAGGTGATTTCCAGTTTATAACCAATACTTTGCAGGCAACAAAGAGCATAATAGCAATTAGTCGACATGTGAGTGCCTTCTTGTGCCAATCGTTGCAATCGTGGCACCCATCCCTGGATAATAATGCCCCCAGGGTTGGTTAGTGGAATGTCTACTCCCTCAATGCTTGACACCCGTCTATGAATCTTGCACCAGCATTAAATTAGGGTTGGACGTGAGCAAAGGATGTGACCCATGGTACCCAATCCTTGACATCCCCTCCAGCACATCAGTGAATCAGATAGGCCCAGCTTAAACAGCTTAACCGGTGTATAGTCATTGGCCGATTTTTGTGTTGGATCTCCCTGTTTTTAATATTCCGGGACATCTGTGGGATAGCACTGAAGTACTCGTACAGATCCTCCTTGTCAATGTCTAGGCCTAAATCGCCTGACCATGCAGTTGCCAGAGCGTTGTTCCTCCCTACATCGCATCGCATGGGGTTGGGACTGCACTGCGTGTAGTGTCTGTAGTGTGTTTCCTGATCACTGCTTGCAGTGTTTTGTGTATCAGCCAATCCCCTTCCCTTATAACCAGTGTCCGCCGGGCCTCTTGGAGCATTAATATGTCTTCCCCATCGTATAGGTCCATGATACGTACAAGCGATCAGGAAGTGTCTTGCCTGGGCAGAAGTATGTAGGAGGGTACTGGATCGGAGCGCTCGGATGATCGTCCAGGCCGGTGCCGCTTTTACGGAGGTGCCCTGCATTGACCCCATGCAATGCCACTGTGCCACCGTTGGACCAAATATAGGATGAGATTTTATCCGTCCAGGGAGTTCATTTGGGGGAATCGGCCGGACCTCGAAAGGGGTCAGCGGTGTCATTATGGACAGCTCTATCGCCCTCCAGCTAGTGCTATCTGAGCTGGCTAACCAACGTTCTACCCAGTATATCTGTGCTGTTTGGTAGTAGCTTCTCCATGATAGTAGTGCCAGTCTACCCTCCAGTTTGGCCGCCTGTAATAGTTGGAGCCGGAGTCGAGCCTTTTACCCTCTCCATATAAATTTAGCGATCATAGCTTCTAGATCTTTATACATGTATGTCGGACTGGTCGGTATTATCATGGCAACATATATTAATTCCGGGACCAATTCATTTGTAGAGCATTGATCCTACCCGTCAGTGATAGTAGCAATGCATCCCATCTCGCTAAATCTGCACAAATTCGGTCCAAAAAGTTTGGGTAATTGATATCCCAGAGTTCGTCAATAGAGGCATTGATATTTATCCCTAGATATTTAATATGATGCAGTTGTAGCTTAAAAGGGGCAACCCCACCTGGATCCCATGGGATGCCCGTCCATAGTGGACATAGCAGAAGGACCTCGGATTTCCCCCAATTTATTATATAGCCTCCCATCGGACTGAACTCTTGTAATAGGCGTCTGACGGGAGGTAAGGCCATCTGACACTGAATGAATATATAGTAGCAGGTCATCTGCATAAAAGGAGACATGATTCTCCTCTGATCCCTGGCAGATACCAATCCAGTCTGGGTCGGTGCTCAATTTAATAGCCAGGGGCTCGATGGACAATGCGTAAAGGAGGGGTGAGAGTGAGCACCGTTGGCATGTACCAGAATGAAGAGTAAATAAGGGGGAAGCAACTCCATTGGTGACTACAGAGGCCATGGGCTCAGTGTATAACAATTTGATCATTTGAATAAGGTATGGGTGGAAACCATATTTTGCCAAGACCATAAACAGAAACTCCCATTGTACTTTATTCAATGCCTTCTCAGCATCTACAGCAAGGATGACATACTCCAGGTCCCAATCACCTACCAAAACTTGTAGTAGTCTGCGCACATTGTCGAAGGAATGTCTATTACAAATAAAACTGGTTTGATCTTTGTGAATTATCAAGGGAAGAGTCGCCACGATTCGTTGCGCTAGGCACTTCGCGAGTATCTTAGCATCCAAAATGATTAGGGATATTGGCTGATAAGAGCTACATTCCTCCGGGTCCCTGTCTGTTTTGTGGAATACAATTAGACTTGCTGCTAACATGGATTGAGGGAGGTGGCTACGTACCTGTGGGTCTATAAATGTGGCTTCTAGTTTGGGTGCAATCTTGTCTGCCGTCGCCTTATAAAAATCTATAGGGATGTCAGCAGGTTCTGAGGTCTTCGCAGGGGATAACAACTGGATTGCGCACAGTATTTCAGAGGTAGAAAGAGGAGCTGCCCGCTCTGCGATATGGTTGATAGGCAATTGGGGGAGTATTATAGAGTTAAGGAAGGTACGCATGGCATGTACGGGCTCCGATCAGGGGCTGAATATGGGCCTTCATGCTATTCTGTGAATCAGGCATTGGCCTATCATTTTCCACGAAATATGCTTGAGACCAGCTCGTGAAGGGTTTTTGTGCTCTTGTGGTGGTGACATGTTTGATCTCATTTCTGAGCTTGTGTAATTGAGATTGGGATTGTTGATCTAATGTCTGTTTGTGGTGTTTCCCTGTTGCACGGAGCTCTTCAATAAGCCTTGTTTCTTTTTCATGCCATGTTTTGAGTTTCTAAGACCAGCGTGATATATACCGGCCTCTAATGTAGACCTTGAACGCGTCCCAAGATAGATAGGGTGTGTAATCTGGGCTGATGTTAGTTTGCCAAAGAATCTCTTTATCTTCCTGTATGCCTGCTCTGAAGTCTGGATATTCTAATGCCCGCAGGTTGAGACGCCAGGTTTGGGATTGAGACAATGCAACGGGAAGTGTGAGATGCAGGAGAACTGGTGCATGGTCTGATATTGTTAAAGATGGCGTCACTAGGGCGCAGCGTACCTGTTCGTCCGGAAGTCGGCTTAGTAGACGATGCCAGAATGCCAGAAGTTCTGTGGTGATGTGAGAGTGACACAAGGAACCAGCCCAACTCCCGTCCAAATGGATACTGGACTGGAGGTGAACCAGCTCCCGATGCCACAGGTTAGCTCACCCCTGATTAATGTGGCATCAGGACAGTGCAAGCACTGACAGGGGGAGCCTGATAGTCTTTGGCTAGAAGTTCTCTGCAGACAACTGGAGCAAGAAGAGTTTCGAGTCGAATCCAGGAGCAGGAAACCAGGAGGCAGCAGAATGCAAGGGAAGGCGGGAAGGCAAGAGAACCAAGGAGGACCAAGAACCCAGAGGAAGAACAGAGAACAACTGAGAAGGGGGGAACCACCCCAGCAGGAAGGGAGCAAGAAGAAGGGTACCAGGGAGACCCCCTACCCGGGCAAGGAAGGGCAGGTCTATACAGAAGGGACTGGAAAGACCAGGCAGGAAAGAGCGGAACTCAGGTCAAGGCAGGAGCAAACCAACGATCCGGTCAGACCACGTTGAGACGCGGTTTGATCAAACCGCCGGCCTCCTTAAGTAGGGCCTCCCACACCCGGGAGGTTTGGAATGCAAGCTGTGCTGTTTCCCAGGTGCTGGGAGGCCCAAAGCGAGGCTTGGGCCGCAAACCGGCCGGGAGCCAAGAGCATCGTGTACCGCGCATGCACGGAAAGCGGGAAGGGGTCGGCCGCGCATGCGCAGAACGGCACGCCCCGGGAACCCGGAAGAGCGTGGGAACCGGAGCGGCCGACCGCGTACGCGCGAGACCAAGCGTCCCGAAGATCCAGGAGCAACCGGTACCCAGGACCGCCCTGTACCCCCAGGCGAAAGCGGGGGTAAACCCTCCAAGGCGTGGCACGCTGCATCAGGTAAGTGGGCTGGAACAAGCCCGGGTTGGGCAGCGTGACACCATGCCCCCTCCCAGAAAGACCCGGGGCCCCAGGCTTCCAAGGAAACCGGAGAAAAAAGTCACGGACAAGGCGAGGTGCATGCACGAAACCATGCGGTTCCCAGGTACGGTCACAAGCAGGATAACCCTTCCAATCTACCAGAAACTGGAGCACACCTCGACGAATCCGGGAGTCACATATCTCCTGCACTTCGAATTCCGGAACCCCCTGAACCTGGATTGAGGCTGGACGTGGGCTGGAACGTCCAAATGTGTCTTTCACAAAGGGTTTTAACAGGGAAAGGTGAAAGACTGGGTGTACCCGCCAAGATTGGGGCAATACCAATCGAAAAGCTACTGCAGATATGCACTTGGAAATCTTGAAAGGCCCAAAAAACCGAGGTGCCAGTTTAGTGGGCAGATTACGTACAGGTAAGTTCTTGGACGACAACCAAACCTGATCTCCCACCTGAAATCTAGGTTCAATGGTCCTTCCCCGGTTAGCCTGCTCCCTCATGCGCTGTTGAGCATCTGCCAGGGCACTCTGAGCCAAATCATGCTGCTTCTGGATAACGCGGACCATCTGGTCAGCCGTTGGGACGGCACTGGGTGGCACAGGACAAAAGGGAAACAGCTTAGGATGCTGTCCGGTAGAGCAAATATAAGGACTGACACCAGTGGCCGCGTGGGTTGCATTGTTGTAGGAAACTTCTGCCAAATCCAGGTACTTCATCCAGTTGGATTGGGTGGGGTTAGCGTAGCAACTTAAGTATTGCTCCAAGGTCTGATTCGTTCTTTCAGTCTGCCCATTAGTTTGCGGGTGATAACCCGAACTCAGAGCTCTGCGTATTCCAAGGTGGCTGCACAACTGACGCCAAAAGGAGGAGAGGATCTGAGACCCACGATCCGAAATGATCTTCTCTGGTAACCCATGTAAACGGTAGATGTGATGCAGAAAAGCCAAAGCCATTTGAGAGGAAGTAGGAATCCTGGAAAAGGGAATGAAATGCGCACACTTAGTGAAACAATCCACCACTACCATGATGCAGGTGTGTCCCTCTGATGGTGGAAGCTCGACGATGAAATCAGTGGCTATGGTATGCCAGGGATAGGGTGGTAGTTCAGTGGGTCTGAGCAACCCCAAAGGGCTTCTCCTGGGCGTCTTGGTCTGGGCGCAAACTGGGCAGCTCTCCACATATAGTTTGGTTTCCTTAGCCCAACCCGGCCACCAGAACTGCCTGGCAATCAACTCCAAAGTCGCCTTGATGCCACGATGACCTCCTACTTGCGAATCATGGAACCCATGGAGAATGTCCAAGCGAAGAGATCTCGATGCTATGTACAACCGGTGTAGGAAGAAAAGAAAACCTTCACGTTCCGTGATTTGTGGACGTTTCAATAGATTGGTGCGGTCTGGGTCTGTCTGAGTCTCTTGGAAGATCTTCTGCAAATGGGGAGAGATCGTGAGAAGAAAGTGCTTGGGGGAAATCAATGGAATGGGTTGGTTGACCTCCTCTACCTCTCTTTCCAAGGAGCGGGATAAAGCATCGGCTTTTAAGTTCCGGGCACTATGAATGTACGTGATGTTGAAATCGTAGTGGGAGAAAAAAAAGGCCCATCGAGCTTGACGGGCGGTATGACACTGCAAAGATCGCAAGTACTGCAGGTTGCGGTGGTCGGTGCGGACTTCTACTGAAAAGCGACCACCAAGCAAATGATGCCTCCATTCCTCAAACACTGTCTTGATTGCCAATAGCTCTCTTTCTATGACTGAGTAGTTCTGTTTGCAAGGAGAGAGTTTGCGTGAGTAATAGGCCACAGGATGTTCGTCACCCGTAGAGGGATGTTTCTGCAACAGGACTGCGCCAACAGCAAAGCTGGAAGCATCGGCTTCGACGATGTAAGGCATCTCATCATTGGGGTGACAAAGTACAGGTGCAGTACAGAATGCAGACTTCAAGGCATCGAACGCCACTGATGCCTCAGTATCCCAGAGGTAGGGTATCTTCACACTGGTCAGACGCGTCAATGGAGCTGTGAGACGTGAAAATTGCGGAATGAAACGCCGATAAAAGTTTGCGAATCCCAGAAATCGCTGAAGTGATCTTACGTCCTGTGGTTGTTTCCAGTTCTGAATAGCCCGGACCTTACCGGAATCCATGCTAATTCATGTACCAGTGATTACATATCCCAGGAATCCATCTCATCCCGGTGAAAGGAACATTTCTCAGCTTTGGCAAACAGATGGTGTTGTAACAATCGTTGGAGAACTACACGAACGTGGGAGATGTGTTCCTCTCGGTTGTCGGAGTAGATCAAGATGTCATCTAAATACACCCAAACAGAGATGCCAATTAAGTCGCTGAAAACATAGTCCATAAACCGTTGGAAGACAGCCGGGGCGTTACACAGCCCGAAGGGCATTACCCTGTATTCATAGTGCCCGAAAGGTGTCTTGAAAGCCGTCTTCCATTCATCTCCCTCCTTGATTCTGACGAGATGATAGGCTCCGCGGAGGTCTAATTTAGTAAAGACCCTGGCTGAACGTAAGGACTCCATGATATTCCGGATCAATGGCAAAGGGTACCTGTCTTTAAGGGTGATGTCGTTCAGTTGGCGGTAGTCAATACAAGGCCGTAAAGAGCCTTCCTTTTTCTTCACAAAAAACAATGGGAAACCTGCAGGTGACTTGGAAGGAACGATGTATCCTTTCTTGATGCAATCATCGAGATAATCCCGGAGGACCTGTCTTTCAGACTGGGTGAGGGCATACACCTTTCCATGTGGCATCACGGCTCCGGAAAACAAGTCTATGGAGCAGTCAAAAGGCCTGTGAGGCGGCAGTGCGATGTCCCTTGATTCGGAGAATACTGACATCAAGTCAGCATATTCAGACGGTATCATAGACAAGGAACACAAACCAGATGATTCTCTACCTGGGACTAAGGCTGTCGAGACGGATGTCTCTGAGGACGTGTTAGGGCTACAGCATTCTTGAAGACAAAAAGAGGAGGTGAACTCCAGAGTACGTGTCTCCGAGTTTATTGTGGGGTTGTGTCGCGGAAGCCAAGGTAGCCCCAAGACCACTTGATATGAAGGTGTCCTTATAATATCCAGCGCGATTCTCTCTTCATGTCCTTTGATGCGTAACAACATACCCACAGTATGTTGTCGTATGGGGCCAGAAGCCAATGGGGTTCCATCAATGACTTCTACTGGAATTGCTTCTTCTTTGGTAAGCAATGGTATGCCGTTGTTGATGGCAAAGCGCTCATCGATGTAGTTCCCAGAGGCCCCACAATCCAACAACCCATGGATCTCGACTGTCTCATTCAGCCACCTGAGACTGACCTTCAGAATCATTAGGACTGCAGGCAACATGGGTGGAAACACAGATTCAGGGCAGGAAAGGACTGGTGGTTTAATCAGACCTGTCGGAGCCTTTCCGGAGCACGACAGGTCACCTAGTTTCCCCCTTTCTTGATTGGTCGTAGAGGACAAGTACCCAGAAAATGCCTGCGGCTCCGCAGTACAAACATAGGCGTTGGCTTCTCCTCCGCTTCTTTTCTTCCTCAGACAAAGGGCCCCTTACGGCGCCTAGCTGCATAGGTTCCTGAGTGGTGTTCGAGGACACTGGTGTCCCAGCAGGCAGAATTGGAGGTCTGAGGTCCGATTTCTCAAAACGGCGCCTTTCGCCTCTTCTCTCAGCCAATCTCTGATCAATCTTTAGTACCTGTTCAATGAGCTTCTGTAGATCTTCGGGTTCAGGAATGTGTAACAGCTCGTCCTTGTACTCTTCTCTTAACCCACGGCGAAACAAGGTCTTCTGTGTTATCTCAGGCCATTGGGAATCAGTTGCTAGTTGGCGAAAATGGCCTATATAAGAGATTATGTCTGTGTTGGCTTGTTTGAAATCCATTAACTGGTTCTGTGCTGCTGAAGCCAGATTGGGGGACTGAAACACTTCCAGAAATGCCTTTTCAAAGGCCACAAAATCGCCGAGAATGGGACTGTTAGAAACCACAAGCGGTGTCACCTAAGCAAGAGCGTTGCCAGACAAATTGCCGAAAATATATCCAATCTTGGCTTTATCGTTATTGAAGTGGGCTGAACGATACAGGAAATGTATCCGGCAATGGTTGCAGAATTCCCCCACACGTCTGGGGTCTCCATCGAACTTGATGGGAGTGGTGTGTGCCATAGCGCTCTCAGGTGGAGGAACAACATTTGAGCTCTGGGTTACCATCTGGCGTAGGGTTTGGTTCTCCTGGCGGAGTGCAATCATCTCAGCACGTAAGGCCTGCATCTCATCACGAAGACTGGTGTCCTCATCCATCTTCGATTCCGAAGTGCCTGAAGCCTGGCGTCTCAATCTGTTAAAGATGGCGTCACTAGGGCGCAGCGTACCTGTTCGTCCGGAAGTCAGCTTAGTAGACGGTGCCAGAATGCCAGAAGTTCTGTGGTGATGTGAGAGTGACACAAGGAACCAGCCCAACTCCCGTCCAAATGGATACTGGACTGGAGGTGAACCAGCTCCCGATGCCACAGGTTAGCTCACCCCTGATTAATGTGGCATCAGGACAGTGCAAGCACTGACAGGGGGAGCCTGATAGTCTTTGTCTAGAAGTTCTCTGCAGACAACTGGAGCAAGAAGAGTTGCGAGTCGAATCCAGGAGCAGGAAACCAGGAGGCAGCAGAATGCAAGGGAAGGCGGGAAGGCAAGGGAACCAAGGAGGACCAAGAACCCAGAGGAAGAACAGAGAACAACTGAGAAGGGGGGAACCACCCCAGCAGGAAGGGAGCAAGAAGAAGGGAACCAGGGAGACCCCCTACCCGGGCAAGGAAGGGCAGGTCTATACAGAAGGGACTGGAAAGACCAGGCAGGAAAGAGCGGAACTCAGGTCAAGGCAGGAGCAAAACAATGATCCGGTCAGACCACGTTGAGACGCGGTTTGATCAAACCGTCGGGCTCCTTAAGTAGGGCCTCCCACACCCGGGAGGCTTGGAACGCAAGCCGTGCTTTTTCCCAGGTGCTGGGAGGCCCAAAGCGAGGCTTGGGCCGCAAACCGGCCGGGAGCCAAGAGCATTGTGTACCGCACATGCGCGGAAAGCGGGAAGGGGTCGGCCGTGCATGCGCAGAACGGCACGCACCGGGAACCCAAAAGAGCACGGGAACCGGAGCGGCCGACCGCGTAAACCCTCCAAGGCGTGGCACGCCGCATCAGGTAAGTGGGCTGGAACAAGCCCGGGTTGGGCGGCGTGACAGATATAGGTATGGGCAGAATAGTGCCTTTGTCCATCATGTACAATCTGTTGACAGGTGCTATCCAATAGTTAATACGGGAGTAGCTATGATGGCGGTTGGAAAAAAGGTATAATCTCTGTGCCTCCCATGTAGGTGTCGCCAGACGTCTCTCCAGCACAGATATTCAAGTGGTGTTTGTAAGGTCTGCCACTTTTGGGGTTAGATGGAATAATATGGGTGGAGCTTAGTTGATCGTGAGCTGAATCTAGAGCGCAATTTTTGATCATGTGGGTGAATAATGACATGTATCCACTGTTTGGGGATAAATATTTAAAAGTGTGACCGAATGTTGGAATAATTGCCCTCTGAGGAGTACATATCTACCATCTTTCTCGCTAAGAATGTTGTGTACTGTGAGTGGTATTATTTTGTGGACTAATATGGAGACCGATCATTTTCTATAATATGGAGAATGAGCTGGGGTCCCCACCCATCCGCGTGCTAGCTTTTCTGATTCAGCTTTATTCAGGTGGGTTTCTTGCAGAAAAGCAATATCACACTTGCAATCCCTTAGGTGGTTCAGCATTCATCTCTGTTTTATCAGGTGGTCCAGCCCTTGAATGTTCAACATAATTAGCGTAATCTTTGCCATTGTCTGATGTCATATATGGGGACATTCCCCAGCAGCAAGTGGTAGATCAGTATTAGTCATGTTCAGTGAGTATTCTATGGTGTAAGAGTGTACCCAGGTTAATATCCCCCAAACATCTAACCTTTTCAACATAACCATGAACATAAAGAATTGATTTTTCAAAAACATTGTGACAGATAAGAACAACACTCTCCAAATACCAGGCATAAAAGCCCATATGTGGAGTAAGAGGATGCAGAGCAAAAGCCCTGCTGCCAATCCCACTTATATTGGTGTCCCATTGGAGGGTAGCATACAGGGTAGTGTAGGCAATAGGGCTATGGATGGCAAAGAGTTGTGACAAGTGAACCCCACCCGTGGGTCTTTTCCAATGTTGATATTAATGGGCATCGAGGGCATCCTTATCCGCTTACGGGGTGTCCAAATCAGGGACTCTGAAATGTACTTACTCACGCTGCCACGATCTCTGGCCAGTGACAAAAGAAATGTAGCACCCAGTCGCTTAGCACACCCAGAATTAAGGCAATATCATAGCGGGAGACTGGCTTGATCTGATGATCACTTTAGCAGGGCTTTGTTGCTTCGTTCCAGGCCTTGTGGTCTCCTTCCCACCCTCTGCCATTTTCTCCCGCCACGAGGGGGACGAGGAGGGAGCGGAGAAAGATGGTCTATCCTCTGGCCCCTTCATTTCCATTTGTTCAAAGTCAGTTGTCACAAATTGTTGTTGTTGTAGGAACCTCCACACATTTTTTACGGGTTATCCTAGGAGTGCCATTGTTTTTTTATCTGAATGCACCAGATTTCTGGAAACTAAAGATAGTGGCCGTAGTCTTTGTCTTTGAATGCATTAAATATTGGATTGAAGCCTTTCCGCCGATTCTCTACCTCCACAGAATAGTCATTAAAGATCTTATTGTCCTTTGAGCCCATCAACACTGGCATCGCCGCTTTGTACGCTTTCAATATGGCCATTTTGTTTTGAAATGTAGGAGTCTCATAGTGATAGTACATGGGTGGTCACCTAGCACCGGTTTTGGAATTGGCACTTGGTGTGCTCATTTGATTATGTATTCTCATGGTTTCGGCAAGGGAAGTGCATCCCGCAGGAAATCATAGATGAATACCTCCAGGTTCGCACCTTCCGCATCCTCCGGCAGACCGACCATGCGAAGATTGTTGCGGTGTGATCTATTTTCATGGTCTTCCAGTTTGGCGCCAAGTCTTTCTACTTCCCTTATGACCCCATCCAATTCTGTCGACACTGAATCAGGGTTATCTTCTAGTGAGCTAATTAGTTGTTCATTGTCGGTCGTTCTCTCGGTGTGTGCTGATAATCGGGTCTGTACATCTTGGAGGTCCCTTTTTATATCTTAAAAAGTGGAATTTGTTTCTTGAGTTCTTTGACCTATTACTTTAATTTCAGCCAAAATGGTTCCAGCTGCGTTTGGATGTCCATTTTGGTGTGGTGTCTGATGGATCGCCTCAGCAGGGTGTCCTGTAGGACCCTTGCTGCTGCGCAGTCTGTACGAGAGTCTGAATCAAGCTGTAATTTGTCTGTGTCAGTTTTCTTCCTAGTTGTCATGGGCGAGTGTGTGATGTGGATTTGTGGTCGCAGCCCTCGCGTTGCCGCCTACATCCATGCCTCTGTGGATTATACGGTTGTATAGGGGTTTGGAAACAGTAATCGCTCGTGCCTCGCTCCTTGCCATTTGTGATCCACCTTCGGAGATCAAGGGTATCTTACGTTGTCGTGTATCTCACCCATGCATTCTACTGGGAGCACTATTCTTCTTTCTTTCTACCATGCAGATATTTGGTTTCCCAGGCCAGATGTTAGGGTTCCCAGTGTCCCAGCGTTATACGGCAGAATTCTTAGGATGGATGCAGTGATCCTGGTAGGATGCTGCATTCCCCCGGTCTCTAAGATGGCAGTCTCCCCTTTGTGGAATGCTTTTCACAAGAAGTACACAGCCATGGTAAATGAATTAGTTGTTATTGTGGGCCCCGTTGAATTGTATTGAGGTGACTTATTAACAGTTCAGGGACAATGTTGCATTCTGCTTCATATATTACCCCATAAATATGTCCGGGCATGGCATTACTTGCCTCACATTGGCAGTAGAGGAGGGCAGAGCATTTGGATGAGTATCGTTCTCCCACCACCCCGACATTCTGAAAGATTCTCTGCATAGTAGATAGGCCTGAGAGAGGGTCCCCCTGTGTAGCCACCGCACTGGATCCAACTGCTGGTGCCGCTGATCAGCCGATTCAGGATGCCATCCGCTCTTTACCGAAGCTTCATTGATACAGATGGCTTTATTTTCGATCCGGGGCCCTGCGTGGCTTCTCCCACTGCTGCTGTTTGTCTGCCGTATAGGGTGTACCTGCCCCTTCTTCCCTTTCCACATGCAACTTCCTGGGGCATTTCAAGGAGCCGCGGGAGTTAGCGGGTCTCTTGTAGATGACACCCAGGTCCTCTAGCTATTGGCAGTGGGGGAGGGTCTCCTTTCTCCATCTCGCTCGGCCATCTTCATAGCTGCAGTGGCAGTGAGGCGGGCAGGTAATCTTTGCTAGCTGCGACTCCTCCTATCGCCATCCGTATTGTTGGTCGGGAGGTTAAATAGAGCGGTTAACACATCTCTACCAGAGCTATGTCAGCTTGCGGCCATCGTGCTCGGGCTCTCAAGCGCCCCCTCACTTGCCCATTCTGAATTATACTTTACTTTTTTCTCCTGATATTGGGGTAGTGATTTACACATGTGGGCAGGTGGCAAATCCATCATATAACACAATATTTATTACTTACCAATTATAATGGACACTGTTCCAGCAGCGTCTTCCAACATATTCACTTTTCCCCTTAAATCAAATCACCCCTCACATTTTTGATTCTATACCTAAACCACTAAACACTATTATTTACAACAACTACCTTGTTCCAGCCATTACACCGGACCAACACAATATCAACCCAATCAATAAAATACTGCTTTTTAAAACCAGAAAAACAGGTCCTCATCTGACCCCTATTCTACACTGCATGCCATTCCCCCTCTGGCTAGTATCCTCTTTATATGCAAAATTCTAAACTACGCAAATATATATTCCCTCATTACACGAGTATCCTCTTCTTTTTCCATATCTGTTTATAAAAGCTCTACTCTATGGCCACGTGGCCTCCTTAGATCACTGACATATTACTCCCTAGTTCACCAAAGATATCTTCTTTTCTCTTCTTCTTGTCTCAACATTTAAACAAACAACAAATCATACCTATTTACAATGCTGTTATGTGCACAGATATACTCACATTCTAGGATTTCCGAGGTTCTCCGATGTCGAACCTCTCTCAACTGCCTGCATTCCCCTTGGTCCAGCGTGCTGCCCGCAAGATCAGCCAGGACTGTGACATAACTCGATGCTTGCCAACCTCCTCGTTTTTGCGCATGGATCCTGGTCTTGACGGACCAACGCCACTGTCCAACAGGTGCAGCGAGGAGCCTTTGACCCTCCAAAGACACTGGACATTTTGCTGTGGCCTTCAAGTTAATTCCCGCTCTCAAACACTAATTTATCCAAATATAATGGAGCGGACCAAAGTACATGAAGAATCGGCTTTAATTACTGTGATCATGAAGTAACTTGGCCGGACGAAGGTACGAGATGTATTCAACAACTTCTGCTACATCAGGGGTTGTAAACCAAACAAAATACATTGTCATAATTCTAAAAAAAACCACAACTACAACCTGCTGAATGGATGTGAGGAAGCAAATACCGATATTATTCTATATATTATAACTGCTCATTGGTCGGTCCTTAATCTCGGATCCGCCCATGGTTCCTCCCTCGAGATGAAACGTCACTTCATGAACATCATTAGGACAATCTTTGATTGGCTGGCACGATAATGCGGTGACACTATTACAAAAATGGTGTGCCATTGCTCAGTTATTGCACATATGGCCTTGGATGTTGCATTTGTCCACAATGACCCAATTATATTTCAGTGTGCGGGGTGAGATTGAAACGTCGCCATAGGTAGAAATAATAAATGTTCTCCCATCTCGCTTTCTCAGCTTTTCCTTCGCCATTGTGAACCAAACACATCTCTATGAAGCAATTTAACCTCCAGTGCTGTGTAATTTAACTACAAATCCTGCAGGGGCTTTGCTCTCTTGTCATGTTCAATATTCTCATATGTACCCCTCCTAGCTATACCGCCATTTACTACGTTCCCTCTCTGTGTATGCAGAAACCTAACCTTCCCTATAGTCTAACGATAATTCCCTTCAGTGTAGAGAAAAAAATAACCCTATGCCACTTCTGTTATATTTCGCTAAATAAACATGGCGCAGCTACAGAAACTGGTCCAGCTTCCTTATTCTATATGTCCTTTCTCGTTTGGGAACATCCTAGGGCGTGACCTTGTGCGTCATTGGTCCTATCTGCACCTTTGCACGCCCATCATGAATGTGTTTTAGAGTAGGAATACAGCAATGTACTGTGGGCACAGGTGCCATGCATTTATTGTAAAATGCTCCTGCATACGAGTGGCAACCTTGGATCCAGCCAATCGACGCTTTAATGTGTTAACCTACAGACAGACTATATAGACTTTTAACCAGTTAGTCTAAAAAAGGTCAGGAAAGCCACCATTTCAGCCCTTTTTAAAAAGGAATAGTCTCGGGGTGGGAGGAGAACTCACATGAAGCCCTGTGTGTCGATTCATGCTCAGTTGGTTACACTAATTTGTGGGATGAATTAATAATGTACCTCCAGCTGACAGAGACCTTGAATAATCTAAGTAGATGCACCCCGACGCCATGATGAACTAATAATGTAGCTCTGGATCTGCATGAAATGACAGAGTTGAAAAGTCTGACTACCAAAGGTCTGTTCCCCTCCCATTTGTTCATATATATATATATATATATATATATATATATATATATATATATATATATATATATATATATATATATATATATATATATATATATATATATATATATGTATAGGAGACCCCCCAGATCCCCCCACCTTACACCTACACATTTTGTATTAATTTTACCCCCCAACATATACATATGCGAACAAATGGGGGTCGGACTTTGGTACTTGGACCTTTTCACCTCAATCATTTTGTCCTGACCCGTAGCTTCAACTAAAAAAGCACCAGCTTAATGTGGCACAATGTTTGTGTTCCAGGGTCACTGCACAAGTGGCCATGTGTTGGTTTGCAGCCGGTGGGTGGTGTGGTGTCACGTTCCGGAGCGAGTCCGGGTCACGTGTCAAGGGCGGGGAGAGTGAAAATAAAGACATCACGGGAACTGGGGTGACAACGCCAGTCCGGGTTGAGCAGCCTCACGAGTGGTTGTGTGTGTCTTTGTGCACAGCAAAGCGCTGCGCCATCTGGCCTAGTCCAGGCCCATCATTTATGTCGGGTACCATCACCAACACCCACCCGACGAGGATCAGTGTCGGAGCCCCACGCTCTCACAGCACAAGTGGCAGATCTGCATGCAGGGGGAGAGAAGGAAGCCGTGACTCCAGGCCCAACACTCTATGAGGCCTATCAACATCCCGCCAGGCCGCTTATCAATACGCGCAGAAGCAGAGCCTCAGTCTCACACCCCCAACATTCCACATCGACAAACGAGGAAGCAGAGCCTCGTTTCCACACCCCCAGCATTCCAAAGCATCCTGCGGAACAGAAGAGGAAGCGGAGCCTCGCTCTCACACCCCCATCATTTCATAAGGAACATGAACACGCAGTGAAGCCCAGTCTCTTCCACAGCTCTGCAGACAACAAGTATTAAGTCAAGCACCCAAAGGCATTAACTTCAGGCGACCGGTGTGTGCAATCCAGGGATCAGGGACAAGTTTAGGGCTACATAGAGCCCCTCTCACCCAAGGAAGGGTGCAGCCCCCGCTACCGCCCGTCGCTGCACCCACGGCATTAGGGGACTCCCACATCTCACGAAAAGAACCATGTCCACTGCCGACACAAGCCCCTCAAAAGCTAGCGCGAACCTGTCAGCAGGGAGGGGTGCCAACCCAGATCACCCCGACCCAGCGCTCAGCACACTCATATCGCCGTTGGACCCTTTCACCACGGGAGCCGCCATTCGCTGGGAAATCTGGCTGCAGCAGTTTGAAATGCACATGTTGCAAGGGAAATAACAATAGCAAAGAAGAAACGCACGTTCCTCCTGCTCAACATCGGAGCAGCAGTGTTACGCCTATTCATCGCCATCGCAGACCGCGGAGACGCGGACAACTACGACACTGCAAAGAACGCACTAACTAACATGTTTAGGCCCGACCTCAATCCTGACTATGAACGTTTCCATTTCTGCATGGCCAGACAGCGAGAAAATGAAACAGTGTACAAATTCCATGCCCTCCTACGCGAAATGGCAGTCGGCTGCGAGTTCCCCAACGAAGAGTTCGCCATCCGTCTCCAAATAATAAACGGGACTCCATCCGAAAAACTGAGGAGGGCTATCCTATCGGAGAGAAACGTACGCCTGTCCCGAATTCTCAAAATGGCGCACCTTTGCGAACAAACAGAGGACCAGGTAGTAGTAATCGAGGTGGCAATCCAACGACTCCCGCTCGACAACCCCAAGCCAACAGAAGACGTTGCAGCCATATCGAGGCACCAGAACACCCGAGAACAAAGCGAGCAAAGAGGAAACACCTCCAAACCCCAAATGTCGCAAGGTAGGGACAACGCATGCAAATGGTGCGGTGGCCCATGGCAGAGAGGAGAATCTTGCCCCACAGGGGGAACAATGTGCTGCTAGTGCAACCACCTCAACCATTATGCAGCAGTCTGCCTAAAACTGCCAAACAGAAGCGACCGAGAGCAAACACCGCGGAAGACACAAGAACACTGGAAGAAGTTTGCACCCCGAGAAACACCTTGCCAACCAAGCAAAAAGGGTAGGTCGAGAGCTGTAGACCACACCCAGAGGTCACCGGACCCAAGCGAAAGCGATGACAGTGAGGACAGCGCATCCCCCGACAGACGGGACAAAGAAAACGAAGGCAACCCAGCAAAAGAGTACATCGCATACATCTCATCTCTGCCGTTGAACCACAACGGTCCAGACAACGGAAGAGGCCATCATGCACCGTCGTGTCCGATGGAAAGCCACTGCGAGTAGTCATAGACACGGGCGCAACCGTCAACGTGATGCCAGTATCAGCATTCGACAAACTCTGCCCAAGGCCCAGACTCCAAGAAAGAAAAGTTCGACTATATGCATACGGCTGCAAGAAACCCCTGCCGGTGCAAGGGTCATTCAAATCTGACTCCTCCCACAACAACACCATGTGCCGAGCACGAGTCTACGTTATCGACGCTGGCTGCGAAACACTATTAAGCTGCAGAACCACAGAAAAGCTGAGATTAATTCAATTTGCCTTCAGAGTCCAACACACGTAAATCAATGACCTGCTAGAACAACATCACAAGGTATTCCAAGGCATCGGATGCCTGAGAGGCAGGTCTATCAAACTCCATATTGACCCTTCCATCAAACCAAAAGCGGTCGCCACCGCAGAGTATCATTCCACATGAGAGAAGCAGTGGAGAAAGAACTGGGCAAACTAGAAAAGGCTGGCATAGTAGAAAAGACCTCAGGAGCAACCCCCTAGGTATCCCCCATGGTAGTAGCAAAAAAGGCCAAACAACCCAACGCAGTACGAATCTGTATAGACATGAGGCTCCCCAATGCAGCCGTCGGGAGGGAACGCCACATTACACCAACAATAGATGAACTCATTGTCAACCTAACAGGGGCAACAATATTCAGCAAACTCAACCTTAGGTCTGGCTACCACCAACTCAAACTAGCGAAGGAGTCGAGATACATCACCACGTTCTCCTCCCACCTTGGACTGAGATGCTACAAGCGTCTACATTTCAGAATATCATCAGCAGCTGAAGTATTTCAGCACGAGATCCGAAAAGTTCTCACAGGCCTGGAAGGGAAAACAAACATTAGTGATGACATCATTGTATACGCATCCAATGAAAAGGAACACCTCAAGCACTTTGCGGCAGTCCTACACAGACTGGAGGAAGGCGGACGGACCCTAAATGCCAAAAAGTGTGAATTTGGAAAGGAAGAACTATGCTTCTTCGGATACATCCTCAACGCAAAAGGGGTATCGCCGGATCCTGTGAAAGTCAACGACATCAAGAGCACCAAGGCCTCGCAGTCCGCCACAGAAGTAAGGAGCTTCATGGGAATGGCAACGTACTGGGCGAGGTTCATCCCAGACCTTGCCACCGTTGCAAGTCCCCTCCGCGAACTAAGAAAAAAAGACCAAAAGTAGGAGTGGTTACCCACTCATCAACAAGCTTTCCAGCGAATCAAAGACACATTATCTGCCTCCACAACAATGGTATTCTTTGACATTGAGAGACACACTGAACTCCTAGTCGACGCCAGCCCAGTCGGCCTAGGGGCTGTGCTTACCCAAACTGACAACGACGGGAACATACACCCCATTGCTTTTGCCACTCGTGCACTAACCAAAACTGAACAAAATTGCATGCACAATCCTGTGGGGATGCAGACACTTCAAAGTCTACCTGCTGGGCAAACAAGCAAAAGTGTTCTCTGACCACAAACCACTCATTCCAGTATTCAGAGGATCAGCGCCACATCCCCCAGCACGCATTGAAAAGTGGATGCTACAACTCCAGCCATACAAGATAGAGGTAGAGTACCGGGCGGGGGCGGCTAACCCAGCCAACTACCTGTCTCGCCACCCGCGACCTGTCACAGATCAGGAAGAACGCCACGTGACGGAGACAGACGAACATGTGTGCCACGTGGTAGCCTGCGCCCGACCACGGGCCCTGACCCTGCAAGAGATAGCCCACGAGACGGAGGCTGATGCCATTTTGACCCACAACACCCTCGCCATCCAGTCAGGGAATTGGAAGAACTTCCTGACCTCCATGGCGCTGCGCACCACATCCGCCCAGGTTAAACTTCAAGCACTGTTCGGGATCTGCCACAAACTTACAGTAGCCTCCGAAGGGGTAACACGCAAAGGCCACCGAATCGTGTTGCCTGCATCACTAGAAGAAAGGGCTCTCAAACTATCCCACAGCGGGCACCAAGGCACTGCGAAAACAACGGCGTACCTAAAATCCAGGATGTGGGTGCCCAACATGCAACAGACAGTGATAGATCTCGGGAGGTCCTGTGCAGCCTGCCATACCACCAGGAGAGCCGAGAACCCAGAGCCCATCATCAGTGCCCCAAGAAGCAGTAAACGGTGGGAAGGCGTCAACATCGACTACTGCATGATTGCAGGAGAAGGCTACATACTCGTCCTGGTTGACGAGTTCAGCCGGTATCCCCAAGTTGAACACGTAGCGTCAACCAATGCTGAGACCATGACTCTAACATTAGAGAAAATATTTGCAATACACGGAATCCCGTCAAAAATCAAAAGCGACAATGGACCACCTTTCACCAGCCAGGAGCTATGCCAATTTTTCCAGGACCTTAACGTACGACACAAGCGGATCACCCCAGGATGGCCACAAGCAAATGGCGATGCCGAACGATTCATGGAATCACTCAACAAAGTCATCTGCATCGCAAAGGAATGGGGACACTCCTGGCTAAAGGCAATATATTGCTTCCTGAGGACCCACAGGCAGACCCCACACTCCTCGACAGGAATCAGCCCAGCAGCACTCATGTTTAGGGTACCCATACATGCTGAGCTCCCCGTACATCCAAGGTGGGTAGCACCGGAGCCAGACCTCCCAGTCATAGATGCCAGGAGGACCAAATGAAATGAGCAAGAGAGCATCACTCGACGGGCCAGCCACCGGGAACTAGCACCCGGGGACACGGTCATAGTCAAGAACCGGGCCACGCCCAAGAAGATGTCCCTTGTCAGGGACACAGGCAGGCAAAGACACAGACAGGCTACTCATGAGGGTGTTGTGGGGACTATTGTGGCAGGATCAGCAGCACAGGACCTGCTTGGGAAGTTGCAACCATATAAAAGGCTGCTGTGCCCTATGTGCAGGAAAGCATTGCTAAAAACTAAATTTCCCAGCAGCCGGCGCCAAGTGACTACAACTTCCAGCATGCTTTGGGCCAACCCGGGTCAATCAGGAGCCAGGACAGGCGTGGCACCCCCAACGAGAATGCGCAGAGTCCCAGGCACGGGGCTTGCGCTTGAGTCACCACAGAGAGAGGACGTGCTGACTGGAGTGCCAGCAAAATCACACGCGAGGGGCCCAGCCCCACTCGAGCAGTAGCCCGGCCCCTCGCCACTGCAAGATAAGTACCTCTACATGCCTAAACCTAAGGGGAATTGAGAGGAAAGTGCAGGGGGCCATCGTATGCCCAAGCAGAGCACCTCTATGTAAAGATAAGTGGGCATGACTTTGGCGCCGTAGTACGCAGGCAGCATGTTTTGGGGGAATTAACCCGTACAGGGGTCCGCATTCTTGTTGGCGTGTTTCCACCTCCTGGAGACCAAGAAAGGCCCACGAGGCAAAAACACCAGAGTCATCTAACTAAGTTTTAAACGCACAAGCGTTTACGAGGGTCTGTAGAAAGACCGCTCGTACCAATCCAGTGAAGGCCACAGTCACGCCCGCAAGGGTCTGCAGGAAGACCGCTTGCTACTTGTCGTACACCCTGGTGTACATCACTTGTTTTGGTGCATTTATCTTGCACAATCCGTGTCTTGGGAAGACAACACTGTGTGTGTGTGAGTGAGGCATGGTGTGAATGCTGGCATACTCAGAGGGCACATTTTAATACTTGTCATTTCTTTTAGCTTGGACCATTGGAGAGAACGTTTCACAGACATGCCAAAGAACTCGACCGCCCATCAAGGACAAGACTCCAAAGACTAGAGCTAAGTCTGCATGCAAATTGTAATGTCTTAAGAACTGTGTACTGGTCTGTTGACGTAGGGATAGATAGCTGAGGGGCGAGTTTATGTACAATTTGGTGCTTATGTAAAGAACTGCTAGTAAGGGCTGAGGACACCAGAACAAAAGTGTGCAGCAATCAACCTTACCCTATATTCCCCCTATCCTGTCCATAACTTCTACCTTACCCTCAACCCGGTTTACCTAACTTCCCCCTACCTATCCAACCATCGAGACCATAACCCTCCTTCCCTGCTCTGGTCAAAGAAACCTGTGTAAGCCTTGACTTGCGGGCTCCGCGGCCATCGTGGGGGTGGTTGGTATAACGTCGCTCCTGCGCCTTGGATCTGGATATCGTGACATCCCTGAATTTCGAATACCAACCCTGGACAGTCAGTGCCGCGAATCACAGCATGATCACCGCCACCACAGGAAGCGAGACAGTGACGAGGAACATTTCACACTTCAGGAAAGTACCGCCCGAGCTATGGGAAGAAAGCCCAATAGCCGCAAGCGAAGAAACCAGATCACTATGTCGACCACAAGGCCGAATGACACCTGGAACATATCAAATGCCACGAGAGACAAGGACGCCGAACCAGCAAGAAGATGAAGTTCGGCCCGAGAGCCCTCTGGCAGATGATCCTGAAAGAAGCCACCCCCGATACCACCTGAGGGAGAAGCCAAAACCATTGTCCCGCCTCCAGGGGTACGTTGTAGACGGAGTCTACCAGCAGGTGAGCCTGCCCAGACAGAATCTGTGAGACTAGAATAGACTACACCTTTTGTGATATGTCATTGTTAAAGGTTGTGGAAAATAACATTCCAAGTTGGGGAGGAATGTGGTGTCACGTGCCGGAGCGAGTACGGGTCACGTGTGAAGGGCGGGGAGATTGAAAATAAAGGCATCACGGGAACTGGGGTGACAACGCCAGTCCGGGTTACGCAGCCTCACGAGTGGTTGTGTGTTTCTTTGTGCGCCGTGAAGCGCTGCACCACCTGGCCTAGTTCAGGCCCATCATTTATGTCGGGTGCCATCACCAACACCCACCCGACATCACAGGTGGGTGCACTGCTGCCGTCTGTGAATACACTCTGTACCGATGGGAGATTGGGCACCGTCTGGGCAGCAGTTGTGAGAATGCCCACACTTCGTGCACACCTCCAGCAAGCCTGCCCACATCACACCTGCTGAACACAGAGCGTCTCCTGGGAAAAGAACGTGCTAACATGAGCCATGTGTTCTCATTTAGGTATCAGATGGTAACATAACCTGATTAAGGAGGGCACACGGTGAGAGGGTGGTGGGAACGTACCAGGAGCTTGGAGGCACCGAGCGGAACACAGAGTGAGAAATGCACAAGCGTCGCAGCCGAGACCGTCTGAATGCAGGGCCCAGAAGGCGGCACAGTTTAGCCAGAAGGACTGAGCGAAAAAGTCCACTTTAGTGCTCAGCGCAAAACAAGCGAGGGTAGAGGTGAGACTCCAGCACAGGTGCCTGAAGCAGTGTAGGGGCCCATGCCCTATGCCTCGGTCCTGCTGGAAAGAGCCTGGGCTCTCCGACAGAGCCCCTCGGTGCAGAAAGACTGCATCCTGGCGAAAGCTCTTCTAAAGTTGACGCCATTTACTAGAAACAGTGCAGTTGTGCACACTGGAGAGAAAATGTTCTAGTGCTACTTCCAAAAGCTTCTATTCTTTCCAGAAGCATCGATGATTTTGCATTTCAGGGTAGTTACTAATAAGGAGGCCCTCAGAGCATGGAGACCACCTGCTCCGTGCGTGATAGAGGGAGTGCCTTTAATTGGTCATTGCATCCCCAACGAAGCAGTATTTGCACAAGTCCCGTGCTGCAGTGGTAGGCAGCGGGGTAGACAGGGTGGGGCAAGGGGGTCAAGGCCCCACCCAAAATCTGTAAATGCCCACTCAGCAGCGCTGCGTAGCCATTTACAGATGTTAATGTCACATGGTGGGCCCAACTACATTAGCTACAGGCCCCATTTGCTAGACAATCCTGGCTATGTCTCTGGTGCTAGGACAAAGCTGTGTAGTTTTTTTCTGTGCTGTTGTTTCCATTCCTATAACCATTCATAGTGAGGGTGAGCGTAACTGTGAAAGTGAGGGTGAGCAGCTCATTCTGACCACACAGCCTGTCTGCTCAACTGTCCACTGAGCCCCTTGCAATCCAGCCCGTGTGAAAATATAATGAATATTACCCCTGATAGCTGCGCAGAGTATTAATTCTATTAAAGACTAAGGAGGTGAGCATTATGCTTCATCTTCATTTATTTCTACTCTTCAGCAGTTCAACAAAACACACATAAAACCTTTGAAAAGTGTTCAACAAACTTTTTTCCTTTTCAAAACTACAAAATTTATGAGTCTCTGTAGTCCAAACCCTCTTAGCCAGTCAAAACCCACTTCCTGTGCTCGGCTCCTCCTCTACTTTTACTCGCTCTGAAATTTTCATAACTTCCATAACTTCTATAACTTCCATAACTGGTGCTCGCTAACAAATGCGAAGATGTCTTTAACTTGAGAACTCAACTGCCGGCGAGCCTCCGGCCTCCTTAATCACTCTGCTCCTTATCTGCCTTCAGTTATTCTTCTGATCTTCCCCTAAGAGGCAAACAATAGAAGATTTTATGGTGGCGTCCATGTAGTGTACTTACTAACAAAATACAATGCAATAATAGGCAGTACAATACTTCGGGTGGGAATTTAATGCTCGCCTCCTAGTCTTTAATAGAATTAATACTCCCTGCGCAGATAGCAGGGGTAATCTACATTCTATGACAAGACTGGAGGCGAGCATTATGCTTGTTCAAAGCTTCCCCAGTACCGTTCCAGCTAGGCTCTCAGCTGGCTTAAAATAAAACTCTTTAAATGTACGATCACTTGACCAGTCTGCAGCCAACATAATTTCACTCAATGGTACCCCCGCTCTCGCTGCAGTCAAAGCCATTGCTCCTCTCACTGAATGCGCTCCATACCTGTCCACATTCACACCTGCTGCTTGCATAATCTCTTTGACCCATCTGGCGATGGCAGCTGAAGCAACCGCCTGGTAAGGCTTCCTGCGCGCTATTAAAAGCTGTGTCGTATTAACTGCTCTATTCTCCGCCGTTCTACTCTCATACTCTTTAATACATCGTGCTACGCACCATTTCGTATTGCTCGGAAAGTACGGGTAATGGACTGTAGTAGTCCCTGTCTTGGTCCTTTTGACTATCGAGAAAGTCACTCCGTCCGGCCTGAAAGACCTTCTGTTAATCTCCAGAGCTCTAACATCGGACACTCGTTTGCAGGAGATCAAACACAAGAACATGGCTAGTTTCCCTGATAGCTGTTTAAGGAAAAGGTATTTGTCTGTCGGCCAATCCAATAATAGTTTCAGTACTGCCGACACGTCCCACGTTGTATTATATCTGGGATCAGGAGGAACTCTGAATCTTGTGCCTCTGATGAGCCTTACCACTGCGGGATGTTCTCCTGCTGGGACGCCCTCTATCGGCAAGTGCCCTGCTGATATTGCTGACCTGTACACTCCTATTGTATGGAAAGCTCTCCCATTCTGTAATAAGCTTGCTAGGAAGTTCAGTATTTCTACTACAGGTGCTGAAATGGGATAAACACCTCTGTTCTTGCACCAGCTTGCCCATTTTGCCCAAGCTGCGTCATAGCTCCTCCTAGTGGATGGCGCCCAGGATTCAGCGATGAGCTGAGCAGCCTGCACCGAAATTCGTGGCAGTGCCCAACATCTCCTGATATCCTGCACGCGGCTAGCGAGAGTGTCCCTCTCACTCTCAGAGGATGACACGAGCCAGCTGTGTCCGTGAGCAGTCGCTCTCCTTCGGGAAGGACTCTGGGTATGTCCGTTATCAGTTCCTTTAGCGTTGGAAACCACACCTGTGACTTCCATAAAGGCACTACTAATACCAACTCCGCTCTCTCCCTCCGATATTTCGCTAGAACTCTGATCAACATCACGAAGGGTGGAAAGGCGTAGTGTGGACCTCCTGCCCACTCTTGTAAGAAGGCATCGGTTCCTTGTGCTCCCGGGTCCAGCCTCCAGCTGTAGTAGCGGCTCATCTGAGCATTGATCCGGCAGGCAAAAAGGTCTATCTATAATGGTCCCCATTTTGTGTTCAGTCTCTGAAAGACTGCTGGATCCAGCCTCCAATCGCTGGAATCCGTCAGATACCGGGAGTTCCAATCTACTACGACGTTCAGCGTGCCTGGCAGATATTCTGCTGTCACTGATGTCTCTGATCGTAGGCAGAAGTGCCACAAGTGCTTCGCTAGCTCTGATAGCACCTTGGACCTTGTACCACCCAGGTGATTGATGTAATGCACCGCCGAAATGTTGTCCATCTTTAGTAGAACACAGGAATTCACTCTTCCTCTCGTGAAAGCCTTGATCGTGAACGATCCTGCTAGAAGCTCTAGGCAATTTATATGAAGGCAAATCTCTTCCTCGCTCCATTTGCCCCCGGTCTGCAGAGCTCTGCATCTGGCACCCCAGCCCTTCCAGCTGGCGTCAGATTCTATTATCAGATCCGGCTTGTCCCCGAATATGGCTCGCCCATTCCAAGCATCCATATTCTTTAACCACCACTCTAGTTCTGTAATGGAATCTCGATCTAGTGGAACTTGCTGATGGTACTTCAAGCCCTGTTGTAGATGCTTTATCTTCAACCTCTGGAGCGCTCGGTAGTGCAGGGGGCCTGGGAATATGGCCTGAAGAGATGCCGCTAAAAGCTCTACTATTCTCGCTAATGTCCTGAGAGATATGTGCTGTTTCTCTAAACAACATCTTATTTCTCTCTTTATGTCTTTTATCTAGCGAGCTGGGAGCCCTAATGTCTCCTTCTCGGTATCTAGGACAAATCCTAGGAAGTCTAATCTCTGCGCTGGTGTGGTATCCGACTTCTCTGTGTTCACTAGGAATCCTAGTGAGCCCGGTAGATCCTGCACCCATCTTATCTGATTGACTAATACCTCCCGATCTTCTGCTAGGAGTAAGAGGTTGTCCAGGTAGATGATCAGCCTGACGCCCTTCTCTCTGATCGCTGCTGTCACTGGTTTCATCAGTTTCGTGAAAGCCCAGGGAGCTGAGGCAAGTCCGAATGGCATTGTCTTGAATTGCCAGAATTGTTTTTGCCAGCAAAAAGCTAGGAATGGCCTGAACTCTTTGAGCACTGGGACTGTAAGGTAGGCGTCTTTCCGATCCAAACGCGTCAGCCCTCCATTTTGAAGTGCCGATTCATGATCCATCCATTCAGCTCTTTGAGATTTATAACTGGGCGCACCTTCGCTTTCCTGTGAACCAGGAACATATTGCTCACAAACTTCGGAGTCCTCTCGCATCTCTCTATCGCTTGCTTGTGGGCTAACTGTGCAATCTCACTGTCTAGACATGCTTGTTCCGCCTGCGCTAATCTCTGATTCTGCGATCTATCCGGCTGGACCAGGGTCTCTATGAAATCTAACTGCAGCCCTCTGACGGTCTGCAAGATCCAGGCATTGCTTGAAAGCTTGCGCCAATTCTCTACAAACATGCGCGTCCTTCCCCCAACGAGAGGATACTGAACTGCTCTCACATGGTGTAAATCCTTGACCTCGTCCTGCTCCTCTGGACCTGCGGCCTCTCGGGAATCTCCCTCTGGATGGAAAAAATGTGTCTTGGCTCTTGTTTTCCCAGTATTGCGCTTTGGGGTTATGGGGTCTTCTCCCTCCTTGATTGCAACCGGCTGCACGACCCCTGAAGCGGCCGGTCCCTCCAAAAACTCTACTTGGGAATATTTTACGGATCGATGCTTGGGCCTTTTCTAGTGAGGCGTATGTTCCGACAAATCGTCCCTTCTCTTTCCCAAAGGTCTCTCCAAATAGGAGACCCTAGGCTCCTTCTCCCGCTTCATACGATGACAGATCACTCAGCTTCGAATCTATCTTGAGCAAGAGCCCCTTTCTTCTTTCTATGCGATGGCACAATTTGCATTCCCGAGAAGACAGACTGCCCTCTGTGCCCACGCTGCTAGAGCTTCGGGGTCAACCTCTTCTCCTGTGTCCTTTGCTCTCTCTGCGAGGTCCATAATCTTGGCAAGAGGCCCTGCCAAATCTAATACATTTTCTTGGCAGCTTTTCCAGGACCTATCGATGCTCTTGCGGGGGTCTTTGCTCGTTTTTGACACGAAGGTCAGCATCTTTGGGTCACGCTCGGGGGCTTCCATGACTTTCCCTGGAAGGTCCGGTCGCGGGCACTCTGCTCGCAGGCGCTGCCTCACCTCCTTGTCAAGAGGTTTGCGCAGCCTTGCTGCCATATACTGAGCTACTCGGGGGGATGGTTGCCACTCGGTGGATCTTGGATTGCGTATGCTGTCTGAGTCAAACATATCGTCTTGAGCTTCTAGGAGGTGCTTCTCCTTCCGCCCTCTCTTACACCCTTTGGGCTTAGCCCAGTCCTCTTCCTCGGCCTCCTCTTCTTGCGAGGCTGGTCCTCCATGAGCTCCTCTTCCGAGTCTGGGTCTTCTCCGATATTGTCATCCCCTGGGGTGGGGGTCATGAGGTTCGGCACTGCCTGCCTTTGTAGATAAGCTTCCTTGAGCTTAGCGAAAGCATCAGACACCTCTGAGGCCTTTTCTACTGCCTCCTCCAAAGAGCCCCGGGGGTCGTCAGAGACTTTCCTCTTGAGGGCTATTTTACTCCCCTTATGTCTCTCTTTCAAGGGTTCTGTGGACGTGCACTTAAAGTCTTTGGTGCTATTATCAGGCTGCGAAAGCATGGCTTCCAATGTCTCTAGCCTTTCCTGAAGGGGTCTAACTCCTTCTGCCACTGCATCAACAATGGAGCTTCCCAGCACTTGCTTGAAACTGGCAGCGAGGTCCTGAACCTGTTCCTCCTCGCTCCACTCGAATTCTGACATCTTCTGCTGTGCTGTGTGCCTAAAATACCTGAGTCAGGTGTCTTAGCATGCCCACTGCTCCTTTTTGATGATTCTGTAATAATAAAACCTTATATATTTTTTTTGTTTTTTGTGGCTGCACCTCTGTATTTAATCTGCTCTCTGGCTTGTGCGAGTGTCTTCGCTTTCCACGCGCCAATCTTCAGCTTAAAAGCAGTGTAAGGGAAAAAAACTCAGTCTCTATGTCTTTTCACTGCTCCTGACCTGTGAGCTGAAGCTGCTGAGCTCTGAGTGTGCTTTGGGCTGCACGGCACGGGCGATCGCAATGATCGCTGAAATCGTATTCTTATTTTTCTTTATATAAGGGTATCTGAAACTTGTGTGTTCGTACGAGCGATCTGTTTACTCCGAGCGAACGTCGCTGCTCGATGCGGGGACCAAACTCTAAAACTCCTCCCACCCGCAGGTGGGGGCTAGTATCCAGGAGCGTAGAGCTCCGTGGCCTGCTCGCGCCTGTTCCTCCCACCCACGGGTGGGGGCTGCAAGCACGCGTGTAAATCTGGCACGCTGGGGCTCACTGCGGGCGCCGGCTCCTCCTACCCAAGGGTGGGGGCCGGGCCTGCGAATGCCGTCGCTGCATTTACTGTACGCTCGCACGGCTGGCTAAACCCCTGAAGTGCCGGTAATGCGACACGGGGCCGCCAGCCGTGCGGAAGAATTCCTGCTCTAACAATTAACTCATAAAGGGTTCGTATGATTAATCCTCGCGCCGTCCTAAGACGGAAGGCCTAATTCTGTAAACGCACGCTCATCCATATCCACGATGCTTTATCAAAATATAAATGCTGTAAACTATACTTTCCTTACACGCTTTCGTGAGCAATCATTCTGTAAGATAAATATGCTTTCTGATACCAGTCCTTTCACTCACACACAGTCAATTCGTACTGACATACGGAGAGGGAAGAAATAGTACTTATCTGCTTGAAGAGCAGTAAAAGAAGAGGAGGAGCCAAGCACAGGAAGTGGGTTGTGACTGGCTAAGAGGGTTTGGACTACAGAGACTCATGGATTTTGTAGTTTTGAAAAGGAGAAAAGTTTGCTGAACACTTTTCAAAGGTTTTATATGTGTTTTGTTGAACTGCTGAAGAGTAGAAATAAATGAAGATGAAGCATAATGCTCGCCTCCAGTCTTGTCATAGAATGAGCAGCATGTCCAAGCAAAGAGGGGCTCATGTATATGCAAATTAGGCCTGGCTTATTTCTGGAGCATGATGGGTATGTGTCAGGGAATTAAAAACACAAAAAGGCTGAAGGGTGACTGGGATGCAGGGGCACCTGTCAGACATTATGAACTGAGAGCAAAGGGATTCTCACGAAGAGCAAATGTGCAATAACAAGCATTAGCCAAGCCAGTAGATCTTGCGGCCAGACCTATTGGCTCCACCAATACTTGTTTAATCAGTGCACACATACATGCGCTCAGAGCATGCATATGTGTGCCGTGTTTCCTACCCAATAACTCATGCTCAATGTTAACGCTGCATGCTTGTTCTTCACAATTTACCACATCATATGAGGCTGTGAAAGGAGGGGTGGCGGTAGTGATATAAGTGATACCATCAGAACAGCACAGAAACTGCAGTGCTGGTCATTTCTACTTTGCATTCTTCAATAAAAATGTATCTGTGTCTAGGATTTATCAATCCCAAACCTCGCTGGGAGCAGCAGATCTCTGTCCACAGGGGATGCACCCAGCGGGGTTACAGGTAGAATGCAGGGGTAACACAGGAGCTGGGATGGAAGGAGAGCGGAGCTCACCTTACTGGGAAGGAGCGGATCGCTGTCAATAGGGGACGCACCCAGCGGGGTTACAGGTAGAATGCAGGGGTAACACAGGAGCTGAGGTGGAAGGAGAGCAGAGCTCAGCTTGCTGGGAAGCAGCAGATCTCTGTCTATAGGCGACACACCCAGCGGGATTACAGGTAGAATACTGGAGTAACACAGGAGCTGGGGTGGACGGAGAGCAGAGCTCACAAAGCTGGGAAGCAGCGGATCGCTGTCCACAGGGGACGCACCCAGCGGGGTTACAGGTGGAATGCAGGGGTAACACAGGAGCTGGGGTGGAAGGAGAGCAGAGCTCACCAAGATGGAAAGCAGCGGGTCGTTGTCCATAGGGGACGCACCCAGCAAGGTTACAGGTAGAATGCAGGGGTAACACAGGAGCCGGGATGGAAGGAGAGCAGAGCTCACCAAGCTGGGAAGCAGCGGATCTCTGTTAAGAGGGGACGCACCCAGCGGGGTTACAGGTAGAATGCAGGGGTAACACAGGAGCTGGGGTGGAAGGAGAGCAGAGCTCACCAAGCTGGGAAGCAGCGGATCGCTGTCCACAGGGGACGCACCCAGCGGGGTTACAGGTGGAATGCAGGGGTAATACAGGAGCTGGGGTGGAAGGAGAGCAGAGCTCACCAAGATGGAAAGCAGCAGATCGTTGTCCATAGGGGACGCACCCAGCAAGGTTACAGGTAGAATGCAGGGGTAACACAGGAGCCGGTATGGAAGGAGAGCAGAGCTCACCAAGCTGGGAAGCAGCCGATCTCTGTTAAGAGGGGACGTACCCAGCGGGGTTACAGGTAGAATGCAGGGGTAACACAGGAGCTGGGGTGGAAGGAGAGCAGAGCTCACCAAGCTGGGAAGCAGTGGATCTCTGTTAAGAGGGGACGCACCCAGCGGGGTTACAGGTAGAATGCAGGGGTAACACAGGAGCTGGGGTGGAAGGAGAGCAGAGCTCACCAAGCTGGGAAGCAGCGGATCGCTGTCCACAGGGGACGCACCCAGCGGGGTTACAGGTGGAATGCAGGGGTAATACAGGAGCTGGGGTGGAAGGAGAGCAGAGCTCACCAAGATGGAAAGCAGCGGATCGTTGTCCATAGGGGACGCACCCAGCAAGGTTACAGGTAGAATGCAGGGGTAACACAGGAGCCGGTATGGAAGGAGAGCAGAGCTCACCAAGCTGGGAAGCAGCCGATCTCTGTTAAGAGGGGACGTACCCAGCGGGGTTACAGGTAGAATGCAGGGGTAACACAGGAGCTGGGGTGGAAGGAGAGCAGAGCTCACCAAGCTGGGAAGCAGCGGATCTCTGTTAAGAGGGGACGCACCCAGCGGGGTTACAGGTAGAATGCAGGGGTAACACAGGAGCTGGGGTGGAAGGAGAGCAGAGCTCACCAAGCTGGGAAGCAGCAGATCGCTGTCCATAGGGGACGCACCCAGCGGCCTTACAGGTAGAATGCAGGGGTAACACAGGAGCTGGGATGGAAGGAGAGCGGCACTCACCTTACTGGGAAGCAGCGGATCTCTGTCCATAGGGGACGCACCCAGCGGGGTTACAGGTAGAATGCAGGGTTAACACAGGAGCTGGGATGGAAGGAGAGCAGAGCTCACCAAGCTGGGAAGCAGCGGATCCCTGTCCATAGGGGATGTACCCAGCGGGGTTACAGGTAGAATGCAGGAGTAACACAGGAGCTGGGATGGAAGGAGAGTGGAGCTCACCTTACTGGGAAGCAGCAGATTCCTGTCCATAGGGGACGCACCCAGCGGGGTTACAGGTAGAATGCAGGGGTAACACAGGAGCTGGGATGGAATGAGAGCGGAGCTCACCTTACTGGGAAGCAGCAGATTCCTGTCCATAGGGGACGCACCCAGCGGAGTTACAGGTAGAATGCAGGGGTAACACAGGAGCTGGGATGGAAGGAGAGCGGAGCTCACCTTACTGGGAAGCAGTGGATTGCTGTCCATAGGGGACGCACCCAGCGGGATTACAGATAGAATGCAGGGGTAACACAGGAGCTGGGGTGGAAGGAGAGCAGAGCTCACCAAGATGGAAAGCAGCGGATCGTTGTCCATAGGGGACGCACCCAGCAAGGTTACAGGTAGAATGCAGGGGTAACACAGGAGCCGGGATGGAAGGAGAGCAGAGCTCACCAAGCTGGGAAGCAGCGGATCTCTGTTAAGAGGGGACGCACCCAGCGGGGTTACAGGTAGAATGCAGGGGTAACACAGGAGCTGGGGTGGAAGGAGAGCAGAGCTCACCAAGCTGGGAAGCAGCGGATCACTGTCCATAGGGGATGTACCCAGCGGGGTTACAGGTAGAATGCAGGGGTAACACAGGAGCTGGGATGGAAGGAGAGCGGAGCTCACATTACTGGGAAGCAGCAGATCGCTGTCCATAGGGGACGCACCCAGCGGCGTTACAGGTAGAATGCAGGGGTAACACAGGAGCTGGGATGGAAGGAGAGCAGAGCTCACATTACTGGGAAGCAGCAGATCGCTGTCCATAGGGGACGCACCCAGCGGCCTTACAGGTAGAATGCAGGGGTAACACAGGAGCTGGGATGGAAGGAGAGCGGCACTCACCTTACTGGGAAGCAGCAGATCGCTGTCCATAGGGGACGCACCCAGCGGGGTTACAGGTAGAATGCAGGGTTAACACAGGAGCTGGGATGGAAGGAGAGCAGAGCTCACCAAGCTGGGAAGCAGCGGATCCCTGTCCATAGGGGATGTACCCAGCGGGGTTACAGGTAGAATGCAGGAGTAACACAGGAGCTGGGATGGAAGGAGAGCGGAGCTCACCTTACTGGGAAGCAGCAGATTCCTGTCCATAGGGGACGCACCCAGCGGGGTTACAGGTAGAATGCAGGGGTAACACAGGAGCTGGGATGGAAGGAGAGCAGAACTCACCTTACTGGGAAGCAGCAGATTCCTGTTCATAGGGGACGCACCCAGCGGGGTTACAGGTAGAATGCAGGGGTAACACAGTAGCTGGGATGGAAGGAGAGCGGAGCTCACCTTACTGGGAAGCAGTGGATTGCTGTCCATAGGGGACGCACCCAGTGGGATTACAGATAGAATGCAGGGGTAAAACAGGAGCTGGGATGGAAGGAGAGTGGAGATCACCTTACTGGGAAGCAGTGGATTGCTGTCTATAGGGGACGCACCCAGCGGGGTTACAGGTAGAATTCAGGGGTAACACAGGAGCTGAGGTGGAAGGAGAGCAGAGCTCAGCTCGCTGGGAAGCAGCAGATCTCTTCATAGGGGACACACCCAGCGGGTTAGAGGTAGAATACTGGGGTAAAACAGGAGCTGGGGTGGACAGAGAGCAGAGCTCACCAAGCTGGGAAGCAGCGGATCGCTGTCCACAGGGGACACACCCAGTGTGGTTACAGGTAGAATGCAGGGGTAACACAGGAGCTGTTCTGGAAGGAGAGCAGAGCTCACTTTGCTGGGAAGCAGCGGATCACTGTCCATAAGGGACACACCCAGCGAGGTTACAGGTAGAATGCAGGGGTAACACAGGAGCTGGGGTGGAGGGAGAGCAGAGCTCACCAAGTGTGGTGCAGAGGATCACTGTCCATAGGGGACGCACCCAGCTGGGTTACAGGTAGAATGCAGGGGTAACACAGGAGCTGGGATGGAAGGAGAGCGGAGCTCACCTCACTGGGAAGCAGTGGATCGCTGTCCATAGGGGAAACACCCTGCAGGGTTACAGGTAGAATGCAGGGGTAACGCAGGAGCTGGGATGGAAGGAGAGCAGAGCTAACATCGCTGGGAAGCAGCCGATAGCTGTTCATAGGGGACACACCCAGCGGGGTTACAGGTGGAATGCAGGGGTAACACAGGAGCTGGGGTGGAAGGAGAGCAGAGCTCACCAAGATGGGAGGCAGCGGATCGTTGTCCATAGGGGACGCACCCAGAGGGGTTACAGGTAGAATGTAGGGGTAACACAGGAGCTGGGGTGGAAGGAGAGCAGAGCTCACCAAGCTGGGAAGCATTGGATAGCTGTCCATAGGGGACGCACCCAGCGGGGTTACAGGTAGAATGCAGGGGTAACACAGGAGCTGGGGTGGAAGGAGAGCAGAGCTCACCAAGCTGGGAAGCAGCAGATCTCTGTTAATAGGGGACGCACCCAGCAGGGTTACAGGTAGAATGCAGGGGTAACACAGGAGCTGGGATGGAAGGAAAGCGGAGATAACCTTACTGGGAAGCAGCGGATGGCTGTCCATAGGGGACGCACCCTGCAGGGTTACAGGTAGAATGCAGGGGTAACACAGGAGCTGGGATGGAAGGAGAGCAGAGCTAACCTTCCTGGGAAGCAGCGGATCGCTGTCCCTAGGGGACACACCCAGCGGGGTTACAGGTAGAATGCAAGGGTAACACAGGAGCTGGGATGGAACGAGAGCAGAGCTAACCTCGCTGGGAAGCAGTCGATAGCTGTTCATAGGGGACGCACCCAGCGGGGTTACAGGTAGAATGCAGGGGTAACACAGGAGCTGGGATGGAAGGAGAGCGGAGCTCACATTACTGGGAAGCAGCAGATCGCTGTCCATAGGGGACGCACCCAGCGGCGTTACAGGTAGAATGCAGGGGTAACACAGGAGCTGGGATGGAAGGAGAGCAGAGCTCACATTACTGGGAAGCAGCAGATTCCTGTCCATAGGGGACGCACCCAGCGGGGTTAGAGGTAGAATGCAGGGGTAACACAAGAGCTGGGATGGAAGGAGAGCGGAGCTCACCTTACTGGGAAGCAGTGGATTGCTATCCATAGGGGACGCACCCAGCGGGATTACAGATAGAATGCAGGGGTAACACAGGAGCTGGGATGGAAGGAGAGTGGAGATCACCTTACTGGGAAGCAGTGGATTGCTGTCTATAGGGGACGCACCCAGCGGGGTTACAGGTAGAATGCAGGGTTAACACAGGAGCTGGGATGGAAGGAGAGCGGCACTCACCTTACTGGGAAGCAGCGGATCGCTGTCCATAGGGGACGCACCCAGCGGGGTTACAGGCAGAATGCAGGGTTAACACAGGAGCTGGGATGGAAGGAGAGCAGAGCTCACCAAGCTGGGAAGCAGCGGATCCACGTCCGTAGGGGATGTACCCAGCGGGGTTACAGGTAGAATGCAGGAGTAACACAGGAGCTGGGATGGAAGTAGAGCAGAGCTCACATTACTAGGAAGCAGCGGATTGCTGTCCATAGGGGACACACCCAGCGGGGTTACAGGTAGAATGCAGGGGTAACACAGGAGCTGGGATGGAAGGAGAGCGGAGCTCACCTTACTGGGAAGCAGCAGATTCCTGTCCATAGGGGACGCACCCAGCGGGGTTACAGGTAGAATGCAGGGGTAACACAGGAGCTGGGATGGAAGGAGAGCGGAGCTCACCTTACTGGGAAGCAGTGGATTGCTGTCCATAGGGGACGCACCCAGCGGGATTACAGATAGAATGCAGGGGTAACACAGGAGCTGGGATGGAAGGAGAGTGGAGATCACCTTACTGGGAAGCAGTGGATTGCTGTCTATAGGGGACGCACCCAGCGGGGTTACAGGTAGATTTCAGGGGTAACACAGGAGCTGAGGTGGAAGGAGAGCAGAGCTCAGCTAGCTGGGAAGCAGCAGATCTCTGTTCATAGGGGACACACCCAGCGGGTTAGAGGTAGAATACTGGGGTAAAACAGGAGCTGGGGTGGACAGAGAGCAGAGCTCACCAAGCTGGGAAGCAGCGGATCGCTGTCCACAGGGGACACACCCAGCGTGGTTACAGGTAGAATGCAGGGGTAACACAGGAGCTGTTCTGGAAGGAGAGCAGAGCTCACTTTGCTGGGAAGCAGCGGATCACTGTCCATAAGGGACACACCCAGCGAGGTTACAGGTAGAATGCAGGGGTAACACAGGAGCTGGGGTGGAGGGAGAGCAGAGCTCACCAAGTGTGGTGCAGAGGATCACTGTCCATAGGGGACGCACCCAGCTGGGTTACAGGAAGAATGCAGGGGTAACACAGGAGCTGGGATGGAAGGAGAGCGGAGCTCACCTCACTGGGAAGCAGTGGATCGCTGTCTATAGGGGAAACACCCTGAAGGGTTACAGGTAGAATGCAGGGGTAACACAGGAGCTGGGATGGAAGGAGAGCAGAGCTAACATCGCTGGGAAGCAGCCGATAGCTGTTCATAGGGGACACACCCAGCGGGGTTACAGGTGGAATGCAGGGGTAACACAGGAGCTGGGGTGGAAGGAGAGCAGAGCTCACCAAGATGGGAGGCAGCGGATCGTTGTCCATAGGGGACGCACCCAGAGGGGTTACAGGTAGAATGTAGGGGTAACACAGGAGCTGGGGTGGAAGGAGAGCAGAGCTCACCAAGCTGGGAAGCATTGGATAGGTGTCCATAGGGGACGCACCCAGCGGGGTTACAGGTAGAATGCAGGGGTAACACAGGAGCTGGGGTGGAAGGAGAGCAGAGCTCACCAAGCTGGGAAGCAGCAGATCTCTGTTAATAGGGGACGCACCCAGCAGGGTTACAGGTAGAATGCAGGGGTAACACAGGAGCTGGGATGGAAGGAAAGCAGAGATAACCTTACTGGGAAGCAGCGGATGGCTGTCCATAGGGGACGCACCCTGCAGGGTTACAGGTAGAATGCAGGGGTAACACAGGAGCTGGGATGGAAGGAGAGCAGAGCTAACCTTCCTGGGAAGCAGCGGATCGCTGTCCCTAGGGGACACACCCACCGGGGTTACAGGTAGAATGCAAGGGTAACACAGGAGCTGGGATGGAACGAGAGCAGAGCTAACCTCGCTGGGAAGCAGTCGATAGCTGTTCATAGGGGACGCACCCAGCGGGGTTACAGGTGGAATGCAGGGGTCACACAGGAGCTGGGGTGGAAGGAGCGCAGAGCTCACCAAGATGGGAGGCAGCGGATCGCTGTCCATAGGGGACGCACCCAGCAGGGTTACAGGTAGAATGAAGGGTTAACACAAGAGCTGCGGTGGAAGGAGAGCAGAGCTCACCTTCTTGCTGGGAAGCAGCGGATCGCTGTCCATAGGGGACGCACCCAGCGGGGTTACAGGTAGAATGCAGGGATAACACTGGAGCTGGGATGGAAGGAGAGCAGAGCTAACCTTGCTGGGAAGCGGCAGATCTCTGTTAATAGGGGACGCACCCAGCAGGGTTACAGGTAGAATGCAGGGGTAACACTGGAGCTGGGATGGAAGGAGAGCAGAGCTAACCTTGCTGGGAAGCATCAGATCACTGTCCATAGGGGACGCACCCAGCGGGGTTATAGGTGAAAAGCAGGGGTAACACAGGAGCTGGGGTGGAAGGAGAGCAGATCTCACCAAGATGGGAGGCAGTGGATCATTGTCCATAGGAGACGCACCCAGAGGGGTTAGAGGTAGAATGCAGGGGTAACACAGGAGCTGGGGTGGAAGGAGAGCAGAGCTCACCAAGCTGGGAAGCAGCGGATCACTGTCCATAGGGGATGCACCCAGCGGGGTTACAGGTAGAATGCAGGGGTAACACAGGAGCTGGGGTGGAAGGAGAGCAGATCTCACCAATCTGGGAAGCAGGATTTAGAAGATGGTGATGAGTGTAAATCCCAGGAGGGTGACGGCCTAAGTCCAACTATGGTGGCATCACCTGAGGAGAGGCTGCCTCCACATATGTGCCCACACCAGCCACAGCAGCACCCCTTAGCACACTAATACTACACAGAAAGACTTGGAAGGGGCACTGCAGGTGGCAAAAGCAGAATTGACATGGTTGAGGACCCTTAGGGAGGAAGGCAATTAGCTGGAGTGTGGACTAGACGAGTGGAGGGCAGGAAACATTTTATTTAGAATTGATAGAACCGCGATTAAGGATGTGCACATTGAGAAGGAGAAGGGAAAGCGTGAGGAGCGAGGAGCCGGAGGTGTAGATTACGGGACAGTGAGTTTGAATGTAGATACAAACAGGGAGCTGCGGGAGGAAGAGTGGGATACGATGGATGAGCTAGAGGGGTCCTCAACCTCTTGTGTGCAATGAGCAAAATGTGCATATCAATTGAAATGGTGAGCAACAGCCATTCTTCGGCAAAACATATTGGCGCGCAGTTGGCGGAAAAATTATTGCAACACAAAGTAGAAATATAATAAACTTTAAGATTGCTAATAGAACATTTACATTTGCAGTACTTAACATATGTCTAGACAATGTGCACTTCTAGTAAATAATATTTGTAAGGCCTTTAACTTCATTTGACATTAAGTAGCTGTTTACAGGAAATGTTGAGGAAATTGAGTGGTCAGTAGGACATTTTTAGACAGATAGGACAGATAGGAGTCAAGTTGTTCAATAATATAGTAGGAGTAAATAAACATTACCAGCGGCTTCAGGTTCTCAGGCAAAATATGTTTACCAATGGCCAGGGGTAGGCACCACAAAGATGGTGTCTGACAGCCAGAGGCACTGGTTGGCGATGCTCATGTTTGACAAGGAGGCACTGGAAAGAATTACTATTTCACAAGAAATTAAGATATTCTCTTAGAATTGTTGAACCGTTCAGAGGCCACAAAGGAACGTTTCAGTTTGTTTGAGTCTTTGGTTGAAACTATCCTGGACAGAGTTATTGGAAATGGCGTCCCCCAGTTCAAAAGGTCCAGGTTATCGAAAGGGATGCTTCGTGGTTCGATGCAGAATGTCAAATCTCAAAACGAAAAATGAACCAAGATTGAGTGATGCGTTCACGGCTGGCCAGATTTCTAGTTTCTAAAGGGTATATAAAACGGCTAAAAGACAACAACATAAAGTTATTGAGAAACAATGGGGCTTTTCTGAATGAAACCAAATAATTTTATGTCTAATGCAATTGTCCAGATAAGCAATCTGCCATCTCCTTGGACATGTAGTCTTTGGAGCACCAGCACCCACGGTTATAGGTAAAATTGTTATCAGTAAGAAATTCTCCAAATGTTTGTTGCTCAGACTGGAAGAGTGGGCTCCAAGTAATATCCTGAGGCCCTCTCAAGCAGCTTTGAGGGGAGGGGTTAGCACAGTAAAGCACTGCTTCACTCTGAGCCCTATCATGGAGAAATATGGTATGGTTAAGTGGGAAGATCATTTGTGCCTTTTTTCAGATTTTAAGAAAGCATTTGATTTGATTAATAGAATATTGTTGTGGTGCAATTTACATTTTATTTGGGTCCCTAATGGTTTATTAAATCTTATCCAACTGTGATCCCAGACATCTCTGCATCTCGTCTCAGGAAGATAGTTCAGGGGCAATGTGCTCGCCTTGGAAGCAAGACGAAACAGAGCAACACAGGTTTGATCCCCCGGTCCGCACTTATAAACTTCTGGGTATCAAGTGCATTATAAATAACCAATCATGTCATATCTGTCCGATATACAAGATCGAGGAGTTATACATTGGGGCTGATTCATGGAACTATTTGCGCCGAAAAACAGGGATTTGTGCGCCATTCTGCCCGCAAATCCCTTTTAACAAATGGGGATTTGCAGGCAGAATGGCGCACAAATCCCAGTTTTTCAGTGCAAATAATTCCATGAATCAGCCCCAATGTGATTCCTCACAAATAAAGGTGAAAGAGGGAAGTCAGTTGGCCCCAATGTTTTCATGTGAGACTTTGATTCTAGTACTTCTCTTAGAAAAGTTAATTCACCGTCTCTGAAGGATACATTTTAAAGCAAGCTTCTTTATGCCAATGGCACGGCTATTTTAGACTTAACCCGGAAGGTCTCCAATAGGGCATGTTAAACATAAATGACTATTTTGGAAAATATTGTTTGAAATTAAATATGATAAAAACAAAGATTCTGTTGTTCGGGGAAAAGGCTAAAACCTTGTAGCTGGTTTCTAAATGAATGTAGAGATGAGGGGGCAGTCTCATTTTTATTTGAGCCTACTCTTCTCAAAGAGCGGTGCTTGGGTCAATTGCTTATTTAAAGTAGGGGCATTCAGATTGTACAAGTGCCTAGAAGTATATAAGGCAAAGCTCTGTTCCACACATTTTGCAAAATCTGGGGCCGTTTGAACGGATATGTCCTGGAGGTGTTGCTAACTAAATTCCTGTGCCAAATAGCAGGTCTCCCTCCAGGTGCACACGGTAGCTCTTTAGGAGCTCCATTGGGGTTGTTCATTTTGAAGGTATTGGCCCACTTAAGATTTGTGACTTATTTTTTAAAAACACATCTGGGATTTCCAGCTATTCATAAAGTGAATTTCAATGTAAGCGCGATTGCAGCCCACCCACCCCCCGGTAAAGAAAAATACTTGTGGTATGGGGGAGTTGTAAGGCACTGTCCATTGGGATAGGTGGTGGAATATAATGAAATTAGGCACATAACGTCAACTCAAAATAGCTCTTAAAGCAAGAGCTTGTCCGATGGGAAGAGAGGCAGGTGTCCAAAATATACATGACCTGCTCTCTTTAGCTTTCTATGTAAACTTACACACACATATAAAACAGGAAGCAGAAATCTGTGAAATGAGTACAAAGCGGGTCTGAAAAATGGGAGTCTGTGAAGATTTGGTTCATTTTCTGTTCATTTTCATTGATTCTCTGTTTTGCATAAGCGTCGACATGCATGGAAGCTATGTTTTATATAAATAATTGCAATTATCATGTTTTTATATAGAGCCTGATTGAATATGTTAAAGCTGCTTTATTATTTTGGTCTTGTTCTTTGGGAATTTGGTGAAATATGATGCATGTTTTTAAATATTGCTTGCATTATAGAGAAATATGATTAAATAAATATTGATTAATACTGGTCATGACATGGTAGACTTTACAGATCACTTCACTGGGGCTTTGGAGGTTGCTTCCTAAGAATTCTTTTGGCCTGCAATATAGCTATAATGACGAGGAACCCGGGCCATTCTGGGTGGTAACGGCCCATGGCACGAATTGTGAGGGCCTTTAACAAGGGCCCCAAGACGTTACCACCAAGTACAGCCCAAGTTCCATATGTCCATTAGCACCCATATAGTTTCCTATGTCTATAGTAATGGTGTTTAATAAAGAAACTTACTTTGCAGTGCTGAGCGGCACCGCACCGTAGTTTCCCAGTCCTTTTTCTATGCTGGTGACCATCAAGTCATCAACAAGGAAACAGAGTTAGGAGATTAAGGTGCTGCACCGCCAGGGTATGTTTCTTTCTTTTTTTAAAAAGAAAACACTTTTAGCAAAGAGAAGGTAGAAGAAGTGGGGAAGCGAAGGGGATGCTGGCTAGCAGCACTCAGGCTGCTCGGAACGTCGTCTTATACTGGAGAATCCAGCCCATGTTATGAGCATCCTGATTGGCCAGTGCCCCCTTCTGGGCTACTATTGGCAGATAGTGCATCTTAAAGCATCTGGGGCCTGTTACATTGGTGAAGAAGTGTTTAGGAATGAATGTAATATTTCTTTAAAGGATTTGGAGCCTCTTTTACAGATAAATTAGTCGCAAACATTGGTTAAAACCTTGTGCATTTGGCAACCACTACATAGAGGAATGTGGTGGAGTTAACTAGATATTTGGATTGGTTAATTTAAAGGTATTAAAAGTAACAATTGAATTTGAGTATAGGGCAAATTATTTCTGAAAAATGTGGCATGCATTTTCCTTATCTGCCATTTATCCACGTGCCCGAGGGGCAGAGTATCAAACGGTGATGATCTTTTCATTAGGAGACTAGGGGCCTCATTACGTGTTTAGTGGTCCCTCTGATAAATCCAGTGGGATACCACTAAAGGGTAATAGTGTTACCGCCACTGGTAGATTACAAGTGGCAGCAAGGATAGGTTAATCCCCATTCCATGGCGTCTGATATCACTCCATGGGGGGATTGTCGGCTGGAATTCCGGTGCCGGTAGTACCAGCTGTTTTTTTGCCGGTGGGGTGCGTGACTTACCTCTAGCTCTTGACTGGAGGTAAATCAGGCCACTCGCAGTCTGGAAACGTGCCAGTAAACATTATTATCGGCATGTTAATTCCAGACCGGCAAACTTGTGATGACCCCCAATGTAATATTAAGTATAGGTGACACTAAACATAATGTTTCTGATAAACATAATGCATGGTGGCATCAAACACAAACCTCACTTGTACAAAAAGCAGTGCATGCAAATTATTTAATAAAAGAAAGTTGGATATGCATGTCCATTATGCTTCTACTAGCTGGACAAAGGAACAGAACATCACCATTTTCTCCAGGACACAAACATGGTGACATAGTTCAATTATTTTGCTCATTAATACATTTGTCAGCTGAGCAAAGTATCTAAGAATGACAGGGTTTTAACAATGACACTGCTATAATACGTAAGGACATTTACAGACAAATAATTTGCGTGGTGGCAAAAAACTTAAATCTATCTACAAAAATAAACCAACTGGAACCACAGCATGCTCATTGTCCAACATTCTCGCATAGTCCAGGACTCTGTCCTGGCTATACTGCTACTGAGGTCTCACCCTTTCAGGACATCCTTCTAGGTCTCCACACCATGGCCCAGAGCAACAGGCGAGCAACAATTTAGGGTGTTGCGGGCAACATGTTGCTCTCAAGCTACACGTTAGGGTTCACTATAAAAATGCCGGCAATCACTGCGAGGGTATAGAATTTGTGGGGCCCACAACTGAGAAACAGATTTGGCCAGACAGGGGTAGTACGGAAAAGAGCGAGTGACAGCAGGAGAGGGAAACAGGGGTTAGGTACCCAGCTGCCATTACTGCATAAAGGCCCTGGATGAGCGCAGTATGTTCATGGGCCCAAATGTACAAAAACAACCTCATTAAAGTGCTCCCACCCCTCACTGCAGGGGCTGGGAAGTGGATATATGCATTTGAACAATGCACAGCTGATATCCCTTTGGCATATAAAAAGCTTGCTCATTGCAATTATAGGAGAGCAGGTGGAAGACCTCTGGGTTAATTCCGGATACCCGGGAGAAAGAATAGACAATGCCACTCATGGTGGGGCCCACTTCAATGATATTAGAGTGCAGGTGTGTGTCTCACTGTGGCGGGCATACCCCGACACACCCGATTTGCAGTCTATAATGCAATATACAATGGGGGATGTTGAGGACCCCACCCAATACATTATAAAAGTGCTAGAGATGTGGCAGGCAGAGACAGGTGAGCAGTGGGACCAGTCGGATCTGCTTTTCTATTTCATTATCAAGAGGGGATTGCCCAAGGAAGTACAGAAAGCTCTTGACAAGCTAGTAGGTATAGAAGCAAAGGGGTGGGCTGAAATATAGACCATAATTGTGCACCATTGTAAACAGATTAAAGAGCGAGAGAAGGAAATGGAACAGAGGATGCAGGCTGAGGAAGCAAAACTGGTGTAGAAAAAATTAACAAAAATGTCAGTTAAAGGCGTGGTCGTGGCAGTGACCCAAACAGATTCAGCAGAGAAAGGCAGCACCACGAGCGGATGCAAGGATAGCAACAGTTTGGCAGACCGAAGGGCAATAGAATTATGGGTCCCAACCACAGTACTCAGAGTGGTATCATGGGGGACAACAACGAGGTAGAGGGGGGTTCCAAGGAGGTCAGGGAGGAAGAGGTGGCTTTTGGGGAATGGGACCAAAGGGAGGAGCAGGACCAGTTCAGTATTAGGGATGTGGTAAACTGGGTCATTTCGTAAGGGAGTGTAGAAGTAGAGTTGGGCCTGGATATAACCTGTATGCCCCTGTGTTCACAGCCCCTCAGCAGCAACACATCCAAGCACCTCCCATGCCCACATCGATACCATATGAAATACACCAAGCTTACACAGAATTACTGCCACAACCCCCTCACGCGTAGTTGCCCACCCCGCCATTTCCCACAGCCAGCACTGTCCGCCTAATCACATGTTGCCCAAGTGCCCAACAGTAACGTTGTTCAGACTGGAACAGCGACACATTATTGAGGAGCAGCTGTAACAGGGCACTTTACATTCCCAGGCACAAATATATATATCCTGATTCAGCTATCCAAAAGGAAACTCTTACAAGCCCATTCCTGTTCATGAATGCCCACCCCGATGTGGAACCCTTGTTGAGGGCTGATATAGGAGACAAAAAATCATTTTCATGGTTGTCACAGGTGCCAATAAATCATGCATCAGTGAAGGCAAATTCCCATTAGCGGGCAAAACACATGACACACAGGGGTTCTCTGGGGCTGTAGCAATGTTTCCTTATACAGAAGAATTACCCATCAAAATAGGGGGCAGGGCACTGCTCCTCCCATTACTCTATACAGAGACCTTCCTAGTAAATTTGTTAGGTCGGGATCTCTTGAGCAAATTGGATATGACCATCTCCTTTACAGATGAGGGGATATTGTGTTCCACCCTGGGGATGTGTGCCGTGAGAGACATGATGATAATACAGGCCATTGGAAGAGGGTGGTGGTCTGTGGCATTCCTATTGATCCCGATATGTTTGTATATAGAATTACTGTGCTGCTTGATGCAGTGCCCTAAGCTGGAAGGGTGTGTTGGCAGGTGCCGTCTGATTTCATTTTTAGGCCAGCTGTGTCCGTTTCAGGAACAATGATTTCACTGGATTTGGAGGGGTTGTTGGTGTCAGAAAAGAGGATTGTGGTCATTGTGATGATTCAGAGGAGCATCAGTGGTGCACTGTATTGTGCAAAGCACCAGCCATCCCCTTAGAGGAAGTGACAGACGAGGACCTCATTGAAGACAGGGATGATGAGCGTGAAATGGTGTCGGCTATTTGCATACCCTGTGACATAATGATACAATACCGCAGACTACAATGTCCCATGATGGTTTCCATTGCAGCCGCTTCCTTTCTATAAATTGATTTAGCACAGGCCCCTGAGAAGTTATGGACAACTAATGCCCACAATGTAGGCCTTTTGCAGGGAGTGACCCCCATACAAATAACACCCAAAGCAGGTGCTGTGTTACACTGCGTGAGGCAGTACCCATTGTCCAGAGAAGCAGAGGAAGGAATAAGAGACACCATTGCTGCACTTTTACACCAAGGCAATATTGTACCTGTAGAGGATCAGGTAGACGCTATCTTGCCAGTTCACGCCCCCTCACCACCGTCATAGTGGAATAGCCAGAGAAGAGCAATACATGGGACCCCTCAGCATTCTTCCCATACTGCTTCAAGTGTATGAGAGACGATATGCACTCACACGGCCATACAGTATGTACCCTCGCACTGAAAGTGTGGCAGAATGTCGCAAGGAAGAATGCTACATGGAAGGATGTCACTTGCGAAGATGTCAGAAGGCATCAATTAACATTATGGACGGACTTTAAAGTGAAATATAGCCAGTATAAAGTGATGTCATAAAGAAGATATATGAACCTATGCTGAAACAATATAGAAATACTTAAGAGTAACGATGTAACTGAAGCACTAAGAGTAACATGTACCGAAAGCTAAAGTAATCCTGGAAACAAAGAAGATGAAGTAACTTACTGGCCAATTATTGTCAAGACACAGTAACGCAAGGTAGAAAGAAAATGTATGGAAGATTGCTATAGAGGAATATATAACTTGGCAAGGACAGCGATAGTGGGAATGGACGCTGGCTCACGTTGAACTTAACCAAGCTATCTCAGAGAAAGGCCATAGCTGTAGAATCAGGAGACGTGGAAAAACAGCTCTGTGTGCAGACCTGACGATGAGTCAAAGTTGGTTACTATTTGGAGGGATAAGCAAAGAGCACAAAGGCAGTAAATGGATAAGCTCTGAATGTGGGACAGTCTTCATAGATGAAAGAAGAAGAAAACATCTGTGAGAGCCAAACTGCTGGTCAATTAAAAGTATAGAGATAGAGTGAGCAAGTCTCTAGAGGTCAAAAGGAGCAACAGCACCTTGCATAATTAAATCAAATAGCAATAAATAAGTACCTGAAATGGACACATCCGTGATCATTTTACACATGACTCAGAAGCCGAAAACAAAGGCTACTCAATAGAGCCTTAAGTTAAAATAGTGGTGTGCTCACACTCCCTTGAATGTTCCAGGACGGTGAGCAGGCAACAAGGTAAAATACAAAGGGAAGACTTTGGCTGATGGCCTACCAACGAGAGATGAAGGACTAATTGGGAAAATGGGGAGTAGTCAGATGGGATTCAAACACTTAAGATTTGTTTCACATATGTACTGCCAAAGAGCTAAAAGTCCAAGGTGGGATAGTATGCCAACCAATCAGTGGGCTTGGGGGACAACCTAACACACAATGTTGCATAGATCAATCTATTGTTCGCTACCATCAATACTATACGTATTTAGAGTTAGTTCAAGGCGTGCCCTACAGATAAGGAGTAGCCAATGATGCACTAATCCTTATATGATCTATAATAGATATGTTCCCTTAACCAATCTCTTCCCTTGATAGGCTTTGCATTTTGCCATGTAGAATTACATCATAGATGACGCATATTGGGGAATAATACCTCCATGGGTATCAAGTTTATTTGTGAGTGTGCAAGCATCAGTCCGATGTTTCACCGGTGTCCATACTTTATTGAATTGACAATATAGTAGTACTATTCCATAGTCTTTGAGTCTGTCCAAATTATATGGGTTGAGATCATTGATGTAATTCCATCTAGCACAAAAAGACACTTCAAGGTGCTAGAGCACATACCCTATACTTCACCCTGCAATACGGAAATCTACCTGATAAAAAAGGCAAAAGGGTCCAGTTGGAGGATGATCCAGGATCTCTGCCCCCTAAGCAATATTGTACAATCAGAAGTTCCGGTTGCTCCTAACCCTGCGTCAATTTTGTGCAGTATTGCAAGGCAAGCGACACATTTCACTGTCGTCGACGTGAAAAACAACAACTTCTCTATTCTGTAACATACTGATTCTCAGTACCTCACCGCATTTACATATGAAGGAATATGGTACAAACACACAAGACTGCCCCAAGGGTACTGTGAGTCCCCCAATGCCATCAACAGGATATTACATGCAGAATTAGGAAACATACAGGTACCCAGCGCCATCATTCAATATGTGGATGACTTGCTAGTGTGCAGTGATGATGGACAACAGTGCAGGAGGGACTCAATCATGTTGCTTCAGTTGCTAGCACACAAGGGGTACACAATGAACAAGGCTAAGTTACAGTATTGCCTTCAGGAAGTTCGGTCCCTAGTACAATTAAGAAAATAACTCCAGAGCGCGATGCACCTTTAAACACGCTACCCAACCAATGACAGTCAAAGAAATGCAGGCATTTCTCATATTATGCAATTATTGCAGAGCTTGGATCCTTGACTACGCCATGTACACCAGCCCTGTTCAAGGCCCCAAAGAGGCACAAAAGATAGACAACAAAAATAACATGGACTGAAAACATGCATACAAGCTTTAATGACCTGAAAGAGGTGATCTCCACTGCCTCAGTGCTAGCGTCCCCAGATGACAATCAAGAGTTCTGTCTGTTTTCTCATTCCAACGGGCAGCTGATGACAGCCGTACTTACTCAGAAAAGTACTGCGGACCATAAGCCATTGGCCTATTACAGTGGAGTTCTAGATTCAGTAAGGCATGGCCAATTCCCTTTCCGGCAGGCTCTTGCCTCTGATGCATTTACAATAGAGAAAAGTTCCACAATCACCATGGGGTTTTCTGTATCACTGTATGTGGAGCATGCAGTATTCGTCATACTAGAGCAGTCCAAATCTACATTGACTACACAGTGGGCTTCCGCATATGAGATCATTTAATCCAGTCAAATATTCATATAGTGCGAAGCAGGACAGTGAACCCAACTATGTTTTTGACTGGATGTTTGTAGGAAGATCTTACTAAACATGACTGCGTGACTTTTGAGGGGGAAGATGATGACATACCCAAAGCAAAGAATATCCTACTTGAAGGGGAGAAGTACTTTTCTTTGATGGTTCAGCAACTATCAACCAGGGGACAGGCCTCAGATATACAGGTGCTGCAGTTGTTTGCTTAGTGGATGGCGAGCATGAAACTCTGGTGCGGAAAAGGTTACCCATGCAGTACTCAGCCTAAGCAGCAGAGTTTATTGCGTCTATTGAAGTGCTTTCAGCATCCATGGGGTGTTGTGTAACTATCTATTCTGATTCTGCCTACGTGACCACTACAGTGCCCTCTGGGCTCGCAAGGTGGAAAAGAAGGGGGTTTAGAAGGTTCCATGTAATAATGTCCCCTCCAAAATATTGCCATACAAAGAAATCGCTGAAAAATGGCAGTTTTTTGTGGGGACATTATTACATGGAACATGCGGGGGGGCACCCCCGCAACCTGCAAACCGTTGTTTTTCTTGGGGTGCCGGGGACACCCCCGGAAACCCCGCCGTCCCTGTCCCTATATGTATTGTCACCTATATAATGTCACCATGACCTTTTCCCGGCAACATTATATAAGGCGACCATATATATATGGATAATATGACCTGATACCATTTAGAAGAGCCAAAGGCTCCCCTCTTCAAAATGCAGCGTTAATGGATAGGTTCTTTGATGCCCTTTCTCAGCCCTCCATGAAAGTGGTGGTCAAGTGCGCAGTCCATACCAAAGATAGAAAGTTTCAGACAGTAACGCCGCCGTAGATACAGCAGCCAAACAGGCCACATATCTCCCTGTGCCCAGTATTTCCGAATATCCAGTGATAGCACAGGGACGGGAGCAATTGCCAGCACCCTACAACTCATTACCAATTGCACAAATTATTGAATTACATGGCCATGCTCCACAGGATTAGAAGGGCCTGTGGCAAAGGAGAGGATGCAAACAGTCCCCTACAGATTTATTATGGCAAAAGGAAGCGACAGGCAAAGCAGTTATGCCACATGAGCTGCTGCTGGTCGCTTTCATCCAGCTGCACCATCCATCTCACGAGTCGAAACAACATATTGCTGCAGATTTACAGGAGGACTGGCTTGTCCCCAAAGTGCAAGAGACACTGACTGAAATGGTGATCAGTTGCACTACATGTCAAACTTACACAACTGACCACACCCTAAGAACTATCTGGGGTACCCTACCCCACCCGATTGGGCCATTCCGTGAGTTGCACATTGACTATGCAGACATGGGGGAGAGGTATAATGGGTGTTGTTACATGAGCGTCATTGTGTGTTCCTTCTCCTTATTGGTGGAGGCAGGTCCTTATGCTTATCCAGATGCTAAGAGTGCTGCCAGGTTTTTGGTCAGGGAGGTTTTCCCTTACTGGCGAGTGTGTAATATATTAAGGTCGGACAATGGCACCTACTTCTTTAATGAGCTGCTCAACAAAATAACATCATTACTGGGTATCAAGCATCAGATGTGTACAATGTACCACCCCTAGGGCAACAGAGTTGTAGAATGGATCAATGTTCTATTGAAGAGTAAACTTTTAAAGCTGTGCACCATATTAAAGGAAACCTGGGTGCACTGCTTGCCCCTGGCATTGTTTAGCATGCGCACAAAGCCCTGTACGGATCATCATTTATCACCTCATGAAGTGGTAACACGGCAGAGAATGCACATGCCCCATATCACATCAGAAAAGCTTTGGATGCTCACAGGTCTTTATCCATTATAGGGGATGGGTTTAGAGATTCTTTCTGCCTTAACAAAAGCAATAACAAGTATCTCTCAAAGGATAGAGCTGCCACAGTTTGAAGATACAACCAGCACTGCATCTGATCCACTGACATCACCTCCTCTCCAGCTCCTCCCAGGAGATAACATTTTTGTTAAAGACTTTGTCCGTCGGTTGAGTGAGCCTAGGTACACCGGCCCTTTCATGGTCATCTGTGCCACTCCCCTTGCAGTAAAGGTTCAGGAGCTGCGGTATTGGATATATCTTTCGGGTGTCCAGAGGGCCCCCCATGTCGCACCTCTGCGCACAGTTTGAGCAAACGTTAGATGTGTAAGAACTGTGACACAAAGTGATCTATTAATTCAAATTATATCTATGAGCATATGGGGATGCCAATACTGCCAATACCTCTTCATTGAACAGGGGAAATGGAAAAGACAACATCACTCTTATAAAAGATAACACCACAGTCATTAATATGAATGCCACTAAGGAAGAAATGGGGACGTTTACTATGCTGGCTATGTCATTATTATTTCCTAATGTGTTTTCGGACAAGAGTGCAAATTTGAGTTTTCCTTTTACCACTTCACAGGTTAGTGCACTAAAATGTTTCAAAAGACAAGTGAAAAGAGACAAATATGATGGGTATAGAGGCTTAGGTCAAGATGTTATAGAAGATATGCACCACCCAGAATTGAGTAACAGTTGGTACTCAGACATGAGCTCAGTGGGGAAATCAAGGGTTAATGGGAGCTGCTACAAACTCCACTTTTGACGGTTCAATGTTTGGTCCATCTAACGTCATGCAGATTGTGAAGCATGTTTCGTTAAGATGGATCCAAATAAATGACAGTGTGCCCGGAATCCCAAAAGCATGCAGTGTTTACGCAGGCCATACCTGACGCGGGAAGGTGTAAAGTTTGTGACAAACAGGTGGCAAGAGACTACAATGAGCTGCATGGCAGGAGACCTTGTGGGATTCGGTGAAGAAGTTATCGAAAGTGTGAACGATGTGTGCCGAGAATATTGGAATGAGCAGGTGGCAAAGCTCACGTGGATTGAGGCGATGGAGAAGCCAGTGAAGGTGGAGAAGCAAGCAGAATATGAATTGTGTTTTAACAATGAGGAAGTGTCTTTGTGGGGGCCACCAACAAATGCAACAAGACATTATACATCCCAGACCTCAAGAAAGAGACAGCTGTAGTGATGGACTATTATTGGGTCTGTGGTCAGCAAGCGTTTCTCCATTATGGAGGGGCACCTGCTCGCTAGCCACGCTGCACTCTGCTCTCCTTGTGCTCTCTGAAAAACACCTAATAGTGGGGCTTAGGGGCTTGCTTGCCCCATGACAGCACCACTGCAAGACATCTCCACCATGACTCTACCGCCACTCCCCATGTTTCACATCCTGCCAGAGAAGAAAAAGAAGGAAACATTGCGCAGAAGCAGAGATTCAATTACCTGTCTCAAGACTCATCACAGCTGCTGAAAGAAATACCAAGTCAAAACAGACAGTATAACAAAGAAGAAATATTCTTTGCAGTGTTATTAGAACCAACGATACAAGCAGCCGCCAATGCCAAATGGCTTCAGATAGTCCGCTGGGAAGAGATACAGTTAGCAAGAGACACTGAACAAGGACTGAACGCAATAAAGGCTGAAACGCGAGCGATCAGGTGAATGACACTGCAGAACCACTACATGCTGGAGTTGCTTAGCACAATGGAAGGGGGCGTTTGTACAAAAATTGGGAATTCATGTTGCACGTAAATCCTGCAAATGATGCCGCCAACGGGTCTCTTACACAAATAATAGAGACCCTGCACACTCTCAGCACCCACATGCAATCAGAGGCTGGCATACAATAAAGTGACTGGTTCGACAACCTTTTTTCCTGGACACCATTGTGGATGGGGGCGATAGTGAAAATACGGGTACCAGGGATGGTGTTCATGTTGGTGATCTTCTGCACATGACAGATGGGACTTTGATGCTCTGCAAAAGCAATGCCTAGCAGTGCAATGATGATGGTTTCAATTGGGGTACAGGGTGCCCCTCGCAGTACAAAAGACAGTCAAGTTCAAACAGATGACCTAAGCATGCCCTGCATAGTTAGGCTAGAGCAGCACCTGCACCACCCAGGCATGATCCCCATTCCCCTGCCAGACCTCGAGAACTATGATGAACACTGGGTTTACCTAGCAGGAGACGGGGTTGTATATACCTCACGTGTACCCCAAAGCAGCATGCACAAGCAGGGGAAAGTTTACAACCTGTGTGCAAAGCATGGGTGCCCAAGAAGGGAACATTTGCATATCAGGAAGCTGAGAAGCTGGAGAGGGGGAACGTGGAGAAGGAGGACGGATAAAGGCTTACATGGCAGTTTGCTAATGTGGGATTAACAAAAGGGGGGAATGTTGGGGAGCGGGGACGATCATCCCAGGCCCCCAAGAGGTTCCGGATGAAGTGGAGGCATAGGAGTGTGTCATAGGTGCTTGGGGAGCTTATAGGGGAGCGTAGAGATAGGTGTGTGCATGTAGGATCAGGTTGCAGAATAGGCAGCAGTTAGGATGACCACACCTGCAGCGAGTCATATATCTCTCATTGTTTCATACTGTTAGCACTTGTACCCCAGAAGGAATGCGCCCTGCAAGGCTATGAGGGGTCCGAGAGCTTCCTGTGAAAAGTTATCCCATGCGAAATAGGCCACAAACCTCTGACCTTCACAAGTCCAAACCCTAAATTATAGTGCACAGATGCCTCGTCCCAGGACGCTGAGCATTCCAGTGTACCAGCCATCCCCAGACCACTGACCATATGTTAGATCTCTGATTTATCAGGAAGATGACAGCAGAAAGGTGGGTTCACAACATCCTGGATCCCTGTGATTTGTGTTGTAGGGTGCCAGGGGGAAAGGTAGCAAATCTAAAACTAGGGTGTGTAGATTTGGGAAGGTGCCGACGTGTCTGGGATCGAACTGGGGTTTTCAAGTTATCGTGAACTCAAAAGTATCCTCTGCGCCCATATCTGCAGTACCAGGTTCACATTAGGCCACAGGTAGGGGGTGCAAAGATGTGTGTTGTAAGAGGATTCAATTCAACACTACAGCTAAGTCAATGCCTAGTCTGGGATACTGAATGGAAACCCTTATTAATATATCTTTATGTCCAGCTCATGCGTTCTGGATGACTACCCCTATATAACACCCCTCTCTTGGAATCCCCCTGACCCCACTGAGCCAAGAAGTAGTTCTGTTTTGCAAGTTTAAAGGTTTATTTGATAATTTAAACAATATATATATATATATATATATCACACTTTATTATAAATTAAAAATTGAGTATCACACTTAATCTGAGCAGTAATCAATAATGGATAGTCTGGCACTAGCACACTTGTGAATAGGAAAAGAAGAATAAGGTGGTAGAGAATACTTTATATAAGTTCAGATGGACGTAATGTTGAATGAAAAATGCAATACAGAAAATACTCAATATGATTTCAACAAAACAATGTAATCACTTTTCTCTGGCAATCCCCTCCCCCCTTTATGCAATGCAAGGAAATGGAAGGAAAGCACACAGTTCTCAGAAATGCAATCAAATGTAATTCAGTTCACCCCAGCAAGCTTAGACTACAGATCAGAGTTTTAAACACAGGCCCAAAATGCTTTTACATGTGCTGGCAATGAAGTGAAAAATATGCTACAATGCTTTTATATGTGCTGGCAATGAAGTGAAAAATATGCTACAATGCTTTTAATTCCCTCTAGAGGTTCAGGGTGAGTGGTATATAGTTAATATTAGTCCAGGCTCACTCTAGCAATGATTCAGGGATGGTTCTTAAGAGGCAAACAAATTTTTAGCAAGGAAACTGCTGTTTTCACACGTGGAGAAATTTGCAAATCGTGGTAAATTCGCGAGTGCGTTTTTCACGATTGCGGCAAAAGTATCAGGGGTAGGAATGCGATTCTAGGTTCGTAGAAAAGCCACGATTCCCAGCTTTCAGAGGAAAGTTACTGCAAGTCTCTAAGACAAACGGTCACGGAGATATGAGCGATATGGTAAAGGTTGTTTTTCAGATTTGAAATTTTAAAGTTCAAAAAGACAAGTGACAGCTAGCAACTAGAAAATGACAGGTGAGAGCTTTACAAATGACAGGTGACAGTTAGGAGGCAGTTCTACTTAGATTAAAATAGATTGAATTATATTATTTTAACTAAGAGATTGGTTCTGCACAGTCTGCTGGGTACTCACAATATATTTTTGAAATAGATGGGCCTCGCCACGGATCTGGTCAGGTTTTAGACTGGACTCTGGTCTGGTCTCTGCACTTCACAGTGATCTGGGTCAGCTCTCTGGTTCTGCTAACAGTGGTCTGGGTCAGCTCTGCTCTCTCTGTAGATTGATGGATTTGAAGTCTGGATCTCTGGATGTTGTATGGTCCGGCAGAGCGCGTTGCAGCAAATGGAATTGAATGTCCCTATCTGTCCTGTCTGTCTGCTTTTATGTGTTTTGAAAATGGGTGTGTGGGCAGCATCACTAGGCTCTACCCCTCTCCACTTGTCATTGGCCACTTCATCCTCTTCCCCTTGATTGGGGGAATGAAATGAAGTGTCATCATGATAAGGTCTGTTTATGATACAGAGAACCCACCCCTGTCAAATTACACACAATGGGCCTCATTACGACTCAGGCGGTAAGGGTTTTACGGCGGCGTAAACAGCGCCGACCCTTACCGCCTGAGTACGAGGAAATCCATGGCGCTAAGGGACCATGGAGTTAATTACGCCACCATAATTTACGGTGGCGTAATTAACGCCTTCCCCACTCCCATTATGCCCTATGGGGCAAAAATGGGAATGGGGAACGGTAAATGGGGATTGGGGACTTACCGCCCCGCCAAACTCGGAATGGGGCGGTAAGTCCGCCAACCACCATGGCGTAAACACAGTTTACGCCATGGTGGTAACGTCACGGCCCAGGCGGTAACTTACCGCCTGGGTCGTAATGAGGCCCAATCTATATTTTGACCCAAAAGACATATTTGCACAGGTACACATTTGTTTAAAATTACATGCACCCATTACATATCACAGGAGGTATACCCTGTCCAAATCTGCTCTTCCTGGGAGCTTGCATTCAGAAATGGCAACATATTTCACTTTTTGGTCAGGTTACCAATATCAGATTCTTACTCAAATTTACCCAAATGTGTGCAAGGCATGCAGTCATTAATTGATGAAGTATCAGACTTTTCACATGCATACATTTTAAGTAATACCCTCTTAACTGCTAGCTTGCCCCCAGATCATGCCACCGGTTCTAAAAACCTCTTAAAATGTGGGCAGAAAAATCACAAGAATTATGGTATCATTTAAATAATTATGACAAGTCCGTACTATGAGTTATTCATCTTTTTCTAAAACCATATTCTGGCTACAGGGGCGTGTCTTTTCAGGTCACATGGTAGAGAAACCAGTCTTTCCACTTTCTTCAAGCTCAGCCTCTGTCTCCAGTTTCTCCCCCTCCCAGTTTCTGCAAGAGGAAGCCATTTTTATTACCCCTGCAATAAACCATCTGCCTGGGCCCTGGAAGGCCCATTGTTCAAGAGGAAGCCATTTATGGCCACTTCCATAAAACATTTGCCTGAGTCAGGACAGGTCTTTGTTCAATTTCCTGCAGAGCCCAGGTAATTCAATCAGGGAAGTGTCATATCCCTTTTGGTGGGAGCAGCAAAAGGGCAGCTAGGCCTGGGAACACAGCAGTGGTGCAAGTCTCAACTCCTGTCGGGGGTAGCTGGTGGGCAGAATTCAGTTCCTTAAGTCAGGCCCCAGCTAATGTCACTTTTAGTTACCCAGTTTTCTGCATTCAAATAAAATGAACCATTTTTACATATGCAGCTAAAATGCTGATTCTAAGTTTAAAACTATGACATTTAAACAATTGCAACCATTGTGACACTCAAAAGTAGGTCACTCATTTCTTTTAAACATGTTCGATTTTTGGTAGTTTTAAATCCAGTTTCAGTTAGGCTGCTGCAGACCTGCAGAGCTCAGCCAGTCTTGTTATGAACATTCAAGTCACTTCAGAATATAACTTTACATTGTATCCACCTCTCAGTAAGTCTTTCTTTGGCCTGCCTTGGGTTCATTTATTCAGTTTTACACAAAAAGAAACAATCTGGTGTTGTTTTAAACCGCCGGCTTTCTGATAGCGGTGAGTACTGGTAATGCACCCATCTTTGGGATTTAAGAAAATTAATTCCCCACAATTCTAGGTTGCTTTTGGCAATCAGCATTGCCATTCCCAATGGTTTCAGGCTACTGTGTGGGTAGTCCAATGGTGGTTTTAGGCAGTGCCCTTCTGTGCCCATAACATCGGCAAAAATGAGTGGCAGCCTATTCTTCATGCATTTCCCTGTGCATTTTCTGGGAAGCTCTGGCCATCATGATGTTTTCCATGTCAGTACTGTACAGTTTTTGAGGTAGAGCTCGGATGTATGGGTAAAAACATCCCACAAGCCCCCCTCTTGCGATGGCCATTCTGTTTCACTGATGGAACTCGCAAGACCTGGGATGTTTCCTCATCTTCTTCCAATAGATGGCACAGTTCAGCATCTTTTTCTCCATCCGGTCAGATCGATCGCTTCTCCTCGCCGGTCCTGATGGGAAGATTGGGCGGTACCCCGGGCCCCCTTGCGTCTCTGCTCCCGGTCTCCGGATCGTCCTCCTTGGCCAGTCTCGAGGTTTTCTTTCTCCTAGGACGTCAATGGAAGAGCGGCAATACCTATTCATAGACATTTTTCCCCCACCATTGATATAGTGGGGTGGCATATAAATTTATAGTCAAAACATATGAACATGCACATTTCTTTTTGCATTCAAAAACAAAAACACCCACATTGAGAAACTCAGAATTTGATAGGCGATATGTAGGATATTTTAAGTTAGAACTGAATTAATCTGAGACAGTCCCCTCTAGGATTCCAGAGGATTCCTCCAGTTGTTGCAGAGTGTGCCTGGGATGGCAACACTTCAACTGGTTAATGTGGACCCACTTGTCTTCCCCCTCTGCCAAACCGCCTTTGGGGATGCGGATCTTGTAGGCCACAGGGGAGATTTTGTCTATAATATCAAAGGGTCCCTTCCACATAGGCAAACATTTTCGCTGTTTGGCCTGGTTCCTTTGGAAATTGTATAGATAGACCCGGTCCCCCACCTGATATTCCTTCCTGGAAGTCTTCAGGTCATAGTGGGTCTTCATGCTATCAGCTGATCTTTCTAGGTTCCGCTGAGCATAAGCAAAAGCATGTTGAAGGTGTTTCCTTAAATTCTCCACATACTCATGAGTTGTGGAGGCATTTATCAGTGTCTGCTCTTGGGTCCTGTAGAGCAAATGCTGCGGAAGCACCATCTTGCGCCCAGTCATCAACTCGAATGGTGACATTTTGGTTGCAGATGAAGGGGTAGATCTGATGGCCATTAGGACCAGAGGTAATCGGACATCCCAACTTGGCCCAGAATCTGCCACAAACTTCTTTAATATGCTCACAATGGTTTGGTTATATCTCTCTACTGCCCCAGAAGAAGCTGGCCGGTAAGCAATATGCAACTTCCTTTTGACCCCCAGTATCTCCCACATCTTTGTCATCACTTCACTGGTGAAGTGGCTACCTCTGTCTGACTCAATCCTTTGAGGTAGACCAAAACGGGAAAAGATGTGGTTAATCATCAGGGCAGCTGCAGTTTCTGCCTTGCAATTTGGGGCTGGGAGACATTCCACCCACTTGGTAAACAAGCATGTCACAGTCAACATGTACTTATTCCCCCTAGCAGAGCGAATCACGGGGCCTACAAAGTCGATTTGTAAATCTGACCATGGCAGTGTGATCCCCCTCTTTTGGAGAGACGCGCGGTGTGTGAGGGACGTCGGCTGAAATTGCGCACACACAAGACACCCCTTCAAGTATTGGTTGAGGTCCTGGCCCATGTGTGGCCAGTATGCAACCTCTCTTAAGATTTCCAATGTTGTGTGAAACCCCCTATGACCGGCGGTGGCCGCATCATGGGCGTGATTTAACATCAGGCTTCGGAATGAGGTAGGAACCACCCACTGATCGTGGCCAGCTTTGGATTTCCTTACAAGTAAACAGTCTTGGATTCGGAACATTTTTGGACATTTCATCAACACTCTTAGGTCCTCTTTCCCAATATAATCGGTATCCGTCAGGGAAAGTTCTCAGGGTCCTCAAGGTGTTGGTAAAACTTACCAATTATTGGATCCCCCTTCTGAGCTGTAATCAAATCAGCATCATGGGTCTCCTTACTCCATTGTGCAATTGAAAGGTTGTTGTGAGCATTTGTCTGGGACCTAGTGATAGCAGTGACCTGGATTTCCCCCAACAGGGACTCAATCTCAATTAGATCCCCTTGGATGGCCCCGGTTTTGGCCAGCTGATCAGCTAAGTCGTTTCCAGTTTTGTCTGGTCCCTCCACTTTGGAATGACCCTTGATCTTTTTCCAATAGATGGTCATCTCATTCGAGGTGACCAGATCATCAATGTTGTTAGCACATAACATGCCTCTGGTTTCCCAATTAACCAGGTGCTCCACGAACCCGTTCCGTACATAATCCGAATCTGTGATTATGACCAGTTCGTGGAGTTGATGCTGGACAGCAGTGAGGATGGCCTGATGCACAGCCATCAATTCTGCCACCTGACTACTTCGGGGACCAATTTTCTATCCAGCGGAGGGTTCTGGGGACTCATTCACCCATGCATTCCCTACGCCGGCCACCAGTTCTTTCTCCCCGTCGTTGTCAACATGGTAAGAGCATCCATCCACATACACAGTGGGCATTCCCTCACACTTGTCTTCTTCAAAGACTTTGTGGGGGGAATTAAGGTATGCCTCCATGTTGTCCTTTATTTTTAGACTTTCGTCCTCGAGACAGTTTTCTCGGGCACAATCATGCAAGTCAGCCAGACCTTGCGCGAGGGGACTCTTCTTGTTTTGGCCATATCGGACCTCCACAGGAAAGCCTTGCATTGACAGAATCCGGGAAGTAATTCGGGAATTACTCACATTTCCGGCCTGGATTCTATCCCTTTGGAGATATTGCAGAGGCTGGTGTGGAGTCTCCACTATGATGTGTTCCCCCTGGATAAACGGGCGGTAATTCTTCAATGCCCACACCGTTGCCAGGAGTGCCTTCTCACAATCGTTGAATTTTTCCTCCACAGAGGATAAAGTTTTGCTCGCATAGGAGATTACTTTATTGACCTTGTCATGCTTTTGGTATAATACTGCTGTCAAGCATGTATTAGAGAACCCCGTCTCCAGGAAGAACTCCTTGTTTCTGACAGGGTAAGCTAGGCAAGGCGCTTGTGAGAGGCTTCTCTTGAGATGTCTTACTGCCTCGGCTTGTTCTAGACCCCATTCCCACTTGACCCCCCCTTTCAGGAGATGAATCAGGGGTCTGGTGATCTCTGCATAGCCCTCAATGAACTTTCTGCTGTAATTAGTCAGTCCAAGGAGGCTCCTTAGTTCCCACAGAGTTGTGGGGTCTTTCAGTTTTTGAAGTGCTTCCACTTTCTTTTCCTGGGGACAGAGACCCTGAGGATTAATCTCATGCCCCAAGAAATGAACACGGGTTCTACACCACGGTGCTTTCTGAAAGGAAAGTTTTGCTCCGGCGGCCCTCAACTGTGTCAGAACATAACGGATCTCCGCTATGTGTTCCTCAACAGTTGAGCTTTTGATGAGGACATCGTCTACATAAGCCAGGTTACCCCTCGCACCCAGGTCGGGCATGGCCTTATGTAGGAAAATATTGAACTCATTACCGGAGGTAAGGTATCCGAAGGGAGTCCGGGTCCATGTGTACTGCTGGCCCCCAAAGGTAAAAGCCAGCTTGTATTGGTCCTCCCTACTGACAGGCACAGTCCAGTATCCATTGGTCAGGTCTATTGCAGTGAATACCTGTGACCCCTGAATCTGGGCCAGCCCTTGGTCAATGTAGGGCAGAGGCCATCGGGAAGTATGGACCCGTTTGTTGAACTCCCTGAGGTCGGCGCAGAGTCTCCACTGGCCGTTTGGCTTTAATATTCCCAGCACCGGATTATTGAAGGTGCTGTGGATGGGACGGATTATTCCCCTGGACTCAATGTTCTTAATTATTTCAGTAAGGGACTCCATTGATGCGAGAGGCAAGCGATATTGCTTCACGAACACAGGAGTCATGCCAGGGTCCGTGGGGATTGTTGTTGTGTGGATGTCGGTGCGGCCACAGTCATATGAGTCTATCGCAAAGAGATCTTGGAAATCCAAGAAAACTTGTTTCAACTTTTGCTTTTGTTCCAGAGTCACACAGGCATCAGCTAGGTTGACTCTCTCTTCCACCATCTGCCTGAAGCCTGGAAAGACTTCTGGTTTGGCTATTTCAGCGGCCTCCTCCAGCTGGGTGGAGAAGTCCCTGGTCAGAGTGCTGATTTGGACCGGAGGCTTCAGGTGGGAAAGGCAGCCCTCCTGGACCTGGAAAATCACCTCATCCCTCCTGAAGTCACAAGTCACATCTTCCTTACCATAAGGGCAAGAAGTGTACACCAGGAAGTTCCCCCCATGCCGGGTAAAAATCCTGTCTGGTGTTGTATTGTCATCACTGTCACTGTCAAAGCAGTCCTTGGGGATTGGCCCTAACAGTTCATTACCTAAATCAATGGAAAAATGTCGGTCATCAACCGCCATTCCAATAATGGTGCCTGCGGCTAGAGTAATACTCTTTAAGTCGCTGTTATCCACCTCTATTAGAATGGTGTCATGTTCTATGTTGACTAATGGTGTTGGGTTTACCCCCAACCCTTGCTGTTGGAGAGAAGCGTTTAGATGTATGTAAGCATCAGGGTTTTGCAGATATTGTCCTCTTTTAACTTTCACTTCCAGGGAGAATTGTCGGGTCCTTTCTGGGATGGTGACTTCCTCTTTGATCTGAATTTCAACTGCATAAGGTAGCAATTGAGCTGACCTAAATGCTTTTTCTGGATCATCAAAGCCGATTGGAATTATCCGCTAATCGGGACCAAGCTTTGAAGTTTATTAGGTTCAAACTAATGGCAAAGCAATTTAGAATGTCACTGCCTAAGTAAAAGGCAGCAGTGACGTCTCGCACGACCCAACAATTATGGACTATGCTCTTGTTGCCAATGGAGATTTTGAGCATACACCTGCTTGGCAGGAGATGTTTGGAATTGGGTGCTTCCAGGTCCATTCCCCATTTGTCAGTTTGAAGGTGGGAATGGCTGGATCTTTTGGGAGTTGGCGAAACATGGCTTCGCTGATGAAGCTCTTACCATTGTTCACGCACACTCGAGCGAGAACAGAGTCCTTCCCATCATTTAACTGAACAGGGATAAACAACTGCTCTCCAATTTGCTGAATATCAGCCAGGCTCTGAGCTGATTTCACATCTTTCTGGACTATAGGAGTGGGAGTTTCTGATTGTGGATTAGTAAAGAATTTCAGGGTGTTTCCTTCCAGTGTGGAATACCACCTTAAACTGGAAGGAAGGTTGATTTTCAGAAATAGAGAGGACCCCCCATCACCAGTCTGTTGTCCTACCGCTATTACTGTCACGTCTGGAATTTGGCTATTCTGGAAGTGAAATTCTACTTGGTCAGATTTTCGTTCAACCATGTGGCAGGTGCCGTTTAAACTAACATGGTTGACACTCTGTTTTAATTTTATTGGTCGGCTAGTCTGGGTCCAGAGGACCTTGTTTACGCAATCTATTAAGGGTGACAACCTCCTCAGGAGGTCATTCCCCAGTAAACAAGGGGTGCCCTCTGGAGTCACAACTATGACCGGGTGTTTCAACTTGTGTCGCCCGATCTTAATGTCCAAGTCTGCCGTCCCCTCGACGGGAATTTCCTTCCCGTCAAAGTTCTGGAGTTGTCCAGAAAGTGAGGTGAAAGGAATTTGGTAATTCCCTCCCCTTCCTGCATTCAGTTCATCAAAGGCCCTTCTGGACAGAAGGGTAGCTTGAGATCCCGTGTCCACCAGCGCTGAAATCGTACCCTGCCCCTGTACTTGTACCGGGGCATAATATATTCCCTCCTTCTCCTCCAGGGGGCACAGATAATGCACATTTTTGGACAACTGGTGGGCTAACTTTCTGGTTTTGGACATTGCTAGCGAAGAGATTTGGGCAGAATTCTGTGGAGAGCCTTGGGAATCTGAAAGAAAAAGTTGGCAACTGGAGATCAGAGCCCTTGTGGGTTCCCCTGGCTCCGGTTCCGGGCCGCCCCCCCCCCCCTTTTTGGAGGCAGTCACCAGGATGGGTTTGAACCAGGGGATTTTCTTGCTGTTGGTTCTGGGATGAGATGATGGGAGGCGGTAGCTCAGTCTCCATATCTCCCCAGTCTGGATTGGAATCCTTTGGGACCCATTTTTCTTTGGGAGGAGTTCCCCCATCTCTGAAGGAGAAGATCCTTTTCCCAGGATCCTCTGAGGATCCCTCTCCCTCAAATTGGAAGATCTGTACCTCCTCCTCAAACTGAGTCTGTTTGGGTCTTTTGTTTCTCCTACCCCCCCTCTGCTCCTTAGGAGGCAGACTTTCAGGGGCAAGAGATTTTGTTTCCGGTTCCTGGGTTTCCAGGGGTTGTTTATAAGTGAGGAAGGAAGCTTCCTCCAAGGATTTACACCCCCTTTCCCTTTGTGCCTCCTCCCTGGGAACCGGTGAGTTATCGGGGTGCTGCCCCCGTCATTGTTCTGGAGCACCGGGTCCAGAGTTGGGTGCATTCTGCGCCGGCATGCCGATCTTAGTGTTCTGCTGAGCCCTCAGTATGTGACCCAGATCCCGCGCCATGTTTTGGACCTGGCGCTCTAACTGGGAAACCCGCTCAGGCTGATACGGGGCCCTGTTTTCTCCCCTGAGCTGATCCCGGGAAGGGTAGCTATCCCTTCTTTGGTAGTACCCCTGGTTGGGAAGATTTGGATACCCCTCCACCCTTGGCGTACCCTCTCCCGGATTTGGTTGTCTGGGCTCAGGGAATTGGGGAAAGAAGGGTGGAGGATTTGGGGGCTGGAAGTTGGGTGGATACCTGGGGAAAAAGTTCTGCCCAGGATTCAGAGAATTTCTGCCCTCCGGTGGGAAGTTAGGAGGGAAGTTCCCTGGGTTAGGTGCTTGGCTGGATCCCCCCCCTTGGGCTGGAGGAGTCCACACATAACCCAGGATGGGTCGACTTCCCTTGTAATGGGGACTTACATAGTCAGGAGAGCGAGGAACCCCATTTGTGGGACTACCTCCTTGACTCCCTGTTTGTGTCTGGCCCGAGGACCTTCTGGGCCTAGCATTATTAGGTGCAGGTAGGTTTTTACGCCCCCCCCATCTCCAACTCTAAAACGGGGGTGACCTTTACCTCTGCCACCTTGGCAGCAGCAGGGGTGTTGTTGGCTTTGGGGTTTTTGGGCGCATTATTTTTATTTTCTATTGGCTTCTGCACCTCATAGATCCGGGTCGCCTGTTCAATGACCCAGTCTAAAGATCTTTTCTCGTGAAAATCCCTCACGAGCTGGGTCATTATATATTTGGGCAAGGCATGGAATAATGTATTGACACATTCTCTGCTGTCTGTGCGCACCCTTCTGGTGGTCTGCGCAAAGGCCCGTTTCAGTTCTTGCACGAATTCTTGTGGGGCCTGATCCTCCCCACTTTGAAAATTGTAGGCTGCCTTGCGAGCCTCTTGAGGATTTCAATGAGTAGAAAAATGTTTCAAGATGGCCGCCTTATAGGTGAACCATCTTAAATGATTTTGGTCCTCCAGCCCTGCAAAGAAACTGGAGTATTCCGGGGAGAAGGTCCACTTTACATATTGAATACAGCTTTGGCTGTCCTTCAAATGGAAAGTCTCCATCATTTGCTCAAACAACTCTAAGTGCTCCCAAACGGAATACTTGGAGTTCTTATGATAAGCCGTGATGACGCTCCTGATTGCCTTAATCTGTTTCAATGGGTCCTTAATCAAGGCCCTTTTTGCCTTATTGGCCTTTTTGGTTCGGGTAACCCTGGTCCATTCATCTTCTGACTCAGAGACACTGCTCCCAGAGGTTCCCGTCTGTTCTTCCAGGTTTTCCCGGATTCTGCGAGCCTGGGAATGGCTGGCAGAATGTGGGGACCTGGTCTCCTGTGTCCTGTACCGCTCGGAGGAGTCTTCAGATCCCTCCTTGCTGCCAGGATTTGATGGGTACCCCCCCACTGACCTAACTGGGCAGAGGTTTTCAGGATGCCCTTAATGGGCCTACTCACCTGGGGTTCCCCATCAAATTGCACTGTGCTTGGGTGCCCATACCCAGATGCCCGCCCCTCCATTCCTGGGTGGTACTGGCCTGGATAGTAATCTGCCATCCCTGTGGCCCTGTGCTCATGTGCGCCAGGGGACATGGGGGTGGCAGAGTCCAGGGACTGAGAGAAATAAAAGCCTCTGGTACTAGGGCTCCTGGGGTTATGCTCAGGAGTTTCTCTTTCCCAGCGAACCTCATCTCTATCCGCCCCTGCTCCCTGTTGCAATGCAAGAGCCTGCGCCTTCAGTTCCTCAGTTAAGGCCTTACTAGACTCTATCAGTCTCTCCTGCATCGCTACCTGTTGTTGGAGTCTATCATTGTGCTGGCAGAGAGCCTCATTCTCTCTCTGCGTTTCCTGATTGGTCCTGGAGCACTGGGCCAGTCTTTGCTGCAGGAGGGTTACCTCCTGAGCTGTGTCCCTATTGGCCTGCTCCTGTCTTGCCAGAGCCTCCTCCACCCTCCTGGTGTGCTCTAGCAAGTCCTGGTGTTCTTTTTGGAGGTCACCCAGTCCCTGGTGGGCCAGGTGATTTTCTTCCATTTTTCTCCTTAAGTGGCAGACTTCCTGGCCTAAGGTGTCCCTTTCCTGACCAAGAGCTTGAATTTGTGACGCCAGGTTGTCCCTTTGCCTTTGGAAGGCACCAGCTTTCTGGCGCTCCTGATCAAACTCTGCCTGGGTATCCAGGTCTTTCAGAATCAGTTTATTGCTCTATGCCTTCTCCCTATCTAGGTGGCTTTGCAGGGTGACTACCTGCTCAGCACATGCCCTATTGAAGTCTAACTGTTGCTCCAGCTTTTTCTGGCTCTGCAGTAGGGAGTCCAAACCTTCTTGGTACTCCTTCTGCAAGGCCAGAAATCTGGTATCCTGGTCAGCCTTTTCCTGTTGCAGGATGTCCATATCCCTCTTTATTTTAATGATGTGCTGTCTACTCTCATTTTCTGACTCCTGGCTCCCCTGCAGCCTCTGCTCAGAAGAGACCAGGTCAGATTGGACCTTCTCTAACGCCATCTGTCACGTATTCGCTAGATCTTGGCTTTCAGTACATTTATCCTGCATGTCTCCCATATATAGGTACAGGTATGCCGCTATCCTAACCATCTTGTCTTGTTCATCCTTAGCTTTAGGAGCCATGTATAGTTCACTCAGGGCCACGTGTAGGGGACCCTGATCTCCCCATATATCTGACCCTGTTTCAGTGACCTGTTGCGTGATGGCCTGCAACCAGACCATGCGGTCCTGGTGAGTCCACCCACCTCTCACAAATAACTTATGTAAGAAGTGCTCTCTGGCTATTTTCATGTCTACTAAGGTCGTCATTCTGGAATTTGAGTTCCTTCCTGACTTACAGAAGTTTGTATTTTATTTTTGCAAAACAGACCTTTTCCTTAGAGCGTTCCTTTGAGGAGTGGTTTACAGCATAACACAGCGTGGTAATCCGACCGGATATGTGTATCTGGTCAGCTGGCACACTGTATTAATCTGCACAAATGGTAGATCTAACCCAAACATCCCGGACGAGCCCCCAATTTGTAAGAGGATTCAATTCAACATTACAGCTAAGTCAATGCCTAGTCTGGGATACTGAATGGAAACCCTTATTAATATATCTTTATGTCCAGTTCATGCGTTCTGGATGACTACTCCTATATAACACCCCTCTCTTGGAATCCCCCTGACCCCACTGAGCCAAGAAGTAGTTCTGTTTTGCAAGTTTAAAGGTTTATTTGATAATTTAAACAATATATATATATATATATATATATATCACACTTTATTATAAATTAAAAATTGAATATCACACTTAATCTGAGCAGTAATCAATAATGGATAGTCTGGCACTAGCACACTTGTGAATAGGAACAGAAGAATAAGGTGGTAGAGAATACTTTATATAAGTTCAGATGGACGTAATGTTGAATGAAAAATGCAATACAGAAAATACTCAATATGATTTCAACAAAACAATGTAATCACTTTTCTCTGGCAATCCCCTCCCCCCTTTATGCAATGCAAGGAAATGGAAGGAAAGCACACAGTTCTCAGAAATGCAATCAAATGTAATTCAGTTCACCCCAGCAAGCTTAGACTACAGATCAGAGTTTTAAACACAGGCCCAAAATGCTTTTACATGTGCTGGCAATGAAGTGAAAAATATGCTACAATGCTTTTATATGTGCTGGCAATGAAGTGAAAAATATGCTACAATGCTTTTAATTCCCTCTAGAGGTTCAGGGTGAGTGGTATATAGTTAATATTAGTCCAGGCTCACTCTAGCAATGATTCAGGGATGGTTCTTAAGAGGCAAACAAATTTTTAGCAAGGAAACTGCTGTTTTCACACGTGGAGAAATTTGCAAATCGCGGTAAATTCGCGAGTGCGTTTTTCGCGATTGCGGCAAAAGTATCAGGGGTAGGAATGCGGTTCTAGGTTCGTAGAAAAGCCACGATTCCCAGCTTTCAGGGGAAAGTTACTGCAAGTCTCTAAGACAAACGGTCACGGAGATATGAGCGATATGGTAAAGGTTGTTTTTCAGATTTGAAATTTTAAAGTTCAAAAAGACAAGTGACAGCTAGCAACTAGAAAATGACAGGTGACAGCTTTACAAATGACAGGTGACAGTTAGGAGGCAGTTCTACTTAGATTAAAATAGATTGAATTATATTATTTTAACTAAGAGATTGTTTCTGCACAGTCTGCTGGGTACTCACAATATATTTTTGAAATAGATGGGCCTCGCCACGGATCTGGTCAGGTTTTAGACTGGACTCTGGTCTGGTCTGGTCTCTGCACTTCACAGTGATCTGGGTCAACTCTCTGGTTCTGCTAACAGTGGTCTGGGTCAGCTCTGCTCTCTCTCTAGCCTCTCTGGATTCTGGAGATTGATGGATTTGAACTCTGGATCTCTGGATGTGGTATGGTCCGGCAGAGCATTTTGCAGCAAATGGAATTTGTCCTGACTGTCTGCTTTTATGTGTTTTGAAAATGGGTGTGTGTGCAGCATCACTAGGCTCTACCCCTCTCCACTTGTCATTGGCCACTTCATCCTCTTCCCCTTGATTGGGGGAATGAAATGAAGTGTCATCATGATGAGGTCTGTTTATGATACAGAGAACCCACCCCTGTCAAATTACACACAATCTATATTTTGACCCAAAAGACATATTTGCACAGGTACACATTTGTTTAAAATTACATGCACCCATCACATATCACAGGAGGTATACCCTGTCCAAATCTGCTCTTCCTGGGAGCTTGCATTCAGAAATGGCAACGTATTTCACTTTTTGATCAGGTTACCAATATCAGATTCTTACTCAAATTTACCCAAATGTGTGCAAGGCATGCAGGCATTAATTGATGAAGTATCAGACTTTTCACATGCATACATTTTAAGTAATACCCTCTTAACTGCTAGCTTGCCCCCAGATCATGCCACCAGTTCTAAAAACCTCTTAAAATGTGGGCAGAAAAATCACAAGAATTATGGTATCATTTAAATAATTATGACAAGTCCGTACTATGAGTTATTCATCTTTTTCTAAAACCATATTATGGCTACAGGGGCGTGTCTTTTCAGGTCACATGGTACAGAAACCAGTCTTTCCACTTTCTTCAAGCTCAGCCTCTGTCTCCAGTTTCTCCCCCTCCCAGTTTCTGCCAAGAGGAAGCCATTTTTATTACCCCTGCAATAAACCATCTGCCTGGGCCCTGGAAGGCCCATTGTTCAAGAGGAAGCCATTTTTGGCCACTTCCATAAAACATTTGCCTGAGTCAGGACAGGGCTTTGTTCAATTTCCTGCAGAGCCCAGGTAATTCAATCAGGGAAGTGTCATATCCCTTTTGGTGGGAGCAGCAAAAGGGCAGCTAGGCCTGGGAACACAGCAGTGGTGCAAGTCTCAACTCCTGTTGGGGGTAGCTGGTGGGCAGAATTCAGTTCCTTAAGTCAGGCCCCAGCTAATGTCACTTTTAGTTACCCAGTTTTCTGCATTCAAATAAAATGAACCATTTTTACATATGCAGCTAAAATGCTGATTCTAAGTTTAAAACTATGACATTTAAACAATTGCAACCTATGTGACACTCAAAAGTAGGTCACTCATTTCTTTTAAACATTTTCGATTTTTGGTAGTTTTAAATCCAGTTTCAGTTAGGCTGCTGCAGACCTGCAGAGCTCAGCCAGTCTTGTTATGAACATTCAAGTCACTTCAGAATATAACTTTACATTGTATCCACCTCTCAGTAAGTCTTTCTTTGGCCTGCCTTGGGTTCATTTATTCAGTTTTACACAAAAAAGAAAAAATCTGGTGTTGTTTTAAAACGCCGGCTTTCTGATAGTGGTGAGTACTGGTAATGCACCCATCTTTGGGATTTAAGAAAATGAATTCCCCACAATTCTAGGTTGCTTTTGGCAATCAGCATTGCCATTCCCAATGGTTTCAGACTACTGTGTGGGTAGTCCAATGTTGGTTTTAGGCAGTGCCCTTCTGTGCCCATAACATCGGCAAAAATGAGTGGCAGCCTATTCTTCATGCATTTCCCTGTGCATTTTCTGGGAAGCTCTGGCCATCATGATGTTTTCCATGTCAGTACTGCACAGTTTTTGAGGTCGGGCTCGGATGTATGGGTAAAAACATCCCACGGTGTTGGTAATTGCCAATTAGGAGCTTTGCGCCTGATGAAGTACAAAGAAGAACCCCACGTGGAAGAAGATGGACGGGCGACGCTGTGACCAATGGCCTGCATCCCTTAACGGGCAGTAAAGTAAATGTATAGGGTTGAACCAACCAGCCCCTGGGTCTGTAACCCATGTAATCTATGTCACTTATGACACTGTGTCCCTTTATAACCTTTTACTTATGCTGTTTTTGTCAGTGCACTCCGTGTTAGCAGAGTTATTTGGTGGCATGTATTTGTTGTGGGTGCAATTAAACCTTGTTCTCCTTGCAAAAGGTGTCTTGGGTGTTTTTCCCTAGCAGGTTATATTTTTTCTACGTGCATGCGTTGGAGGTTTGCCAGACAACTCTAAAATGCAATGAAACTCAAATTCGTTCTATTTCAAATCATGCACAAAAGCGTGATTCTGTTATACACTGTAATCAAATGAAATACCTTCTCTCCTGTGCAATAGTTATCATCCATTTAGAATGTTATTGACCTGATAAGGGATAACAAAAAATGTGCATCGCACAAACATCATCATAACCACAATCCTTCTCACCATGTAATCATCTCAGAGTTACAACACAGACCCGCAATGGCACACTGTCTGTGCACTCCTCACCCTTTGCACAAAGCCCAGCTTGCTACAGGCCTGTCACCTCAAAGGTAACTTAGAAAGTCAAACTCTTTGTTCATCCCGAAGGTTTCTCTCTGGTCCAACTTCTGTCTTAAGTTCTCATGGGGTCTGTATATCTTGGCTACCTCCAATACTTGAAACTGGATCTGGGTAATATCGTATTGTTTTCCATCCAATGGTGTGGCACTGCTGAGTTGTTGGTCTTGGTACGAATGCTTGAGCGCTGCTCATTCAAACATAATTTGCATTGTTTAGTGACTGACCAACATAATATATCCCAGATGGGCATCTTATTGAATAGACTACTTTGCAGGTTTCACAGGTGGCAAATTATTGTAACTTAATATTTGACCCAGCCTTGGGTGGTAAACAGCATTCTGATTGCTAACAAAACTGTAGTTGGAACAGTGCATACAAAGGAGAGTACCAGTTATTTTGCCCTGCTGAAATTTGGTTTTGGTAGATCTGGTATTAGCCAGTTCATCTCTCAAATTACTCTTCGCTGATAGCGAAAGTGGGAAATTCTTGGAATAAATGTTCCACTCTTATATCACAAGTAAGGGTTTTCAAATGTTTCTGAATGATCGATTTAATCTTCCTTCCTTTTGTGGAATATTTGGAAATGTATATTAAGGAAGGTGTAGATTTATCCTGGGGGGATCAAAGATGCATGTCAGCTGTTTTTCCCAAAATACCCTAACCTCATCAGTTATGTTTCCAACAGCAAAAAAGTATGACTCATGATTTCAGCTGACTTTCATATTCCTGTTCATCACTCACTAGTCTGATGTCCCTTAATAATTGACTATAAGAAAGGTTCTTAATCAGACGAGGTTCATTAAAGCTTAGGCTGTGTAATAGGTTGTTCCTATCAGTGGTTCAACTCCATTCAAATATGTAATGAACCCCTTCCAAAGTGTCCAAATGTCCTTTTCATATTCCAAACATTTCATCTATGAATCTAACCCAGAAACCTCGGCACTGTTGCCATATTGGATGTTCCAGGATATGGTTATGCTCAAATGTGTGCAGAAAACAATTTGCATAAGTGGGTGCCATGAAGGTACCCAAAGATGTTCCTGACACCTGATGATAGTATTGATCCCTGTATTGAAAACATGAATTTTCTGAGATGAATTGGAGCAAAATCAGAATGAAATTTTAAGATCCTCCTTTGTGTCCTTCCTTAAGTAGAAACCATTCAACTGCTTCAATTCTTGAATCATGCAGAATAGATGTATATACACATCTCACATCTATTGGACACATGATGTGGTCTGGCAAGCGTGTCACTTCTTTATAAGTTGTAAACACTGGGTGGTATCTTGGAACTATGTCATCATTTTTTGGACTAAAGGTTGCAAAAAGATCATGGACATTTCACAAATGTATTCAGAAGAGTGATTATTTTGGGTATATTCATTAATTTTGTCAATTGTGTAGTGCCGTTTACCATAATTATACTCCCAATGTGCTGTTGGTTGAAAGCCCTGGGAGGGGCCGAAGTGCATGAATTTGAGAGAATTGGGATGTGTTATTATGTGGGTGTTCGTTTCAGCCTTTAAGGTTATGTGAGGGTGGCCAACACCCTGTTTGTCACCCATGTCTAAATGGAGTGTGTATGGGTCCAGCAGAGATATACTATGAACTTAATAAGGGGGATTGTGTTTAAGGGGCTAGAGAGTTATGTGGGAAGCTACAGTTTGAATTTTTGTCATTAAAAGTTGCTTCATTCTTATGGCGGAGGTGATGTGCAATAGTGTTTGTTTTGTATGTGACTTCAGGGTGTGTGGAGTGAGCCTGTGCTAAGTTGCAAAGGTGCGGTGTGCGAGGGGAGAAATGTGTTGGCTGTACAAACAACAATGTCTACTTCCTGGGGTCCATCTTTGTACAAGGAGCAGTGCTCCGTTTCACAGGGGATTTAAGTGCGAGATGAATGCATAATACTCAACCTCTGAGAGGTGAGTATAATGGAGAATGAAGTACACAGGAGGGTACTTTGAATACGTTAGGGAGTTAAAGTTACCTTAAATTAGAGAACAACAGCATATGAAAGCTTTTGTAAACAATAACATCATATGCATGTGATGTCATCACGTTGATTACATCATGTTTCCCATCTGTGAAAGGCACAGTGAGTAAAAGCAGTGGCTGCGAACTCTCAAGTGGTTAATAACCACTGAACAGGTTATCATGTCTGTTCTTGCGAGAGAGGGGCGCCCGCTACCTTTGTAATACTATTTGTTAAGGAACCTGGGATTGGTAACCCTAGGTCTCCTGGGGGCAACCAGACGTGGTCTCCCTCTCACTGTGCTTAGAGAGGCATCAGCTTCACCTCACTGATGATCCCCAACAAGGGTGAAACACGTGTATGGGGTTGCTGGTGGTACTCTCGTTCAGATTGGAATTGCCATTGTATTTCGGTGCTGGACTGCCCCTGGGCAGGACAAAGACTGATATGCAAATGGATATTTCCCATCTGTGAAAGGCACAGTGAGTAAAAGCAGTGGCTGCGAACTCTCAAGTGGTTAAGAACCACTGAACAGGTTATCATGTCTGTTCTTGCGAGAGAGGGGCGCCCGCTACCTTTGTAATACTATACGTTGATTACATCACCCTGCATTTACCGAGATGATAACATTTTAAAAGGCAAGATGGGAGCGGTTTGAGACCAGCATCTCTACAGGCCCCTGAGGTTAGGTTATTAGATAAGAAATCCTGCGGATTATATTTAATTTCCAAGTTGATAAGAAATGCATAAAATTGAGGCGACACTTGGATTTTCTTCATCACTGTGTTGGCAGGAGAGACAGCATGTTCGGTATTGTTTTGGATGTACAGTGCACAGGTGATTAACCATTGATAGGTCATGCATACATCACTTTTGGGTAAGAACATATGAACGTCTTGAAACCCTAGAGTAACTAACAGTGTTATATTATCTCGTTTTCGTGTAGTGTTTGACAGTATACCACCCTGACAGGTACAAGCAAAACCACAAACATCTCATAGCATATGGCCATATGATGTAGAAAAGAGTGTAACTTTGTTCTCCTCGTTTTCTCATGCTTGTTTCTCATAGTTTTGTGTGATCAATTGTACCTTTTGGTATTGATTTGTTTGGTTGCTATGAATTGGTTTTACTTGCATGTTACTAGGATAGTAGGGGATTACATGTAGGGTTTTCCCTGAAGATGGACAAGTCCAAAATACATAGACACACCCGTGATATATACAATCTTCCTCATTTGGGAATATTATGCAGTTGTGCACTTTTTCATGAATTATGTTCTAGTGTGAATACATATTATACACCATGAATAAAGTAAACAGAATGCAATTTATATTTGCAGCTCTTTTGAGCAGATTGTGAGCACACAGATTTCTAGAGTTGTGTCTCTAGAAAACATAGCACAGTTCCGATGATCCTTGTGACCAGGGCTTTTCCCGCAGCTCCTTATACATTAGATACCATACATGAATTAAACATTCATACTAATTAGTAAATTAATTATTGGTGCCCGCCTTCGTCTTTTTTTGTGGAGCTCTATCCCCACCCATCCCCAGAGTCACCTGCTGCTAGAACAAGACCTGTCTTACTGCTTGAGGACCTCAACTTGGGGAAGGCCTCCACAATCTGCATTGCCTTGCTGGTAGCCAGAGAACAAGGACTGAACTTCTTTGTCAGACTCCTGAGTGGAACTCATGGCATTAAGAGAGCCAAGACAGCCCAGAGCCTCTGCTACTGCGCATCGAACCAGTCAAACTGTCTCTGAGCCGGTCCCACTGTATTTTGAATCAGCAGGAGCCCCAAGAGACACCTCTGGTGCTCACCAAGCTTTTTGCACTGTAAGTGCTCATTGTAACCTGTTCACCGCTGCACCATGCTAGCCGAGCACGTCGTTGCCTCGAACTACAAACTCCATTGTTACATCTGCCACCAGCAAACTGCTGCTCGTCTGCCAGCATATTCACTGCTGGTCGTCCTCCCCAGTCAAACTGACCCTGGTGGATCTTGAAGCCCCATCATCAGACGCTGTATTGAACCGATTTAGCCGAATCTGCAGATCTGCACATCCAATCGCCAGCATCTTCACTGTTTAATGGACCATCGAACCGACCCTGATGGCCCTCACGATCTGCATTACCTTGAGCGCTTCATCGAACCCGCCTGGCCGACCAGTGTATCAAGTCCCCTGCTTCTTAGAACTGAATGTTGAACCAACTCGGTTGGCCCGCATGATCCACTCGTTTCCCTGCATCGCCTTCGAACTGCAACAAGCTGTGTTCGACGTATTTTCGACAACGATCCCCGTCTAGGGCACCATGACTGCTGCACTTGAACAACATCGAGCCACACAAACAGCACTGAACAGCCTAGTTTGCCATGTTTGAACTGCCAAGAAGGTACTATTGACCCATAACTACCTCCTTAGTCCATTTTGGGCTATAGAGACTAGTTTGGTCACCTGTTAACCCCTTTTCCCAAGACATATCCTTTTATAAATAACATTGAGGTCAATGAAATTGCCTTTTCACCCCTATATTCTCACCCAGAGTGTTGCATTCTCTTTCCTTTCCACCGGGGTGGGTTTTTGTACAGTTTTTAGTTTTGGCCGTTAGGTGGCACTGAAAGCTGAAACTATTGTAATTGAAATAAGACCTTTTACATGAGAGCTTGAAATACAGGCTTTGAATGTAGGATTGTGATGCTTTTTAATACAGGATGATATATGAGGATGATATGATATGATGTGATAAGTCATTTATAACGCGTCTGTACACAAGTATTTCTAGGTGCGACAGGACAACGGAGGGAAGACAGAGTGAGGACAAAACAAACAATATTACTTGGCTTATTGTTATTCACATCGTGGATCAATGGATTTATTTAGTTTGGTTGTGTGTCCCACCCATTTAACGCCCATCGCTAACTGAAATCTATAGGTCTTTCCTCCCATTCCCACCCATTTCCCTCTAACCACGCCTCTTGTTGCACTCTTTGGCTGAATATCTACTGTGTGGTGAATTTGTCAGCCATTTTACTTCCAAAATGGCGGTCGCCATCTGTTAAAGTTATTTAAAAGTTATTTTACTTGATGGATGGCTTAAAATATATTTACTGCAGCTTTTAAGTTATATTACACGTTTTACAGTGTTTTCTGTTAAAATTAACACATTTAACAGTGTTGTTTATGAAAATTAAACAATGTATTGCAAATGTTACGTTTTGGTTTAAAATGGCTTGGAAAATGTGGGGGATTGGTCTAGTGTTGATGTAAGGAGCACCTGATCGGCTGTGCAGCTAGTGATGTGAATGGACGTGCAGTGTGTGTTTGTATGACTAGTAAGCCATTTTGATTCTGGTAAGCATTGTAGAAATGTGCTTTAGGAAATACAGCAACTTTTCTAAATGCACGTTTGAGTTTGAAAACATTGGTGGTGTTTCCCCAGCGCCCGATCGCGTCAGAAAGTAGTACTTTCAAAGGTGTTTCTATCTTCCTCTGCAGGTAAGGCATGAGCATGTACCTGCACTGCTGGGGCATGCCGTAACATACCAACCTATGTAACTAAGTCACATTCTTGAAACAGCGCCGCAATGCCTCTGGGCTGCCAAGCGCTTTACAAATATAAATAAATAAATACATTATTTATGTTTTTTAAAGCAATGAAGAGACTGGGACGGGCAAACTCTGCATTTAGCGCAGGCTAGCAGCTAACAATTGATTACATATTTCAAACACTGACATAAACATTGGAGGGTAAGAACTTGTCAATACGTTTTTGAATAATACTTACACAAATAAACAGTTATATTTTGTGAAAGGTTGCGGCAACACATTCCCTAGCACTTGTTAGATTTGTTATATTGGTAACTCTTTATGTTATAGTTTATGCTTTTATGTTTATGTGTTGTGTAAGGTTTACTTCTAACATTTGCATAATAAAACAGATATATATATATATTTTTGTATGCATTTAATTTAACACAGTCCCAGCTTTTTTTTATAAGCATTGCCTAATCTTTGTTGTGGTGTTGTTGTGGATTAACATTTCTTAAATACAACCTGCATCTGCTGGAAATGTCACATCATCTAACAGTATTGAAATATAAAACACAGCAATTCTGCAAGAACGCTGATGCAGGTAAATTATAGCCAAGTGTCTGAATTCTTTGTAATGGGTCTAGAAACACCTGTGTACAGGTGCATTATAAATGCCACATCATATCATGTCATATCATGAACTTGACATCATCCATGGACCTTTTTGCTGGACCCCCCCCCATTTTGTGGAGTAAGGCCCGCCTCCTTTTGGCACCCGCTAGATGCCCCTTGCCAGTGTTTCAGCCCCTCCTGGGGGGTCATATGCTGGCAGCTCACCAGCACACCTTTGCCTGTCCTTGGCAGACAGTGAAGGGGCCGAGCTCTGCCATGGGCTCTGTTGGCTCCTCGGGTCACCCATCTGTAGGGGACTCTCCTCTGTTTCTCTCTCAGCTTATTCGTGTTCTATTTTACAGGCCAGTGAAATTAAAGTCAACACTTTGGAAAGAATTCTTGCAATCTTTTCTTCAGCATTACATCCCCAAGCTCCAGTTTCTCCACCGAATAGAGCCTGGGGTACCTGCAAAGTTCTGATCCAGGATTTGATGAGATATTTTATTGCTCTCAATTAGGGAACAGGAACTACGGATCAGATCTCTATCCTGAACATTAAAATGATTTGAAAACCTTTGTGAATTCTGCCTGATATCAAGATATTAAAAGAGAGTTGTTGACACCCATCACTTTTCCAATTCCTTGACAATTGACCTATGATATTTCGAGCAGTTTACCTGCACAAGTTGCAGGGAAAAATTATCAGACTTGAAGTGGGCGTATCTCCAGGAACCCGACTGAACACAACTTCAAATCACAACATCAATTCCTTCCCTGTCATAAAAGGCAAAGGTGAAGTGTGTCATGTTGACAGTTATCTTCCGGGGCACTGGGGCGGGATGGGAGGTGAGGAGGGAAGTGACTGGGTGCAGGGCGGGAAAAGAGTTCAGTATGTTCGAGAAGGAAAGAAATAAAGACGTGTTAAAGAGCATCAGGGCTCCGTCTCCTTAGTCCATGAGCAGCGTGGTGCGCAGCCAGACCAGGTCGTCCCTCAGGCCAGGGACAGCGATATTACAAAATGGCGTCTCTTTCGCTAATATATTTAGGGTCACCCATCATGTGATGTCACTTCCTGTGATGGGTCTTCGGCTGCCATGGCATTTCATCCCTGAACGCAGGGAAATAAGGGGAGCATGGGGGACAAACAAATTGGGTACAAGAGTCACAAGTGGTGGGAGCAAGAGCGCACGAGGAGTGAGATGCAGCAGAGGGTGCACGGCGGGTGGGAAAGAGAACAGGGGGTAGGAAGAGCACACAGGAAGAGGATAGAGTGAGCACATGGACAGCAGAGGGTGCACGGCGGGCGGGAAAGAGAACAGGGGGTAGGAAGAGCACACAGGAAGAAGATAGAGTGAGCACATGGACAGCAGAGGGTGCACGGCGGGCGGGAAAGAGAACAGGGGGTAGAGAGAGCACAGGAAGACGATAGAGTGAGCACATGGACAGCAGAGGGTGCACGGAGGGCGGGAAAGAGAACAGGGGGTAGAGAGAGCACAGGAAGACGATAGAGTGAGCACATGGACAGCAGAGGGTGCACGGCGGGTGGGAAAGAGAACAGGGGGTAGAGAGAGCACACAGGAAGACGATAGAGTGAGCACATGGACAGCAGAGGGTGCACGGCGGGCGGGAAAGAGAACAGGGGGTAGGAAGAGCACACAGGAAGAGGATAGAGTGAGCACATGGACAGCAGAGGGTGCACGGCGGGTGGGGAAGAGAACAGGGGGTAGAGAGAGCACACAGGAAGAGGATAGAGTGAGCACATGGACAGCAGAGGGTGCACGGCGGGCGGGAAAGAGAACAGGGGGTAGAGAGAGCACACAGGAAGACGATAGAGTCAGCACATGGACAGCAGAGGGTGCACGGCGGGCGGGAAAGAGAACAGGGGGTAGAGAGAGCACAGGAAGACGATAGAGTGAGCACATGGACAGCAGAGGGTGCACGGAGGGCGGGAAAGAGAACAGGGGGTAGAGAGAGCACAGGAAGAGGATAGAGTGAGCACATGGACAGCAGAGGGTGCACGGCGGGCGGGAAAGAGAACAGGGGGTAGAGAGAGCACACAGGAAGACGATAGAGTGAGCACATGGACAGCAGAGGGTGCACGGCGGGCGGGAAAGAGAACAGGGGGTAGGAAGAGCACACAGGAAGAGGATAGAGTGAGCACATGGACAGCAGAGGGTGCACGGCGGGTGGGGAAGAGAACAGGGGGTAGAGAGAGCACACAGGAAGAGGATAGAGTGAGCACATGGACAGCAGAGGGTGCACGGCGGGCGGGAAAGAGAACAGGGGGTAGAGAGAGCACACAGGAAGACGATAGAGTGAGCACATGGACAGCAGAGGGTGCACGGCGGGCGGGAAAGAGAACAGGGGGTAGGAAGAGCACACAGGAAGAGGATAGAGTGAGCACATGGACAGCAGAGGGTGCACGGCGGGCGGGAAAGAGAACAGGGGGTAGAGAGAGCACACAGGAAGACGATAGAGTGAGCACATGGACAGCAGAGGGTGCACGGCGGGCGGGAAAGAGAACAGGGGGTAGAGAGAGCACAGGAAGACGATAGAGTGAGCACATGGACAGCAGAGGGTGCACGGCGGGTGGGAAAGAGAACAGGGGGTAGAGAGAGCACACAGGAAGAGGATAGAGTGAGCACATGGACAGCAGAGGGTGCACGGCGGGCGGGAAAGAGAACAGGGGGTAGAGAGAGCACACAGGAAGACGATAGAGTGAGCACATGGACAGCAGAGGGTGCACGGCGGGCGGGAAAGAGAACAGGGGGTAGAGAGAGCACACAGGAAGACGATAGAGTGAGCACACAGGAAGACGATAGAGTGAGCACATGGACAGCAGAGGGTGCACGGCGGGTGGGAAAGAGAACAGGGGGTAGAGAGAGCACAGGAAGACGATAGAGTGAGCACATGGACAGCACAGGGTGCACGGCGGGCGGGAAAGAGAACAGGGGGTAGAGAGAGCACAGGAAGACGATAGAGTGAGCACATGGACAGCAGAGGGTGCACGGCGGGCGGGAAAGAGAACAGGGGGTAGAGAGAGCACAGGAAGACGATAGAGTGAGCACATGGACAGCAGAGGGTGCACGGCGGGCGGGAAAGAGAACAGGGGGTAGAGAGAGCACACAGGAAGACGATAGAGTGAGCACATGGACAGCAGAGGGTGCACGGCGGGCGGGAAAGAGAACAGGGGGTAGAGAGAGCACAGGAAGACGATAGAGTGAGCACATGGACAGCAGAGGGTGCACGGCGGGCGGGAAAGAGAACAGGGGGTAGAGAGAGGACACAGGAAGACGATAGAGTGAGCACATGGACAGCAGAGGGTGCACGGCGGGTGGGAAAGAGAACAGGGGGTAGAGAGAGCACAGGAAGACGATAGAGTGAGCACATGGACAGCAGAGGGTGCACGGCGGGCGGGAAAGAGAACAGGGGGTAGAGAGAGCACACAGGAAGACGATAGAGTGAGCACATGGACAGCAGAGGGTGCACGGCGGGCGGGAAAGAGAACAGGGGGTAGAGAGAGCACAGGAAGACGATAGAGTGAGCACATGGACAGCAGAGGGTGCACGGCGGGCGGGAAAGAGAACAGGGGGTAGAGAGAGCACACAGGAAGACGATAGAGTGAGCACACAGGAAGACGATAGAGTGAGCACATGGACAGCAGAGGGTGCACGGCGGGTGGGAAAGAGAACAGGGGGTAGAGAGAGCACACAGGAAAAGGATAGAGTGAGCACATGGACAGCAGAGGGTGCACGGAGGGCGGGAAAGAGAACAGGGGGTAGAGAGAGCACACAGGAAGACGATAGAGTGAGCACATGGACAGCAGAGGGTGCACGGCGGGCGGGAAAGAGAACAGGGGGTAGAGAGAGCACAGGAAGACGATAGAGTGAGCACACAGGAAGACGATAGAGTGAGCACATGGACAGCAGAGGGTGCACGGCGGGTGGGAAAGAGAACAGGGGGTAGAGAGAGCACACAGGAAAAGGATAGAGTGAGCACATGGACAGCAGAGGGTGCACGGAGGGCGGGAAAGAGAACAGGGGGTAGAGAGAGCACAGGAAGACGATAGAGTGAGCACATGGACAGCAGAGGGTGCACGGCGGGCGGGAAAGAGAACAGGGGGTAGAGAGAGCACAGGAAGACGATAGAGTGAGCACATGGACAGCAGAGGGTGCACGGCGGGCGGGAAAGAGAACAGGGGGTAGAGAGAGCACACAGGAAGACGATAGAGTGAGCACATGGACAGCAGAGGGTGCACGGCGGGCGGGAAAGAGAACAGGGGGTAGAGAGAGCACACAGGAAGACGATAGAGTGAGCACATGGACAGCAGAGGGTGCACGGCGGGTGGGAAAGAGAACAGGGGGTAGAGAGAGCACAGGAAGACGATAGAGTGAGCACACAGGAAGACGATAGAGTGAGCACATGGACAGCAGAGGGTGCACGGCGGGTGGGAAAGAGAACAGGGGGTAGAGAGAGCACACAGGAAAAGGATAGAGTGAGCACATGGACAGCAGAGGGTGCACGGAGGGCGGGAAAGAGAACAGGGGGTAGAGAGAGCACAGGAAGACGATAGAGTGAGCACATGGACAGCAGAGGGTGCACGGCGGGCGGGAAAGAGAACAGGGGGTAGAGAGAGCACACAGGAAGACGATAGAGTGAGCACATGGACAGCAGAGGGTGCACGGCGGGCGGGAAAGAGAACAGGGGGTAGAGAGAGCACACAGGAAGACGATAGAGTGAGCACATGGACAGCAGAGGGTGCACGGCGGGCGGGAAAGAGAACAGGGGGTAGAGAGAGCACAGGAAGACGATAGAGTGAGCACACAGGAAGACGATAGAGTGAGCACATGGACAGCAGAGGGTGCACGGCGGGTGGGAAAGAGAACAGGGGGTAGAGAGAGCACACAGGAAAAGGATAGAGTGAGCACATGGACAGCAGAGGGTGCACGGAGGGCGGGAAAGAGAACAGGGGGTAGAGAGAGCACAGGAAGACGATAGAGTGAGCACATGGACAGCAGAGGGTGCACGGCGGGCGGGAAAGAGAACAGGGGGTAGAGAGAGCACAGGAAGACGATAGAGTGAGCACATGGACAGCAGAGGGTGCACGGCGGGCGGGAAAGAGAACAGGGGGTAGAGAGAGCACACAGGAAGACGATAGAGTGAGCACATGGACAGCAGAGGGTGCACGGCGGGCGGGAAAGAGAACAGGGGGTAGAGAGAGCACACAGGAAGACGATAGAGTGAGCACATGGACAGCAGAGGGTGCACGGCGGGCGGGAAAGAGAACAGGGGGTAGAGAGAGCACAGGAAGACGATAGAGTGAGCACATGGACAGCAGAGGGTGCACGGCGGGCGGGAAAGAGAACAGGGGGTAGAGAGAGCACACAGGAAGACGATAGAGTGAGCACACAGGAAGACGATAGAGTGAGCACATGGACAGCAGAGGGTGCACGGCGGGTGGGAAAGAGAACAGGGGGTAGAGAGAGCACACAGGAAAAGGATAGAGTGAGCACATGGACAGCAGAGGGTGCACAGCGGGCGGGAAAGAGAACAGGGGGTAGAGAGAGCACACAGGAAGACGATAGAGTGAGCACATGGACAGCAGAGGGTGCAAGGCGGGCGGGAAAGAGAACAGGGGGTAGAGAGAGCACAGGAAGACGATAGAGTGAGCACACAGGAAGACGATAGAGTGAGCACATGGACAGCAGAGGGTGCACGGCGGGTGGGAAAGAGAACAGGGGGTAGAGAGAGCACACAGGAAAAGGATAGAGTGAGCACATGGACAGCAGAGGGTGCACGGAGGGCGGGAAAGAGAACAGGGGGTAGAGAGAGCACAGGAAGACGATAGAGTGAGCACATGGACAGCAGAGGGTGCACGGCGGGCGGGAAAGAGAACAGGGGGTAGAGAGAGCACAGGAAGACGATAGAGTGAGCACATGGACAGCAGAGGGTGCACGGCGGGCGAGAAAGAGAACAGGGGGTAGAGAGAGCACACAGGAAGACGATAGAGTGAGCACATGGACAGCAGAGGGTGCACGGCGGGCGGGAAAGAGAACAGGGGGTAGAGAGAGCACACAGGAAGACGATAGAGTGAGCACATGGACAGCAGAGGGTGCACGGCGGGCGGGAAAGAGAACAGGGGGTAGAGAGAGCACAGGAAGACGATAGAGTGAGCACACAGGAAGACGATAGAGTGAGCACATGGACAGCAGAGGGTGCACGGCGGGTGGGAAAGAGAACAGGGGGTAGAGAGAGCACACAGGAAAAGGATAGAGTGAGCACATGGACAGCAGAGGGTGCACGGAGGGCGGGAAAGAGAACAGGGGGTAGAGAGAGCACAGGAAGACGATAGAGTGAGCACATGGACAGCAGAGGGTGCACGGCGGGCGGGAAAGAGAACAGGGGGTAGAGAGAGCACACAGGAAGACGATAGAGTGAGCACATGGACAGCAGAGGGTGCACGGCGGGCGGGAAAGAGAACAGGGGGTAGAGAGAGGACACAGGAAGACGATAGAGTGAGCACATGGACAGCAGAGGGTGCACGGCGGGCGGGAAAGAGAACGGGGTAGAGAGAGCACAGGAAGACGATAGAGTGAGCACACAGGAAGACGATAGAGTGAGCACATGGACAGCAGAGGGTGCACGGCGGGTGGGAAAGAGAACAGGGGGTAGAGAGAGCACACAGGAAAAGGATAGAGTGAGCACATGGACAGCAGAGGGTGCACGGAGGGCGGGAAAGAGAACAGGGGGTAGAGAGAGCACAGGAAGACGATAGAGTGAGCACATGGACAGCAGAGGGTGCACGGCGGGCGGGAAAGAGAACAGGGGGTAGAGAGAGCACAGGAAGACGATAGAGTGAGCACATGGACAGCAGAGGGTGCACGGCGGGCGGGAAAGAGAACAGGGGGTAGAGAGAGCACACAGGAAGACGATAGAGTGAGCACATGGACAGCAGAGGGTGCACGGCGGGCGGGAAAGAGAACAGGGGGTAGAGAGAGCACAGGAAGACGATAGAGTGAGCACACAGGAAGACGATAGAGTGAGCACATGGACAGCAGAGGGTGCACGGCGGGTGGGAAAGAGAACAGGGGGTAGAGAGAGCACACAGGAAAAGGATAGAGTGAGCACATGGACAGCAGAGGGTGCACGGAGGGCGGGAAAGAGAACAGGGGGTAGAGAGAGCACAGGAAGACGATAGAGTGAGCACATGGACAGCAGAGGGTGCACGGCGGGCGGGAAAGAGAACAGGGGGTAGAGAGAGCACAGGAAGACGATAGAGTGAGCACATGGACAGCAGAGGGTGCACGGCGGGCGGGAAAGAGAACAGGGGGTAGAGAGAGCACACAGGAAGACGATAGAGTGAGCACATGGACAGCAGAGGGTGCACGGCGGGCGGGAAAGAGAACAGGGGGTAGAGAGAGCACAGGAAGACGATAGAGTGAGCACATGGACAGCAGAGGGTGCACGGCGGGCGGGAAAGAGAACAGGGGGTAGAGAGAGCACAGGAAGACGATAGAGTGAGCACATGGACAGCAGAGGGTGCACGGCGGGTGGGAAAGAGAACAGGGGGTAGGAAGAGCACAGGAAGACGATAGAGTGAGCAGCAGAGGGTGCACGGTGGGTGGGAAAGAGAACAGGGGGTAGAGAGAGCACACACGAAGACGATAGAGTCAGCACATGGACAGCAGAGGGTGCACGGTGGGCGGGAAAGAGAACAGGGGGTAGAGAGAGCACAGGAAGACGATAGAGTGAGCACACAGGAAGACGATAGAGTGAGCACATGGACAGCAGAGGGTGCACGGCGGGTGGGAAAGAGAACAGGGGGTAGAGAGAGCACACAGGAAGACGATAGAGTGAGCACATGGACAGCAGAGGGTGCACGGTGGGCGGGAAAGAGAACAGGGGGTAGAGAGAGCACACACGAAGACGATAGAGTCAGCACATGGACAGCAGAGGGTGCATGGCGGGCGGGAAAGAGAACAGGGGGTAGGGAGAGCACACAGGAAGACGATAGAGTGAGCACATGGACAGCAGAGGGTGCACGGCGGGCGGGAAAGAGAACAGGGGGTAGAGAGAGCACACAGGAAGACGATAGAGTGAGCACATGGACAGCAGAGGGTGCATGGCGGGCGGGAAAGAGAACAGGGGGTAGGGAGAGCACACAGGAAGACGATAGAGTGAGCACATGGACAGCAGAGGGTGCACGGCGGGCGGGAAAGAGAACAGGGGGTAGAGAGAGCACACAGGAAGAGGATAGAGTGAGCACATGGACAGCAGAGGGTGCATGGCGGGCGGGAAAGAGAACAGGGGGTAGAGAGAGCACACAGGAAGACGATAGAGTGAGCACATGGACAGCAGAGGGTGCACGGCGGGTGGGAAAGAGAACAGGGGGTAGAGAGAGCACAGGAAGATGATAGAGTGAGCACATGGACAGCAGAGGGTGCACGGCGGGAGGGAAAGAGAACAGGGGGTAGGAAGAGCACAGGAAGACGATAGAGTGAGCAGCAGAGGGTGCACGGTGGGTGGGAAAGAGAACAGGGGGTAGAGAGAGCACACACGAAGACGATAGAGTCAGCACATGGACAGGAGAGGGTGCACGGCGGGTGGGAAAGAGAACAGGGGGTAGAGAGAGCACAGGAAGACGATAGAGTGAGCACACAGGAAGACGATAGAGTGAGCACATGGACAGCAGAGGGTGCACGGCGGGTGGGAAAGAGAACAGGGGGTAGAGAGAGCACACAGGAAGAGGATAGAGTGAGCACATGGACAGCAGAGGGTGCACGGCGGGTGGGAAAGAGAACAGGGGGTAGAGAGAGCACACAGGAAGACGATAGAGTGAGCACATGGACAGCAGAGGGTGCACGGCGGGCGGGAAAGAGAACAGGGGGTAGAGAGAGCACACAGGAAGACGATAGAGTGAGCACATGGACAGCAGAGGGTGCACGGCGGGCGGGAAAGAGAACAGGGGGTAGAGAGAGCACACAGGAAGACGATAGAGTGAGCACATGGACAGCAGAGGGTGCACGGCGGGCGGGAAAGAGAACAGGGGGTAGAGAGAGCACAGGAAGACGATAGAGTGAGCACATGGACAGCAGAGGGTGCACGGCAGGCGGGAAAGAGAACAGGGGGTAGAGAGAGCACAGGAAGACGATAGAGTGAGCACATGGACAGCAGAGGGTGCACGGCGGGTGGGAAAGAGAACAGGGGGTAGAGAGAGCACAGGAAGACGATAGAGTGAGCACATGGACAGCAGAGGGTGCACGGTGGGCGGGAAAGAGAACAGGGGGTAGAGAGAGCACAGGAAGACGATAGAGTGAGCACACAGGAAGACGATAGAGTGAGCACATGGACAGCAGAGGGTGCTCGGTGGGCGGGAAAGAGAACAGGGGGTAGAGAGAGCACACACGAAGACGATAGAGTCAGCACATGGACAGCAGAGGGTGCACGGTGGGCGGGAAAGAGAACAGGGGGTAGAGAGAGCACACAGGAAGACGATAGAGTGAGCACATGGACAGCAGAGGGTGCACGGTGGGCGGGAAAGAGAACGGGGTAGAGAGAGCACACACGAAGACGATAGAGTCAGCACATGGACAGCAGAGGGTGCACGGCGGGTGGGAAAGAGAACAGGGGGTAGAGAGAGCACACAGGAAGACGATAGAGTGAGCACATGGACAGCAGAGGGTGCACGGTGGGCGGGAAAGAGAACAGGGGGTAGAGTGAGCACACAGGAAGACGATAGAGTGAGCACATGGACAGCAGAGGGTGCACGGCGGGTGGGAAAGAGAACAGGGGGTAGAGAGAGCACACAGGAAGAGGATAGAGTGAGCACATGGACAGCAGAGGGTGCACGGCGGGCGGGAAAGAGAACAGGGGGTAGAGAGAGCACACACGAAGACGATAGAGTCAGCACATGGACAGCAGAGGGTGCACGGTGGGCGGGAAAGAGAACAGGGGGTAGAGAGAGCACAGGAAGACGATAGAGTGAGCACACAGGAAGACGATAGAGTGAGCACATGGACAGTAGAGGGTGCACGGCGGGTGGGAAAGAGAACAGGGGGTAGAGAGAGCACACAGGAAGACGATAGAGTGAGCACATGGACAGCAGAGGGTGCACGGTGGGCGGGAAAGAGAACAGGGGGTAGAGAGAGCACAGGAAGACGATAGAGTGAGCACATGGACAGCAGAGGGTGCACGGCGGGCGGGAAAGAGAACAGGGGGTAGAGAGAGCACAGGAAGACGATAGAGTGAGCACATGGACAGCAGAGGGTGCACGGCGGGCGGGAAAGAGAACAGGGGGTAGAGAGAGCACACAGGAAGACGATAGAGTGAGCACATGGACAGCAGAGGGTGCACGGCGGGCGGGAAAGAGAACAGGGGGTAGAGAGAGCACAGGAAGACGATAGAGTGAGCACATGGACAGCAGAGGGTGCACGGCGGGCGGGAAAGAGAACAGGGGGTAGAGAGAGCACAGGAAGACGATAGAGTGAGCACATGGACAGCAGAGGGTGCACGGCGGGCGGGAAAGAGAACAGGGGGTAGAGAGAGCACACAGGAAGGCGATAGAGTGAGCACATGGACAGCAGAGGGTGCACGGTGGGCGGGAAAGAGAACAGGGGGTAGAGAGAGCACAGGAAGACGATAGAGTGAGCACACAGGAAGACGATAGAGTGAGCACATGGACAGCAGAGGGTGCACGGCGGGTGGGAAAGAGAACAGGGGGTAGAGAGAGCACACAGGAAGACGATAGAGTGAGCACATGGACAGCAGAGGGTGCACGGTGGGCGGGAAAGAGAACAGGGGGTAGAGAGAGCACAGGAAGACGATAGAGTGAGCACATGGACAGCAGAGGGTGCACGGCGGGCGGGAAAGAGAACAGGGGGTAGAGAGAGCACAGGAAGACGATAGAGTGAGCACATGGACAGCAGAGGGTGCACGGCGGGCGGGAAAGAGAACAGGGGGTAGAGAGAGCACACAGGAAGACGATAGAGTGAGCACATGGACAGCAGAGGGTGCACGGCGGGCGGGAAAGAGAACAGGGGGTAGAGAGAGCACAGGAAGACGATAGAGTGAGCACATGGACAGCAGAGGGTGCACGGCGGGCGGGAAAGAGAACAGGGGGTAGAGAGAGCACAGGAAGACGATAGAGTGAGCACATGGACAGCAGAGGGTGCACGGCGGGCGGGAAAGAGAACAGGGGGTAGAGAGAGCACAGGAAGACGATAGAGTGAGCACATGGACAGCAGAGGGTGCACGGCGGGCGGGAAAGAGAACAGGGGGTAGAGAGAGCACACAGGAAGACGATAGAGTGAGCACATGGACAGCAGAGGGTGCACGGCGGGCGGGAAAGAGAACAGGGGGTAGAGAGAGCACACAGGAAGACGATAGAGTGAGCACATGGAGAGGGGAGGGAGCCCACAACTTGCAGCTTGCTTCCTGGCAGATCAGGGTGTTTGCTACAAGGGGGGTTCTGGGGCTCAAGCGGCACTGGGGTCAGGGGTGGACTGGGAGCCAGACGAGGCCTTGCAAACACATTACACATTTTCAGCAAGCTCAAACCTTTTCCTGTGGCAACATTTGGAAATACCACACAAAAGAGTCCAATAGCCTACAGAGAGAGTTAAACACAGATACAGAGAGATGAAGGGAGAGAGATGGACATATGTGGAGAGAGAGGTCGAGAGCAAGAAAGATTGGGACAGCCCACGCTATGAAGGGCAGAGAGAGAGTACAGGAAGAGACAGAGCAAGCAGCAGTGGAGCTCAAGACATGAACTGGAGTACACCCACCCACACTGAGCAGAAGAGAGTGTGGACACGCGCCCGGGACAGGGTGAACTGATCACTGTTGGGGGGAGTCCTGGGGAGAGAGAGCCCAAAGGGGGGGTAAAGACACAGTACACACGATCGAGAGAAAAGCATTGGGGAGAGGGTGAGGCAGCAATGCCGACATGCTCTTAAATCGGATGCAGACAGACGCTTGGGCCCCAAGTATGAAAAAAGTGTGCAGCCTGCGACTCCCACTGCAAAGGTCAGGCTTGTAGTGATTGGCCAATGCCAGTCAGATGGTCGGTGGAAGGGTCTCACTATTCGCTTGCCATAAACAACTTAAAGGGTGCAACAGCCTGCTATCAGTGGCTTGTGAAATCTCTGCACAGCGCTTTCCAAAGACTTGGAGGATGCCAGCGTAAGAGCCTTGGAGAGGCAGTAGGCACCAGGAGTGACATCATGAGTGCGTAGGCATGCCCACAACTTTTTTAGTCCCGTTTGCCATTGGAAATGTGCCCCAGATGTGGCCATTTCCTTTTTGGTGGCAGTGCACAGGTTAGCTGTGTTATGTGCAGGGTCCTGGGTGGGATTCCTGTGGGAAAAGCAATCATTTATCAGATTGTGCCAGCCAAGTTACTCAATACACTTGGTTACCTGTGGCTGCCATGTAACATGCGTTATACATGGCAGTCAGCACCTAATCTCCACAACAGCTTCCCAGGCACTTACCTCCTATTCATAGAACCTAAAGAACCTGTCAAATTTCAAGAATGCCCTACCAGACATCATATCATCGAATGATCCTACCAGACATCATATCATCTGAATGAAGGAACATTCTGGGAAGCAGGATGACCCTACCAGACATCATATCATCTGAATGAAGGAACATTCTGGGAAGCAGGATGACCCTACCAGACATCATATCATCTGAATGAAGGAACATTCTGGGAAGCAGGATGACCCTACCAGACATCATATCATCGAATGAAGGGACATCCTGGGAAACAGGATGACCCTACCAGACATCATATCATCGAATGAAGGAATATTCTGGGAAGCGGGATGACCCTACCAGACATCATATCATCTGAATGAAGGAACATTCTGGGAAGCAGGATGACCCTACCAGACATCGTATCATCGAATGAAGGAACATTCTGGGAAGCAGGATGACCCTACCAGACATGATATCATCAAAGTAAGGAATATTCTGGGAAGCATGATGACCCTACCAGATATCATATCATCTGAATGAAGGAACATTCTGGGAAGCGGGATGACCCTACCAGACATCATATCATCTGAATGAAGGAACATTCTGGGAAGCAGGAAGACCCTACCAGACATCATATAATCAAATGAAAGAACATTCTGGGAAGTTGGATGACCCTACCAGACATCATATCATCGAATGATCCTACCAGACTTCATCATATCATCGAATGAAGGAATATTCTGGGAAGCATGATGACCCTACCAGACATCATATCATCAAATTAAGGAATATTCTGGGAAGCACGATGACCCTACCAGACATCATATCATCGAATGAAGGAATATTCTGGGAAGCGGGATGACCCTACCAGACATCATATCATCAAATTAAGGAATATTCTGAGAAGCAGGATGACCCTACCAGACATCACATCATCAAATGAAGGAATATTCTGGGAATTGGGATGACCCTACCAGACATCATATCATCAACTGAAGGAATATTCTGGGAAGCGGGATGACCCTACCAGACATCACATCATCAAATGAAGGAATATTCTGGGAAGCGGGATGACCCTACCAGACATCATATCATCAACTGAAGGAATATTCTGGGAAGCGGGATGACCCTACCAGACATCACATCATCAAATGAAGGAATATTCTGGGAAGCGGGATGACCCTACCAGACATCATATCATCAACTGAAGGAATATTCTGGGAAGCAGGATGACCCTACCAGACATCATATCATCAACTGAAGGAATATTCTGGGAAGCAGGATGACCCTACCAGACATCATATCATCGAATAAAGGGGCATTCTGGGAAACAGGATGACCCTACCAGTCATCATATCATCTGAATGAAGGAACATTCTGGGAAGCAGGATGACCCTACCAGACATCATATCATCTGAATGAAGGAACATTCTGGGAAGCAGGATGACCCTACCAGACATCATATCATCGAATGAAGGGACATTCTGGGAAACGGGATGACCCTACCAGACATCATATCATCGAATGAAGGAATATTCTGGGAAGCGGGATGACCCTACCAGACATCATATCATCTGAATGAAGGAACATTCTGGGAAGCAGGATGACCCTACCAGACATCATATCATCGAATGAAGGAACATTCTGGGAAGCAGGATGACCCTACCAGACATGATATCATCAAATTAAGGAATATTCTGGGAAGCATGATGACCCTACCAGATATCATATCATCTGAATGAAGGAACATTATGGGAAGCGGGATGACCCTACCAGACATCATATCATCTGAATGAAGGAACATTCTGGGAAGCAGGATGACCCTACCAGACATCATATAATCAAATGAAAGAACATTCTGGGAAGTTGGATGACCCTACCAGACATCATATCATCGAATGATCCTACCAGACATCATCATATAATCGAATGAAGGAATATTCTGGGAAGCATGATGACCCTACCAGACATCATATCATCAAATTAAGGAATATTCTGGGAAGCACGATGACCCTACCAGACATCATATCATCGAATGAAGGAATATTCTGGGAAGCTGGATGACCCTACCAGACATCATATCATCTGAATGAAGGAACATTCTGGGAAGCAGGATGACCCTACCAGACATCATATCATCGAATGAAGGGACATTCTGGGAAACAGGATGACCCTACCAGACATCATATCATCAAATTAAGGAATATTCTGGGAAGCATGATGACCTTACCAGATATCATATCATCTGAATGAAGGAACATTCTGGGAAGCAGGATGACCCTACCAGACATCATATAATCAAATGAAAGAACATTCTGGGAAGTTGGATGACCCTACCAGACATCATATCATCTCAATGAAGGAACATTCTGGGAAGCACGATGACCCTACCAGACATCACATCATCAAATGAAGGAATATTCTGGGAATTGGGATGACCCTACCAGACATCACATCATCAAATGAAGGAATATTCTGGGAAGTGGGATGACCCTACCAGACATCATATCATCAACTGAAGGAATATTCTGGGAAGCGGGATGACCCTACCAGACATCATATCATCAACTGAAGGAATATTCTGGGAAGCGGGATGACCCTACCAGACATCACATCATCAAATGAAGGAATATTCTGGGAAGCGGGATGACCCTACCAGACATCATATCATCAACTGAAGGAATATTCTGGGAAGCGGGATGACCCTACCAGACATCACATCATCAAATGAAGGAATATTCTGGGAAGCGGGATGACCCTACCAGACATCATATCATCAACTGAAGGAATATTCTGGGAAGCAGAATGACCCTACCAGACATCATATCATCAACTGAAGGAATATTCTGGGAAGCAGGATGACCCTACCAGACATCATATTATCAACTGAAGGAATATTCTGGGAAGCAGGATGACCCTAACACACATCCTATCATCAACTGAAGGAATATTTGGGCAGCAGGATGACCCTACCAGACATCACATCATCTGAATGAATGATTAACCTTATGAATTAGAAGGAGTGTGCTGTAAATGTAATCTGATGATGGTAGTTAGATAAATGTGACCAATGAGAATGTGGGAATTAGAGAAGATTGGATTTCTTGTGTATAGGTTAGAGCATTCATGTGTGGGGGGAATGGTATGTAATAAAATATGTGGGAGTGTTTTAACTGTTGCAAATGTATATAATGTGAAGAGTTTGTGTGGTTCAGGAGAATCGGTTTAGTTTGACTCTGCAGCACTATCTAGCTCCCCCCGGCTGATTGTACAATTAACTTGCTTTATGGACAAATGTGCACTTGCTTCTTAACTGGTGCGCCTATTTTGGGTTAAGGTGATTAGAGGCCCCTCTGCACATTTGGCGAGCCAGCCAGGAGCCCAGGCTGTTCCAAAATGTTGGGGGTTTTTTGTCCACACAACTCAGCTGCAGCACTTCTCTGCAAGGACCAGTCGTTCGTGCACCATAAAAGAAGAGGTCCACTGGCGCCATATTGGTTAGAGTCCTGTCTGTTCCCTGGAGGTGTGGTACCATGGTCCAGGTGTGCAGGGTGAATTGAAGGAGCATCACTTCAGAGCACTTTGGGTTCAAGTGAGTGCACTTATGGCAGGTAAAGCAAGGGGGTAATAGGGTATAAAAGGGTTTTCTTTTATTAAAGGAGTATGGTAAGGGTAGAATCGGAGTGTGTGTAGAGATTAGACGAGGTTACAGGGATTGAAAGGGTGAATGCTTTGAAAGAGTGAGTGAACTGTTTTATGTTGTACATCCTGTGTATATATTTTCAACTAGTTTGTTATTTTTGAGGAATGAGGTGGTATCCCCACCAGCACGTCCATTGTGAGGTTTGTCCTGACACTCTTCAGTTTGCTGGTTTGGTTGGCTGGAGCCCTCACCTAGGGGTGAGGTGGCATCTTATGGTAAGTCCACCCATAGATACCTTCCTGGAGTATACCCTTGGCACCCTTCATTTTGTATTGACTTTTCACACAGTGCCCTTGCCTTGCTTCTCTTGGTTAGTCGAAGTAGTGAAGGGAATCTTCTTGTAGTCAGGGAAAGACGGTATTGTAGTCGAGAATACTGTACTAGTAATGAAGCGAGCGAGAGCAGCGGTGTTGTAGTGGAAAGCATTGCGCTCCTTCTATGCCCGAGTGAAGGAGATATCGTTGAGATATTGGCCGGCATGTGTTTTTTGGATAACAATGCTGTTTTTGAGTAAGAGTGAGAAGTGTAACTAAAGTGAATAGCTAAGCGTGTTGATTGCGGTTAAAGCAAGCACGTTGAGTGATTGTGGGGGAAGACTAGGAAATCGGGGAGGGCGAAAAAAGGGGTTCCTTGGGTTGAAATTTTGTGCCGCAGGTTCGGCTTCAGTGTTTTAAGTTGTTTATTTTAAAGTGAAATATTTGAGTTAGATTGGGTTGGAGTATGTAGACTCCACTGAATCATTTGTGTCAAGTTATTCCTAACTAGAAAGTAAAGACTTTAAAGTACCATCGGGAATGGCTGTGGGAAACTAAGGGTAAAATGCTCAATTCTTGGCTGACTGAGGGGACCTATGATAATGGGATATTGGAAAACCTGCATACTTTTTAAGTTGCAAGGCACAGGATCTGAAGTTAGAGAAGCGGTTAAACATCTTAGAGCTAATGGAGGATGTGTGAGAAAGGCAGGAAGACCCATAGGGCCTCATTACACGGTAGGCGGTAAGGGTTTACCGGTACCGGTATTTTACCGTTACCGGTAAACCCTTACCGCCTTACTACGAGGTCCCTTTGTGGGTTGGAGAATTTAAAGCCTGCTTTTTGCAGGTGTTAAAAACCAACCAGCAAAGGGACCAGGGAGCTAATTACAGTACCGCAATTTGCGGTGCCGTAATTAGCACCTTCCCCATTCCCATTATGAGCTATGGGGCAAAAATGGGAATGGGGAAGGGCAATGCGGGAAGGGGGAATTACCGCCCCACCAACCTTGGAATAGGGCGGTAATTCCCCTTTCCACCAAGGCGGTGCCGGTATTTTACCGGCATGGACCAAGGTGCTAACAGCACCTTGATCCACCGCCGTCCGTGTAATGAGGCCCACAGTGTTATAATCTCAGAGGAAGGGTCAAAAAAGGAGGGTGCAGGAATTCCTTCCAGACTGCCCCCATATGGGAGCTATCCTTTATCGCTCACATAGGGGTAGACAGGCCCTGAGTTCAAACCTCCATTTTCTCCATCGGCCACTCCAGTGGTTGCGAGACAAACACAGATAACGCCTCCATCAGTTACGATTCCTAACAGATGGGATATTGAGAAAAGTGAAAGGATATCTCCTTCATTGGTTAGGGCTGCAGAAAGGTTAAGAATGGAGAGGTTAGCAGAGAGATTGAGGGTGAAGGAGTGAGAGGAGGGAGACCGTCAACCAGAGAAGTAGATAAAGGATTGAGAATGAGTGAAAAAGGGGAAACTAGGCCTTCTACCACTAGGATAGAGGCTAGGCTGCAAATGGCAGTAGAGACGCAGAATCTGAAAATATTGGAATAAGCTTAGGGTAGCAGAAGAAGAGGTAGTGCTGTTATGTCAGCAGATAAGTGAAGAGCGGGAAGAAGTGAATAAACAGGAAACGGACGTAGAGGAAGGAAGGTGGAGGCATAAACAAGTTCTTGTTAGGTTGGCCAAGTCAATCCCAGATTTGAGCAGTGAGAACGGGAACCGGCAACCTACGGTAGTGGCGAGAATGCTTCCGTGCCTATAGACCTATCAGGGGAGATGATAACAGGATTAGGAGACGAAGGTGAATAGCAGTCAGATGTTGAGCGGGGAGAGCAGGGTGTAGCAGTTCCACCTCTCGTTCCATTAGCAGCGACAAAGAGTACACCATGTGGTCTTAGGATGCGCCTTGGTACTTGCATGGCTGTAGTGAGTAATAGGAGAGTTATGGGGAAAACTCCAGTAAAAGCGTGTGTAACTCTATGCTCCAGAAGGGTCAGTGAAGGGTGTATTATGTCCCATTGTCACAAATGGACCAGAACAATTTAATGAAAATGCTTCCTTCACTCACTGCAGGGGCGTAAACGTGGATTTAAACATTAAAGAAACATACTGCCAATGTCATGTGGGCCATAGGGGACATGAAAAGCGTATTCACAGCTCTAATGGGGGAATGGTCAGATGAGCTTTGGAGATGAGCGGGGTATCTGGGAGTTCAGCTGGATACAAACACCCATGATGGAACAGCCTTTAATAATTATAGAGCACAGGTTCGAGGGCCTGCGGGATATGTATCCCGAATTGCCCAATATAAAATCTATCTTGGCCAAAACAATGAAGTTAGACAACGATTGTGCTGCACACATTCAGTTGATTCAGTAGATGTGGAGGGCAGAGATGGGAGAAGCGTGGGATAAGAACATGGCCATTTTTTCACCACATGGTAAAAAAAGGGAATTCCTAAGGAAGTCCTGCTCAATCTAGACAAAGTAGTAGGGATGGAGGCCAAGAGTTGGCTGGAAATTCAGGCACATATTGTGCTTTTACAAAAAGCAATAGCGCAATACGGGGGGTACCTGTACATTCGACTTTGTTTCTAAATGGGTAATGGTTTTGTTGAGTTGGGTCCCGGAAATCAGAGATTCGACATGGCATGTACCGATTTAATTTTTGTTTCGGCCGGCTCTGCCGCAGGAGGTAAGGTTAGGCACCATTGTTAAGGTTCTCCTAGAAGTAGTAATCATCAAGAAGAACAGAGTGTTTCTCTCAGGCACTGACGAGGAAGGCAGAGAATGGCACTCAGTTCTGTGCATGAATCCGACATTATTGCTGAAGGATGTGTCCAACAAGCAGTTGTTCAAAAACACTGAAGACACAGGAGAGATGGTTTTGGAGATTAGGGTGCCTTGCCAGATAGGGGGAGAGCAAAAGGTACTACCACAGACCATGCTCATCATTAGAAATACATCGCCATTTTGGAAGGAGGATTTGGAGAAAGTGCCGGACAATTTATGGACCAGCCATCCTCATTATGTGGGTCTGTTAAAGAGTGTTGGAGCAGTACAGATAAAATTGAAACCTGGTATGATATTACCACGGGTTGCGCAGTACCCCATTTCTAGAGAGGCAGACAAAGGGATTTATGTGACCATTATGGTATTGTTGAAGCAAAGCGTAATACAGCCTTCTGCGTCCCCATGTAACACAGCCATATAACCTGTGAAGAAAGTGAAGTCCAGTTGGAGGATGGTCCAGGATTTGCACCCTCTCAATATTATTGTCGAGGTGGAATTCCTGGTGGTACCGAATCCTGCTACAATTCTCAGTAATATCTCTACTGGGCCACTGACCCACATCATGGTGCTTGATTTGAAGAATGTATTTTTCTCGGTCCCCTTACACACCGATTTGCAGTACCTCACAACATTTACATATGGTCAGAGATTCAAGCACACAAGGTTGCCCCAAGGGTACTGTGAATATTCAAGTGTTTTAAACAGGGTGGTTAAAATGTATTTAGGGAATTTACATGTGTTCAGTACAGTAATTCAGTACGTGGATGAGTTACTAATTTGTAGCATTTCAGAAGAGCAGTGTCGAGGAGATTCAATAACGCTTCTCACCCTGCTTGTGACAAAGGGGTACAAAGTGGACAAAGAAAAATTGCAATACTGCCAGACAGAGGTAGTATATTTGGGGCAAGTGATATCACCCGCAAGAAGGAAGGTAATACAAGAAAGAGCCACTGCAGTTTAGAATCGCCCCAGCCAGTCATAGTGAAACAAATGCAGCAGTTTTTGGGACCCTCAGCCATTTAAGATGAGGTAGCAATAGTTTTGAGATGCAACAGTTTTTGGGACCCTCAGCCATTTAAGACGAGGTAGCAATAGTTTTGAGATGAATGGGGATGCAGAAGTTACTCAAACATCAATAATCAAAACGACTCAGGTAGGTGCCAAAAGTTAACTGTTTTAATATCAATTATCTAAAATAGGGAGTACAAGGGAAATCAACGGACGTCGCACAGCATGGCTTCTCAATGCATCTTAAAAAAAAGTTTATTTTTATAATGAAAACTTGTCACTAGTGACGTAAACCTACGTATCTACCAACATCATCCTATGTGGCAAACTACAAAAACCTAGTGGCTGTTGTGATTGGGTCTAAAGGAACATCTAAGTATACGTTCCATACTAGTCTAAGAGAGTGATAGGCTCCTTAACATCAGGTGGGGCAACTAAGCCCTCCCCTCAAACAGATCACTATGACGTCACTAAATACACAATGTCCTATTGGCTACACAACTATAGGACCCTTAATCACGCGGCCCCTACCATGGGTTGGCTCTCTTACACCCTTAGTACTTTTCCACCTACGTTAGCAGCACGCAGGCTGGGCTTCCATGTGCTGGTGAGCTGGTCATAACCATAGCTTCCCACCGATTAGCATATCATCTATCATCACCTCAGTGGTCAGCTGTCAATTAAGGCTTTGAACTTGTACTTGGAAATGTTCGGTGCTCTGGTGAATTCAGGGGAGTGAAGGCACGCCCTGCCTCTCTGTGTAGGTGGGGCCATCATGTTTGTCCAACTTCATTCTTTCATGTGACTGATGACCACAAAATCGAGCTCTAGTGTATTTGAAAAATACTATTTTCTAATAGACCTCTGACATCTTCTTTGTTTTGGTCCATGCTTTCTGAACAGGAGTTTCACTGCTTCACATAATTTGTAACTAATATCTGCTCGTCCCAGCCTTGAACGGCCTTGGCTTCCTGGGGCTCATCCAGCCTTGCCTTTCTGAGATTCACTCCTGTAATTCAATTGGTTTTTCAACTGCGACACACAGAAAAGAAGGCCTTCCTTTTCTGGTCCAGCTCTGCTATAACAGGTAGTGGAAACATCCATTCTTTACTCAATCCTATGTATGTATACGTTGGCACATGCCGCAATCTATTCACTAAAAAGCAAGCCTCAAGAATACTTTGTCTGCTTGCGTTTCTTTGCATATGCACATGTGTGAAATTATTTGATATCGTCATTGTTTCTGTAGCATAAGTTTCTTTATCTTGAGCTCAAGATGTCACTTATCTTTGATACTTTCTTGATGCCTTATAGAATATCTGTATTCTCTAGTCTCTGCATCTCTTCCATGTACGTCAGCTCAGCTTTGTGTATGACATCACCATTCTTATTTGCCGGACATTTGCTCTGCTTCTTCTGGGATTTCATTCAAATGGCCATCATACTGTCTTGTATGCAGGTATGGCTTTTTGCAATGGGAACCTTATTTCCAGGAGTCTCCTTGGTATCAAAATTTTCACTGGTACTGCGCGTGTCTCACACTCTGGTTCCCAACATATAGCAATATGGGAGAGATGCTTGAGGGGGGGCACTTGGGTCCTTCTCTACACTCCACCCTCTGGGCGATTCATCAACCCCTCTTCCATCATCCTTCACATCTAGACATCCTTGTCTGAAGAAATGCTTCTTTGGGATCCATATCTTTATGACTCCCTTCAGGCATCCAGCTGATTTCCCATGCTCATCCTTGTTCCAAGTCATGAGTATGCACTGTCCACTTGGAATGAAATAGATCCATCTTCCCACATACTTCTCATGATTCTTTGGATACAGAACCTTCGTTCCCTCAAGTGCATGGATGCTGGCCTTCATGAAATCTCTGATTTCTTCATCTGTCAAATCTCTGGCCTTCCATCCTGATTTAACATCAATCATGATTCTCATCCCTATGGCTTTCTTTGCAGTTTTATTGCATTGTGACAGTATTATTGTGATCACACAAAATCCGAGCAGAACCAACAACACTATCAGGACTCCAAGGAACTTGAACAAGTCTGCCATCCATTGTGGAACCCAAGAAAAGATCGATCCAAACCAGCTATCATCAGCAATGTTTTCCACTTCGTCTATCATCTGGACGTGTAGCTTCGTCAGCATCTCTATGGCCTCTGTCAAGGTGCCATTCTCGTCATCATGAGAAGGTATGAACATGCAACATGATTCTCCGATTTTTGCACAAACACCTCCATCCATATCTGTAATCATGTCCAGGACATATCTATTCTGAAGAGTCATCAGTCTTATGGCTCTCATCTCTTCTCTGATAGCATTGAATTCCTTTATGGTAGTGTTGATTGTCTGCAGTAATTCCCATCTGGGGATCTGTAGCCATTTAGTCTTTGCTGCAGTCTGGATCCTTGGCATGAAGATCAAAGTGAATACCGATGAAGTCTGGCTGAACAGTCTGTGTTCATAAGGGATGGAGTCAAAAACTTCTATTGACTTGGCAGAGAAGTAGTTCTCCCTCTTCATTCGATTAATCAGCTCTACAGATCTCTTCTTCCTCAGGTGAGCATCTGCTTTCAGAAAGCTGTCAATGCTTAAGTCACTTTTAGGAATCACCAATGCTGGAACATGAACATTCACTAGTGAGCGTCAGTCCTTGAGTAGCTTCATATAAGCTCTGAATCCACAAGCCCAGTAGTGATCCATGATCACTGCTGTCCCAATGTTCATACCTGGTGCATCAAAGACTCAACCACAGTTCTGATTCTCTCCAACTTTTCTTGTGCCATTGTTTCTGAAGCACAGTTTGCACTCTCCAAAGGCACTATCTGCAAAGGTCCTCCTCTATCTTTGACCCAGGTCAGCAGTTTAGCATGTTTCGACCAAAAGGTTTACACAGCATTTCTGCATTTTCAATAGTTGGTTGGTAGTGATCCATTATTATCCAGTTTCTGCAGATAACCACACCTTCTTCCCATCCGTCTGGTAATAGCACTGATCCCCAAATCTTCATCTGGCCTCTGTTCTTCCATCTACAAATTTCTTCTGCAGAGTTTCCTGGACTCTCAAGTCTTCGGTTTATTTCCCATCTGATTTCAGCTCCTTTCACTCCAGGTTGTTCATACCTGATCACATGATTCTTGGTGTGCGGCCCGTTTCTTGTCTTTGTATCTTGGACATAATCATCTTCATCTGGATCTGTCATTCAGTTGCCCATTTAAGGTAGGCATCTCTGCCCATGAACTGGCCTCTTGTACGGCAGAGTGCTATGTGTGATAGACAATGTGCTGTCTGGACGTCTATTTCAATAGCTATGAAGATTTTAGACTTCCCCATGCTATAAGGCAGAAGGGCACATACAAAGCATTCCTCCTTCGAGGTGCTCCTTCCCACTTCCTTCATATGCTGATACCATATGTTATTCTGCAAGTGTGCTGTACTATCCAGGTAATCATTTAACTCATGGTCATCTTCCCTAGAACTTCTCTTAGGTCTTGATCTTTTCTTATGAGCTTCTATAATCATCTCATGAAGCATGTCAGCATAACTCTTTCTTACTGGACCAATCATAGAATCATTAGTCAGTGAACTGGGTGCTTTTACATGTGCTACCTGTGTAGGAGAAAGTCTCAAGAGCCTCATCTTATTCTGATGCCTCCTTCTAGCAGCAGAGAATGACGGTCATAGGAAGTCTGACATAATCTCCATTCGTGATCTCCCTCCAATAGGTAACTCAGGTTTATTTATCACAGGACCAGGTGCTCTTGTGTGTACCTCTAAAGTCGGAACAATTACATAAGATCTTGGCTGCCTTGTAGTTGCCACATCTGTACCCTCCTTCTGCATAGGAATATACACAGGAATCTTTGTTCTATTTGGATCTAAATAGTAAGCAGTTTGCACTGTAAGTGAGAGCAGTATCACTATGAATAAGATATATGTGTAAATCACATACAAGTATGCCCATTTCTTGCAGAAATAGCTCCTTGCACATTGTGGATGTCTCTCGTTGTCTGACATAATGTTGTTGCTATTGACGCTGCCCATTCGTACTCTTTTTTAAGGAAGGATAACAAATCTTTAATCGGGCAACATCATGCAGTACTCAGGAAGCTGCTGAATCGGCATCACAAGTTCCTCGATTAGCTGCCTGCTCTTGGACGGATAAACAAAGTTCCCAATGAAGACAAAAGAATTGTCCTTTCACCAGACGAAAAAAAGGATGCTCTCTCTAGCAAGAAGTAAAAGAACACATTTAGTAGGCTCTGGATCTCTTCCTCCAAAAGTTTCATTCAGCTCTCAGTGTTCTCTCAGAATACAGGTTGACTTGTGTTATGATATCTCACAGTATCTCATTAAGTTCTGCGTTATTCCTCGGGTCTCTCAAGAAGGCTCGAACATCAGTTTGTCTCCCAACAAGATGCAGACTTTCCTCGATTAGGTAATAGAACACCGAGCCGACCAGTCTATGCACATTATCATCTAATAGGGGTATTTGTGCTTTCCCCACTGTACTCAGGAAGCTGGGGAACTTGCTCTATGATAGCTGCAAGCAATCTCTGTGTACCTAGCAGTACATTTTTGACATACGATACAGTTTACTACATAAAATGCAAAGTGTTCTACCAAATTCGGAACGAACCATTCCTCCGCAATTGTTGGGGCGATGCTTTCTCTAGTGACATGCGCAGGGTAGTGTAGCTGTTCCAACGCCACCCTTGATAAGGCTACAGGCATCACCGGTTACCAGTGCTGTCTTGTTGCCACAATTCTTCAGAAGGATTTAAAGAACACCCTCTCCACATCCACATGTCTTTCTCATCCTGAGGCGCTTCCCCTTGAATTTCTACTAGCTGTGTCCTAGACAAATTACTATAACAATAAGGCACACTCATCATCACCACCATGCTTTCATTCATATTAGGCTTATCAAACGTCATAATCTCCTCTGAACATGCAACACGTTTTGCTTCCTCATCTGCTGCTCGATTTCCACTTGAGATCAAATATGCCCTTTTAGTGTGTGCTGTGCATTTAACGACTGCGATGGCTACTGAGAGTTGTAGTGCTCTAATGAGCCTGTCCAATAAGGCTGCATGCTGCGCTGGAGTGCCGTCCACTCTGAGGTAGCCCCTCCTTTTCCAACGTGCTAGCCCTGCATGTACCGTCAACGTCACACAGGCAGAGTAACTGTACACTGTTACTTCCTGGTCTGCATGATTCTCGAGCGCAGCAATCTGCGCCACTGATTCTGCAGCCTGTGCCGAAAAGTGAGATGGTAGACATGCACTTCTCATTACTTCAAACTCCCCATTGGCCATGTGCTTTATCGCAGTGGCACCTGTATATCTTTGTCCATCCTTTTGATCGATTCTTGAAGAACCGTCAATAAAGAGAATCCCCAGCTGCCAACAAATTTTCCTTCACCCTTGGGAGCTCATCATAGAACTCCTCATAGTTCGAGCAGTCATGTGGATGCTCATCCTCTGCCAGTGGCTCTGCTACAAACATGGCAGGGTTCACTATTCTGCATCAAACTATTTTGATCACTGGATTTGATATAATTACCTCATGGCAATATTGCAATTTCTCTTTGTCTACTCTATATCCTTTCTCTGCAAGAATAGTCATCAGTTGAACTGAATCGTGTCTGCATGTCAGGTCTGTATGTATGTGAGAAGTAAGATAGGTGGTATGTCTGGGTTAGGTAAAAGTGTTGGTTGTTGTACTTAACCTCCCTTTTACAGAGTGAGAGTTCCCCAAGTCATCATGGAGGAAGTGAAGCTGCTCACTGATTGGTGGAGTGAAGGGCTTCAGGGCAGCACTAACATTCTAAACTGCCTTTTATTGTTCATTCCCTAGCAGGAAGGTCCTGCTTTTGTTAAGTTCCTGGTTTTAGGCCCAATTTGAAGTTTTAATGAGAAGATTTGGCAGAGAGATCCTTCAAATTTGCTTTCCGGTTGATCAAGGACTAGGTGGGACAGGCAATGCTGTTAATCTGGTAGGAGCACAAGTGGAAAGAGGATTACCTTTCCATCAAGTTTCTTATCTTCATTAGGGATCTAGTGAGTTAGGTATTTAGGTTGCTGCAGGGAGTTTACTTCTTAAAGACATTGTCAAGTGTTAGTTTGCTGGAAATCAACTCCACTTACTAAGAAATACATTCAGTAAAATACATGTTGAATGAATACTGAACCTGACATGTGAGCTGCATGCAAAGAATCCTTGCAAGTAGAAGTCATGCTGGTTTACAGGAGTGTGGAAATGTGTGGTTAGAAAACTGTGAATGGAAGAAGACATTCTTACCTGCATGTTTTTTTTTTAAATTGATACTTTAATAACTCTGCTGCAATACTTTCAAAGGGAAGTGAAAGTCGTTATGTCCAGGGTTGATTCCAGGTGTTGATCTGTTATTCATGAGTTGAGATCTGGGTTTTGCTGGCTGTGCTTTCACTTACACGCAAGACAGGAACATGATGGAGTTGGAATGTCATGTAGTCACCTTTCAAGAGCATAAGGTGTTTTTCTGCTATTTCAAACTTAACTTCCCTTCAAAAGAATCCAAGTATATTTACAGGATACCCTAAGAACCCATCAGAATAATCAAAGTTACTTACAAGTGCAAATAACATCCTCCAAGTTGTTAATGAAGGTTAACAGGTACTGATCCTATGAAGTCGTTTTGGATAATAGACTTTGAAGGTTATGCTGTTTTCTGATTAACCTTTTTCCTTCCCTTCTACAGATTTGCAGCTATTCAGAAGTTGGAGTCTGTTGTTTTTTATTTTCTCCATTTCCCCTTTCCCTTGGGAGTATTAATTCTTCAGCTGTTAATTTACACAGTTGTTGATCAAACAGTCTTGAGGGATCTGCGGGGTTCAGCATCTCCCGGGGACAAGAAAAGTCAGGACCGGACACTGGACTCTTCCTCTGAGGTGCTGCAGACCAATATGTCATCCACATACTGCAATACAACACTTTCCAAATCAATATTGCTTGAGTCCATCTGTAGGACCCTATTGAAAATCGATGGAGACTCACAGAACTCCTGAGGCAATCTCGTGCTTTTTAACCTCTATTGTCTGATAGTAAATGACATCAGATCTTGAGAATCCTTATGGAATGGGATTGAGAAAAATGCATTTTTCAAGTCCATCACTGTGAAATATTGTGCCTCAACAGAGATACTACATAAGATTGTCGCAGGATTAGGAACTAGAGGGAAGTCGGCCTCTACAATCTGAGTAATCCGGCAAAGGTCTTGCACTAAATGCCACAAACCCCATTTACTTATTTTTACAGGATACACTGACGTATTACATAGTGACTCTGACATCACTAAGATACCTTGTTCCATCATGGCGGATATCGTCTTGAAAATACCTTCATCTGCCTCTCGAGACATGGGATACTGTCATGCTCGAGGTAAAATTGCTCCTGGTTTCAATTCAATCTTCACTTCTCCAGCCCCCTTCAATTGGCCTACATCATAGGGGCCTGTTGTCCATAATGAAACTGGCACTTTTGCCATATCTTCATCAAACTACACAGGACGCTTCTGCGCTAACATCAATTTCTGAGGAACCTCACATTTAATCGCTCTCACCCAGTAAGTAATACTCATCTCGAATATGACTTCGTCATCTGACAGATGATCTCCAAACATATCCTCATCAGTGACGTCAGTCAATCTATACCCTTATCCAATGGCAATCACTGTGCTCCATCGTCTGCTTCGATAATCATTTCCGTCAAGCAAAGCCATTTCTCCTCGCACTATGGCTGCTTGTAATTCTAAAGGAAAGACTTGTCCTTCCTCTTAATCCATTGGTATCTTTGGCCTGAACAAAAATTCATCAGGTATTCTCATAGTCCTACCCACTAAGCCTGGTAGCCAAGTTAACAGAATATGTACCCCGTGGTGAAAAACATCTGCTTCTAATGGTACTCCTTCCATGGCCATTTGTCCTGTAAATGCCATAATAAATTCACTCATGTTTAGATAATGCATTCCTGGTGTTGAACACACTATGCCTTCATCAGTGAACAAAATCGTCATGTTCAACTTGGTGGTCATTAAATCTCAAATTGATATATTGACAGGTGTCTCCCTTGAATATAATAATGGCATAGACATGTCACAATCTCCTATAGAGACTGGCAATTTTTCAGTAAAAGGAACTCTACTTGTAGCTCCTGTGAACCCTTTAGTATTGATGGCATTTCTCGACATCGGAAATTTCCCCTCTCGTATACATGGGCGTATTGCACCTGTGTCTACTAAAAAATAAAAAAGATTTGCCTCCTATATTGACATCAACCCTTGGTTCCTCTTGAGGACTAGGGGTCACAGATAGTATCGAGAAGCCCGGAAGGAGAAAAGGACGGAAGCGTTTCATAGCGCTGTTTTGCTGTTGTGCTGGGGTGCTGGCCTGCAGCTGCGGGTCCACAGCAGGCAGGAGGCTGAGAGAAGCAAAAAAAGGACAAAAGGTAGCATCTTTGTATACTACTACCAAAGTAATAACCGGCGTGAGCGGGAGACTGCGGGAGTTATCTCCTTTGATCCCGCCGCACCAAATCAATAGAATATACTGGAACCGCAACTTTATATGATCTACTTTGCTAAATTCACTGAGACTGGCTGTGCAGATGATATCTTTACACTGAACATTGTTAGGAAGTAAAACTGTACACTGCACCCACTTTGGTATAAAACTTAGATCTTACAACCCCCTCAAGACACGACCAGTAGGTGGTTGGGTACAGAGGGTGGAACTTCCCCATTCCAGGTATAAGTAGCAAGAACCTCCACAAATCCTAGACGGACGTGAGCGGGGCAACATTCATTGCGACTAGCCTTTCTTCCCCTGACCACCGTTTAGGAACTTCCCATAAAAAGAGGGGATCTTTTTAGATGCTGGCAATGAAGCTACGTAGTACGAAAAAATGGAGGAAGAGAAGTCTATTAACCAGCAAACTCCAAGTAATATACATCTAAATATATCAAAACAAGTTCAGGTCCAAATACATGCCGAAGACATAACTGAAAATATGGTAGACAGGAGCATGGAAAAAAATCCATGTGCCATATTAACAAACAAATGGAAACAGGGTTTAGAATATACTATAAAAACTACAAAAATTCAGCAAAAAATTAAAAATCACTTTGGCAAAAAAAGACAAAAGCCACAGTTATGTTGAAGGAGAGTCAGTCATACTCTGGGACAACCCACACACTCCCCAAATTCCATTAAAAAGTACAGAAATCCACGTATTGCCTGCAAACATGGGGATTGGCCTCTTCGTGCCGGGTACGGAGGAAGAAGAAATGCTGTCCCCTAATCTACACCAGAATTCAAGAGAACAGAAAAACTTAGTTCAAAATGAAGACTCTATGGAAAAGGTAGAGCCAAAAACAGACACACTAAAGGCACTGAAGTTCGTTGTGAACTCACTATTATCGGTTTTTAAAATGCTTAAGATGGAGGTGCAGTCACAAACTGGCACACTGCTAGAAGTCACAAACGAAGTAACATCATGTGAATCAACCCTGGTGGGGTTAGTGGCCACCATTAACACCAATATGACTTTGCCACTCCGAGACCTACGATTGGAAGTAGCAAAACAAGGCCTTGACATTTCCTCTATACAGTGCATTTTGAACAAAATAAATGAAATAGAAGAACAGAACAACAAGCTACTGGGAGAAGCACTAAATCTCTTGAAAGGAAATTTAATTTCAGATGCACTAGAACGAGGAGAGGAAAATATACAGGAACCTTTATTTGATGATATACCACTCTCAGATTCTGTAGTAGAGGAATTTAGGAGGCTAGCCAATGTAGCGGATGGAGAAATGGAAATCATCGAGGTGATGTCAAAAAGTAATTGTGAGAGATCCACAGAAAAACAAGTAGAGCCAAACCTCAAGAAGCAGGAGACATATGAGAAAACGTCAAGCTGAGAGGGAAAGGACAAACAAGACACATTGCAAAACAAGAAAGAATCCAAAAAAGGGCACAAAAGAACGCAAATAACAAAAATATGATGGAAAAACCAAATGGCCAACGTACCCTAAAAACCTCTAAAAAAGGCGAGGAAAGGGGAAATTCAGCAAGTGATTTTCAAGAATCAACGGACGTCCCTGAGAGAAGCACAAAAACGAAGGATACGATAATCCGGAAAGAAAACAAAGAGAACAACGGAAAGACCAAAACGGATCCTCCTGAGAGACAGGGAGAAACTACTACAACTAAGAAAATCAGCATCGGTTCGCAAACTGATGTTAAACCAAGAGGTAGGAGCAAGCTGAGAAGTGGCATAGAAGAGAATATCCTAAAAGACCCAATAAATACAAAAGACTCAGAGACCACTAAAAAACCAACAAACGTTTTTCAAAAGAACTCTGTGATAAATGCAATAAAATGGGCACCAATCTTTCTGCAAAAAAGGTTCAGAATTGTTGGGAAAGGGCAACACACCCAACAACTTTTTGACAGCACAAAGTGACCCAAAGAAAAAATTAGCTCCAATATGCCTGACATCAAAAAGTAAGGGCAACAAGAAAGGTTTGGATATTGGTAAAGCGCACATGACTGAAACGACCGTGGATTCTGCGAAACCAAACCACTTGAAAACAGACAAAATACAAAATGGACAAGGAAAGTTTGTGTCTCTAAATGACCAAAATAAACAAGAGGCCTCAAACCTGGCAGCACAGGTATTGCCCAAAATCATTGAGAGCTTAAACGAGAGCAATCCTAAAGATTACGCCATTCCCAGAGTTTGGCTGAGACTATGCTCCAATTCCAGACAACACAAATCATTAAGTCATTCAGTGATCCTGGGCATAATAAAGAAAGTAAAAAATCTGTAGTCTTTTTCATCAGAAGATATAGAAATTGTAACATTTCCTATGTCAAAAGACCCCTTCTTGGTCGAGTTAGTACTCAACTCAACTAATGCAAAAAACGCTTTGCTGAAAGAATCACGAGAGCTAGAAACCCACAGACTCGAAATTTCAGTTAATGACTCATAAAGTTCTTCTAACAAAGACACTACTCCTGTGAAGTCACCTGTTCAAAATCAGGTGATAGCAAGGGCCTCTAATGAATTGAAACTCAGTGAGGGGGAAATAGAGAAGAGGAATGGAAATCACAAGAAAATTCACTCTCCCTCCTCCTGGAGATTTTTTCCCAAGTTCTTCAGAAATCAGGTCTAGGTATGCAACAACTTTAGAAAGGAGGGCCTAAATGTGATCATTTGGAACTCGCGGGGACCCTGTACAATTAAAGCAAAAAATATGCGGGTGCACCTGTATAATTGCAGAGATATTATCTTATTACAAGAAACATGGTTAGTAAACCCACTTAATATCGAAGGGTACACAGTACTATGTTTGTCAGCAACACAAAAGGCTCAGGGAAGGCCATCAGGTGGCCTTCTCATGGCCCTAAAAAATCAAGTATTTAAGAACACAGTCCCAATATGGGAAAACAATATAGGTATCCAAGCCTGCAAAGTGTATTTATCTCAAGATGGAAAATCTTCAATATGGAATTTGATCAATCTTTACTGGAAGCCCGCCAGCTCAAAACTGACCACATGTTTAGAAAACTTAGACCTCTTATCAGAAATAATAAAACTAGAATCGGTCTAGAGACCTAAATACAAACTGCATGCAGTCTAAAGAAAACCTCCCGAAATTTTCTGTAAATGAGAAATTAAGAAGGGGAAGAATGTGGCTAGATTTTATGAAGCATTGGGATCTGAAAATGGTAAATGGGTCAACAGGTGGAGACCAAGGACTAGTTACAACACGGCATAGAGGGAACTCGGCCTCCACTCTGGACTATATTTTCGTTTCTAAGAGATTATATACATCCCCCTCAGTCCTTGAAATAAAACAAGATGGGGGCAGTGACCACAGTAGGCTGGAGCTTTCTTTCACTAATATTCTTAGTCCTACCTCAAGTATAAACAATCAGAACCTTCAGACCATAAAAGGTAAGGTGAGGGTAGTAAAATACAAAAGTGGAGGTGTAAAACTTAACAAACAACAAAAAAAATTACCAAATTACATCTGGGAATCAGAATGTAATCCACAGAGATTTACCAACTTTCTCTGGGCAACCTTAGCTCCGAGTGAATTAACAGGCATAGAGAAACAAAAGCACCTACATGCATATGATGAAGTAACACAAAAGAAAAAATGAGAGCATAGGAAAGCCCTAAGAGAAATCAAAATGGCAGAGTTCTCAGATGAGGTATATAAAATAGAACGAAAGAAAGAGAAAACCAATTATAGATCTTGGTCATACCTACGAAAAGGAGCCCGGATGCAAAAGGATGGGGAGTATGTGTTAAAAATTCTTAAAGACCACAATTCCTAAAACTTCTGGGCAATGATAAGTCATTTAGAGGGGGGAACGGGCAATTCTCTATGTAATCTAGTCTCGGAAGAGGGCTGGGTTGATTATCTAACAGAAACTTTTAGGAGCCACAACACTCAGCAATTTTTGTTAGATCCAGAAGTACCCTGGAAACTTGATTTTGAGGAGAAGGATATCTGGGAGATTATAATTAATGCATCAACCTCAGAAGCAGCCGGCCTGAATGGTTCGACCCATCAGGCACTCAAGAACGGACCAGATTTATGGTCAAAATCACTATCATGCCTTTTCAGAGAAATCCTTAGGAAGCAAGCAGTCCCAATATCTTGGAAAACTGCGCTGGTCATACCCTTTTTTAAAAGTGGAGATCGTCGAGCAGCAGCTAACTGTAGACCAATAGCTCTGCTCGACATAGAAAGTAAAATCTTCATGAAACTTCTTCTAAATCGAATTTTACAATGGGTAGAAGAACGTGAAATTCTTTCACGTTACCAAACAGGCTTCAGAAAGGGCATGTCAACAACAATAAACGGTTTGACCTGAAATTTGCTGAATGAACAGATAAAAAGAAACAATTATCCCCCTTTATACGGAGCATGGATTGATCTATCGAAGGCTTTCGTCCAAGTTGAAAGAGTCTTAACTTGGCAAAAATTGCGAGGATGGGGTATGCCGGAAACATTGTTGTCCATATTAGTGGAACTACATAGAAACACCAATCTGAGAGTTTGTTTAGACGAGGCAGGCCACTTGTCTGAACTTATATAAGTAAATAGGGGAGTGAGACAGGGTTGTCTAGGAGCACCACTTTTTTTCAATCTCTTTTTGACAGACATCGGACTCTTTATAGAATCATCAGCATTGGCCAGTCCCATCTTGAATGGAAGGAAGATCTGTTGGCTGGCTTATGCGGATGATATAGGTCTCTTAGACAGATCACCAATAGGCCTACAGCGCCGGCTAACGAGAATGAATGAGTACGCGGAGATCAACGGACTTTCAATGAATCCAGCTAAAACAAATATCCTTATTTTCAAACATCCGCAGAAAAAAGTGAAATTCACTAGCTGGAAATTAAGCAATGAGCATGTTAAAGTGGTTGAAATGGTAAAGTATCTGGGTTATAACATACATGCCCACTCCGCTATATACAAGGTGGAGGGTGAGCTGATGGATAAGATAGTGCAAGCAGTATCACAAATGATTACATTAAACCAAAAGCTCTGCAAATTCTCCATCTTTCCGCTAGTGAGAAACTATCTAGCTAAAGTGGTACCAGTGATACTGTATGGTTTGGAAGCAAGACTGTGGCCCTCATTCCGACTCAGGCGTTAAGGGGTTTACGGCGCGGTAAACGGCGCCGACCGTTAATGCCTGATTACAAGGTTCCCTTTGCGGGATGGCTTTTAACGGCTGCTTTTTGCAGCCGTTAAAAGCCATGCCGCAAAGGGACCTTGGTGATAATTACGGCACCGTAATTTACGGTGCCGTAATTATCGCCTTTCCCCATTCCCATTATGCCCTATGGGGCAAAAATGGGAATGGGGAAGGGGCCATTGGTGAATGGGGAATTACCGCCCCACTCACCTTGGAATGGGGCGGTAATTCCGCCATCCACCATGGCGGAATTGCAACCTTAGCAGCATGGACCATGGTGCTAATAGCACCATGGCCCTCCGCCAAGGTTGTAATGAGGGCCTGTGTCTCTGGTTTATAAACTGGGAGCTCTTTGAAGGGCGGTTATGGAAAAAAGTCTTGGGACTACCGAATTGTACATCTATCGGTAGTCTGAGATTTGAAATAGGCCTCAAATCTTTAAGATGTATGGCAGATTGGAAACTAATCTCCTTATACCGAGAGATAATCACAGGAAAGGAGACTACCCTTTATAGTGACATTAGGATTCACATGATAAAATGTACATCAGTAATCCTTTTGGCGCTAAGGGAAAAAGTAATGAAAGCACTTGCTAAAACTGACCTTGATGTGGAGATACTCGTCTCAAATCCACTCAAAATTTTTAAAAAATGAGAACTTCTGGACTGGAAGGAAACAATAGAAAAAGTGAGAATGGTTTCAGTAGCAAACCCATTTTTAAGGGAAGAAAAGGAATTTGGGTGTCTCTCGAGATATTTAATGAAATCCCCTGATAGGAAACTTCGTATAAATATTCTCAGAATGAGACTAAATCTGGTTTGTTTTGGGGAGGTGTTTGAAAAGCGAAATCAGGGTCATAAGGTTAAAAGGTTATGCTCTATCTGCATAAATCCAGCCAAACAGACACTAAGGGCCTCATTACACGGACGGCGGTAAGGGTTAACGGTCACCGTTAATGGCAACGGTGACCGTTAACCCTTACCGCCGTACTACGGGGTCCCTTAGCGGGTTGGAGTTTTAACGCCTGCTTTTTGCAGGCGTTAAATACCAACCCGCTAAGGGACCTCGGAGCTAATTACGGCACCGCAAAATTGCGGTGCCGTAATTAGCGCCTTCCCCAGTCCCATAGAGCCCTATGGGGCAGAAATGGGAATGGGGAAGGGCAATGGCGGAAAGGGGATTTACCGCCCCTCCAACCTTGGAATGGGGCGGTAAATCCCCTTTCCGCCAAGGCGGTGCCGGTATTTTACCGGCATGGTCCAGGGTGCTAATAGCACCCTGGACCACCGCCTTCCGTGTAATGAGGCCCTAAGACACTTGTTAATGGACTGTGAAGGGTCATGGAATCATCGTTCAAGACTTTTTAGAAACTTTGTGCGCTATGAAAAAGACATTGGGCCTCATTACACGGACCGCGGTAAGGGTTAACGGTCACCGTTAATGGTACCGGTGACCGTTAACCCTTACCGCCTTACTAAGAGGTCCCTTTGCAGGTTGGAGACTTTAACGCCTGCTTTTTGCAGGCGTTAAAAACCAACCCGCAAAGGGACCAGGGAGCTAATTATGGTACTGCAATTTGCGGTGCCGTAATTAGCACCTTCCCCATTCCCATTATGCCCTATGGGGCAAAAATGGGAATGGGGAAGGGCAATGGGGGAAGGGGGAATTACCGCCCGACCAACCTTGTAATAGGGCAGTAATTCCCCTTTCCACCAAGCCGGTGCCGGTATTTTACCGGCATGGACCAAGGTGCTAACAGCACCTTGGTCCACCGCCGTCCGTGTAATGAGGCCCATTGTATCAGAATTCCTGTGGGTCAGAATCACTTCAGGCACAAATGCTGCACTTTCTTCAGCTGCAATTCAGGTGCTAATAAACTGTGAAACTGATATCTAGAGTGGCCCTTTTGTGAACTGTTAAACTTACATCAGCACGGACACAAAGTGGACTGTATTGGCAAAAGCGCTGGCGAGTTTAGGCAGATCTGAAATACAAGTGCCTTGATTAATCTAAAAACCAATGGCTGTAATATTCTTTTGTCTATTTTTGGATGAAATCTCTTAAATGGGAAACAAAATGTGATTAATTTTATATACAAATGTATGCTATTTTCTTTTTTTCTTGAGCTTTTTTACTTTCTATGTATTTTTGTAAAGTCTCATTGAGTCATAAACAAAAAAAAGAATAGTTTCGAACACATCAAGTCTCCCAGTGAGCTGTCCTATTGTGGATACTTTCTCATCCCTGTACCTGTGAAAGGATTCCCTCCATCGACAGTGACACCCCCTAACCTAGAAGTCATTAACTGTCCCGTGCTTGTCTTTTGCTGTATCTGCATGGGTGACTGCTGTGACTGCCCTTGTGGCGGATTCATAGCTGTCTGCTGTGTTTGTAAATCTTGCTGCACTCTCTGCGCTTGTGTCTGCTGCATTGTTTTATTCTGAGCAAACCCATCTCCATTCTGCTGAGTGTATGCAGGCGGATATGCAGTCCACACTCTTGAAAATTGCCCATTTTGCACGAACCCTTGCCTTCTGCATGTGTGAGCAAGGTGCCCTGTCATACCACATGTCCAACATATAGGAAGAGGTCTCCTAACTTGTCCCTCCTGCATGCCTGACCATCATTCTGTATGTTTTCAAACCCACCTTGGTTATTCTGGATATTTCCCTGATTATTCTGAAAGCCTCTACCTCGAAAGCCTCCCCTTTCTCGTGGTACGAATCCATTATTACCTTGATCATACTGCCTTTGGTTATTCACCTGCGGCATACCTGCTGCTTGCTGTGAACCAGACCCGTCTCTGCTAGTCAACATTAACCCTTCAACGGCGTATTTCGATATTTTTTTCTGCACTAATTTCGCTCCTTCACCTTTCCTAGTATCGTCTTTCTTTCGATTCTACTCTTGCAACAGTCTGCAATAATGCGCAATGGTCATCTGAATTTCTGACCATGGCTTTGCTTCCATGCCCACCAATTTCCTGAGCTGCTTTTGTGCTGGCTCTGGCAGCCCTTGACATACTATATGATAAAATACAGGTATAGAATTCCCACAAGGCTTGCGTGCCTCCAAAGCCCACTGTTCTTAAAAATTCTGAATGTAAACAAGAAGATCATCCCCGTCCTGCATCTTTTTTCGCCATTTTAGCTGCCATATCTGATGTGTCTGGATACAGCACTCTAAGCGCTTTCCAGACTCCTGCCCTACAGTTATTGAATAATGATCCATTATGAGCAGTGCTGAATGCAGTAACACTCGAATATCCGGCTCTTGACCAAATGTCGTCAGCTCTCTCCCCAAGGATAGCGACCCTCTAGGTCGATCTGACCGCTCAATGATTCTGATGCCCGAGATATAGGTAGGTCTAGATCCAACCATCTTACTTCCTTATCCATTGAAAAACATCCTGAGGACCACATGCATTACCTCACTCCTCCCCACGGAAGGTACCTCTGTCCTTCTCTGACATATCTTGGCCCCAACTTGTGTGGCTCCTCTCCTCTCCGTCTCTATTCAGAGTCAGTCTGTCTAAAGACAACTCCTTGGGCTCAAAACTACATGAGCCTCCCTCTTTATCGTACAATTGTGTATTCTCGAGTCAATCCTTTTTGCCCTTTCCTGTCAGTTCTTTCTTACTCCTCATATCATGATAGACTTTATCGATTGCGTCCCCAATGCTCCTAGAGTCAAACTCATCCTCTAGATTTGCTCTAGACGGACTTGGCATTGGTTCATGTGCTGGGTAGAATTGTTCTATGTCCTTCCATGCCACTACTGTATTAGGCTCCATTAATTATTTTTCTACATGCTCAAGATCGTGTGCTCTTTGCCTTCTCTTTCGTTCAATTTCATCATCAAACTCTTTGTTTCCTTGCTTCTTCTCTCACCCTATCTTCTTCCTTTCTTTTTATATCTGTACCCTTCATATATCCTCATCTCTACGTCTTTGCATTCTTTTATCCCTTAATTTCTGTTCTTCTTCCTCCATTTTCTTCCTTTCTAGCCTTTTCCATTCTTCGACTACCCTCTGTCTGTTGACATATTTCCTTTGCTCCTCTGCTCTTTCCTGATTTTTCAATTGCTCATCTTGATACAATTGTTCCCGCCTTTGACTATCTTTCTTTTATACCCCATCTTCCTTAAATCGTTCCTCTCTCCCTCTATCCTTTTTGTCCTGTTTGTCTTGATCTTCCCTTTGCCTTACGTCTTCGATGCTCCTACCATCGAGTTTGAGCAAAATCTGACCACCCATCCATTCGTTCTGCATGAGCGCCACCTCCTCAGCTTTATCTTTTTCTCCTTTCCATCTCTTTATTTCTCGTCCCATATCTAAGGATGTACTTGGTCGATCACTTCTCTCCTTGTCGCAACTCTCTTTGTCCTTTGGGACTTTAGATATCATATCTCTCTCTGGAACCTTCTATGCACCCTCATCGCTGATTTGTGCAGGTGACTGATATGCAGGATTGCTATACCCTGTTGCTGCCTTAAGCTCCCTTAATGGATACAGCCCGTCATCTTTTTTAGTATTGCCATCTATTTCAGGCGCGGTGGTGGGAGCAGAAGGCTCCTCGCCCCCCTCTTTGCATATGTTAAGTATCCAGTCTTCAGGAGGTGGCACTTCTTTCTCCTCCTGGTACATTTTCCAGAACTCTAAGCTTGCTAATAGTTTATCTAACTTTTTCCCCGTGTATGCTGCATGCAAATATGTCATCATATGCTGCATAACTGCCTTCGATAGACATCCCCCTTGTGGCCATGGTATCAACATCTTATCTGCCATGCCCTTAAACCATTCCGCACTGTACTGTCTAAGCGTGGGTGTTTGTTTTGGCAGATGCTTGCAGAGATGTGTAAGCAGAGTAATATCCTCCATTTTGACACGTCACTCTTGACTATCAATATTCACCTTTACACTTTGCAATTTAAAAAAATATGTTTCAAGAAAACAACACAATATGAGCGTGCACCAACCGTCTCAGCTCCAAACCCGGTATATCACGTTTTTACTCCAATCTATTTTATTCACTAAACACCATCAATTCAAGTCTTAATAAATAAATAATTAACTCTTGAATTTCGTGTTTTTCCTTTTCCACGCTTCTCAATTCCTCTAATATTTTTTCACCATTTACAATCATATAAAATAAACAGACAAACGGACGTACGCTACCGGCCACATATATCTCAGTCTTATCCTCAAGATTTAGCCATGCCCCTAAAAATACCTCTATTGCGATGTGATCTGTCCTCCTTAAACTGTCTTTAAACTAGTTTGTCTTCTACGTCACCCACAAATGTGGCTCTAGGTACAGTTCCTTCTTTTACATCTTTACGACGCGTGAAACTGGGCGTATTGTATCGTGGCTCCTTTCCTCATGATTTCTCAAATTGCTTGGCCTCTTCTCAAGTCAATTACTTAATAACACAACGCTCATCGTCTTGAGTTGTTTTCTCCCCAGCCTCCCTCTGTTACTCACTTTTCCCCTTATCACTTTCGTCACTTATTACCCATTCACAATTTTGACACCTCACTCAGTTTTTACTAATCATTCGCTATTTTCGACTTCCGACTCTCAGGATTGGCGCCTCTTTATCAGCCGCTTCAACCTGTCATCCGTTCAGCATTCTGTAGACTACAGGAAGGGTATTTTTGCCTGAAAACAAGGGACCCGTCTAACCTGTGCTTGCAAGCCTTATTCTTTAACAAAACTGATTTCCGATATCTACAGGGAGCTTCACGTCTTTCCAGTTAAATGGCAGAGGATGTTCGATATTGCTGAGACCCCAAAGCTTACTATCTCGATGGATTTTAACCATCACCTCTGCTACCACGTGAACTGAGATAGCCTCAGCCCTTTAAGACAAGGTAGCAGTACTTTTGAGATGAATGGGGATGCAGAATTTACTCAAACATCAATAATCGGAATGACTCAGATAGTTGGCAAAAGTTAACTGTTTTAATATCAATTATCTAAAACAGGGAGTATGACGGAAATCAACGGACATCGCACAGCATGGCTTCTCAATGCATGTTAAAAAAAGCATACTTTTATAACGAAAACTCGTCACTAATGATGTAAACCTACGTATCTACCAACGTCATCCTATGTGTCAAACTACAAAAACCTAGTGGCTATTGTGATTGGGTCTAAAGGAACATATAAGTATACTTTCCATACTAGTCTAAGAGAGTGATAGGCTCCTTAACATCAGGTGGGGCAACTAAGCCCTCCCCTCAAACAGATCACTATGAGCATCACTAAGTACATGACATACTATTGGCTACACAACTATAGGACCCTTCATCACGCGGCCCCTACCATTGGTTGGCTCTCTTACACCGTTAGTACTTTTCTACCTATGGTAGCAACACGCAGGCTGGGCTTCCAGGTGCTGGTGCTCTGGTCATAACCATAGCTTCCCACCAATTTGCATATCATCTATTATTACCTCAGTGGTCTGCTGTCAATTAGGGCTTTGAACTTGTCCTTGGAAATGTTCTGTGCTCTGGAGAATTCAGGGAGTGAAGGCACGCTCTGCCTCCAGGCATAGGTGTGGTCGTCATGTTTGTCCAACTTCATCCTTGCATGTGACCGAAGACCACAAAATCGAGCTCTAGTATATTTAAAAAATACTATTTTCTAATAGACCTCTGACGTCTTCTTTGTTTTGATTCATGCCTTCTGAACAGGAGTTTCACTCCATCACATAATTTGTAACTAATGTCTGTTCTTCCGAGCCTTGTACAGCCTTGGCTTCCTGGGGCTCATCCAACCTCACTTTTCTGAGATTCACTCCTGTAATTCAGTTCCTTTTCTGGTCCAGCTCTGCTACAACACATAGTGGAAACATCCATTCTTTTACGCACTCCTATGTATGTATACGTTGGCTCATGCCACAATCTATTCACTATAAAGCTAGCCTCAAGAATACTTTGTCTGTTTCCATTGTTCTTTGCATATGTACACGTGTGAAATGACTTGATATCTTCATCGTTTCTGTAGAATAAGTTTCTTCATCTTGAGCCCAAGATGTCATTTATCTTTGATATTTTATTGATGCCTTGTAGAATATCTGCCTCCTCTAGTCTCTGCATGTCTTCTGTGTACGTCAGCTCGGCTTTGTGTATGACGTCACCATTCTTCTTTGACGGACATTTGCTCTGCTTCTTCTGGGATTTCATTCAAATGGCCTTCATACTGTCTTGTATGCAGGTATGGCTCTCTCAATGGGAACCTTACTTCCAGGAGTCTCCTTGGTATCTGTATTCTCACTGGTACTGCACGTGTCTTACACTCTGGTTCCCAACATATAGACAAAATGGGTGAGACACTTGAGGGGGGCACTTGCCTCATTATCTACAATTGCTTAAGGGAGCACAAAAGGCAAAAAGTCTGATGGAATGGTCTGAGGAGACGGTGACTTGCTTTTGGGAACTCAAGGCTGCGATCAGCAATGCTCCCGTCTTTGCCACCCTGAATTTCCCAAAAACATTTGATCTGTTTTCTCACTCAAACGGGCAGGTAATGACAGCAGTCCTGGCCCAGCAAACATCGCTAGGCCATAAACCTTTAGCATACTATAGTGGACTCCTACACCCAATGATGCAAGGACAGTTCCCTTGTGAATAAGCTTTAGCGGCAGAAGCTTTTGCAATTCAAAAGTCTTCAACCATTACTATGCGGTGTCCCAGCAGGTACAGTTGCCAGCTCTGTACACTGCAGTCCCTTTGCTTCAAATTATAGAAAAACAGGGAACAGCATCTAAGGAGGAACAGGAGCTCTGGACAAAGAGAGGATGTCCCCTCTCGCCCACAGATTTTATATGGAGACAGGAGCTTACAGGGAAGGTAGAAATGCCTGTAGAACTGCTTCATGTGGCTCTTGAGCAACTACATTATCTGTCGCACACTTCTCGATGACAAATAGTGGCAGAGGTCCAGGAGGAATGGTTCACCCCAAACCGCCAACAAAAGGTTAGTCGATTTGTAGGGATTTGTATAGTCTGCCGAGAATGTAATCCTGGTAATATCATGAGGAAGATGTCAGGAGTTTTGCCTAGGCCCTCATGCTATTCCAAGAACTCCATATCAACTTTGTGGACATGATCGAACATTTTTAAAATTTGTGTTATCTAATTGTTGTAGTCTGCCCATTTTTCCATTGGCCTCGATGCTGGTCCCTGAGTACACCCTGATGCTAAATGTGCAGCAACATTTTTTGATGAGGGAGGTATTCCCACAGTGGGGAATTTGTAAGGTCCTAAAGTCCGACAATGGGACCCATGCCTTTAATGCCCTATTTGCAGAGATCACTAAACACTTGGCCGTTAAGAAGACGTTGTGTTCGGTATACCATCCTCAGGCCAATAGGATAATATAAATACTAAATGGTGTTCTCATTTCTTGATTATCAAAAATATGTAGAGATTTGCATAAAAAATGGCACTATTGCCCACCAATTGTTCTGTTTTTTTGGGGAAAGCAGTCAGGGAAAGTTCACCATGTTAGCCCGTAAGAGATTGGGGCTGGTGTAGGTTACACACACCGCTCTCACCTGTATGCACAGCATCAGATGCACATAAATCAGCAGAGGTCCTGGGTGAGGAGTTTAAGGAGTACCTTAGGGCCTTAACCAAAAGTGTCAGAATTATATGCTCACAGGTTGTGTCTTCTCACCAACACTCTACAGGAGGAAGTGGCAAAGAATCAGACGATTTGCACAAGCAACAACTGTTCCCCGGGGATCAGGTTGTGCGTCACTGGAATTAGCAGCATTTCTATGGACCCCACTGCATGACTTTCGCACCTCCAACTGCTGTGAAGGTGGAGGGCAGCAACAGCTGGGTGTACATCAATGATGTACAAAGGGATACCAGCGCCCGTCACTGGCACAGGAGCAGGCTCAAAGTTAAGATTTTGCAGTTAATTCCAATAGAAAAGGGGGAGTGAATGCAAACCAGTAATTGTAATTTTTCAAGAATAAGAAGAAACTTTGAATTTAAAATGTATATTAGAATGATGGATTATATGACCTTTTTGTTTCTCTTGTTATCATGTTCAAAGATGGCAAACAGTGTGGGTGTGAATAGTTTAAAAATATCTAGTATGGTACAATTTGATTAAATATTATTGAGGTCACTAAGAAGTTGTGATTCCTACTTTATGGACAATAATGATATAAATTCAGATTCAATAGAGGATGCACAGGGTTTGCAGCAGATAATGGGCCTCATTACGACCCAGGCGTTAAGGGTTAACGCCGTCGTTAACCCTTAACGCCTATTCTGATGTTAACGGCTGCTTTTAGCAGCCGTTAAAATCCATGGCGCTAACCTGCCATGATGCTAATTACGCCACCGTAATTTACGGTGGCGTAATTAGCGCCTTCCCCACTCCCATTATGCCCTATGGGGCAAAAATGGGAATGGGGAAGGGAAAATGGGAAATGGGGATTTACCGCCCCACTCACCTTGGAATGGGGCGGTAAATCCACCATCCACCATGGTGTAAACGTAGTTTACACCATGGTGGTAAAGTTGACGCAATTAGCGCCTGGGTTGTAATGACCCCCAATGTATGGTATAACCATATGAGAGTGAGATCTGTAGAATTGTGCTACATCTGCTCTTTCATCCCCCATGCTCCTGGTGCCCAAGATGAAATAGAGTTAGCAGAGGCACTTGTCTAGTGCACCCAGCTTTGTGCAGGGTCTGAGGGCAGTTTCAAGGGCAAACAGTCACATTATCTATTTTACTTGTTGACTAAGAATGTTCAGCTACAGATCATAAGGAGCAGAAGAATAAGCATTGTATGCAAAGAGTCCAGTTGCATTTAAAATGGGTCATTATCATAAATAACTGATGAGAGCAAGGGGTGAAGAGTTGCAGAGCTGGAGGGATGAGGGGATTCTCAGAAGAAGGGATGGCACGTGTGAACCAAGAATGTGGAAATATGTGTCAACAGTACGTACACTATCTAACATGGGTCAAGGAGCCAGAAAAACCTGTTCAGATACAGACACACATTTCTCTCTGTGTTTTAATGGTGATGACACAGTGCCTGTTGGCACAAATGGGACCTGCAGCTGGACACTTCACATCGCTGATCTGGCTGGATGTACAGCTGTGCTTCTTGATGTGTTGTGGACTTGTGGACAGTATGCCTACAGACGATTGCCTCCAGCCTGGTGAGGTGTATGCAGTTTCACTGCGTAACATGTGCCTGTCCATGTAATTCCTGAGGAACATTTAATACTTGCCCACCGGATGCTCAAAGCAACATCTGTGCCCCCTTTGTACCCTGTACCCCTTGTGTCCCCTGTATCATCATTAATGGGCAGCCCAATGACTTTGCCTGATTGTGGAAAAGAGGGATTATTGCGACGGACCAAGCAGTCAGACAATATCTCAGCCGCATCTTCAAAAGCTCTGATGGACATTCCTGAGTAATATCGTTTATTCAGTTGGAGGGAGGCACTTTTCTCCTTCCTCCTGCCACCTGGTGTCCAAGCTGTTGTGAATGCAAAGTGGCTCCAAGTGACCCAGTATGAACTCTGAGGCTCGTTGTCTTGCAGAATAGGTATATCCTCAACCGCCTAACAGCTATGAAAGGAAGGGTCTGTCAGAAGATAGGGAGTACCTGCTGTACACGTGTGTCTCGTAATGATTCAGAGAATGGGACCTTCACACAAACAATTACCGCTCTGCACAAGCTTAGGGTGGTCATGGAGAACAATGCAGGAATCACAAATTACCCTTGGTTAGACTCTCTTTTTTCTTGGGCACTGCCTTGGATTAGCCTAGCTGTCAAGATCTTGCAAATTCTTGTCTTTTTCCTTGTATATTTTGTTTTTGCCAAATGCTCTTACTATGTTGTTCTGCCCAGGTACCGAAAGCAGCTGCCATGATGACTGTTATACTATCCAAAGCTAGAACCACTACCATTTCATACCACATGGGTACACAGACTGAAGCTGTCTTGTGTCCTCCACCAAGTTTGAATGATTGTGTGGAGCAGTGGGTAGATTGTAGAAATTATGGGGGGACGAGTTGGGTTTATTCAGTGGAGGAGTATGCCCATATTGGGACAAATGCGAGAGATAATTGTAGGTGTTTTCCCTGAGAAGATGGTTTTAAAGAACACAAACTTTATTAGTCGAAGTATTAACTAAAGGGGGAATGTTGGGGTGGTCAGGAAAGGTCCCAATGAGAAGAGGGGTTCACATTGCACGCGTCCTATTGGTGACTGAGGGAACAGCAAAGTTGGTGAAATGTTGCAATTTTACATGTATCTAGCGTAGTTAATAAGAATGAGATATGTGTTACATTTAATGTTAGCTTGTGTTTGAGTTCATACATTTAGAGTTACACCATGCAGCAAGATAAATGTCAAAAACCGCGTATGAAATATAAGTGCAATATAGGTATGGTGACATGAAACACCTAGAAACTGGACAACGAGGAGCTTCATAATGCGCATGCAGGAAAGGAGATTTGTTTGATTTGACATTTATAGTGCGCATATCCTGCCGGAGCCAAGTAGCGAATATGCATCTAGGCGCAGATGTTCAATTCCTCAACAGAAACTTAGAGCCATGCCAAAGCAGGGATTATTGAAACAGATAATTATTCTGTTTTTTATGGATAAGAGTAAGAGAAGATGTTTTCCACAGTTCAGCAGACAGTGCATTCCATAGATGGGAGCCCTTGATTGAAAAGCATCCATCATCCCGAAAGACAAAACAGGAGGGTGGACCAACCAGCAGGTTTTGCCTGATCGAGCGAAGAAAACGAGATGGATGATAAAGCTTGATTTTAGAAACCTGGGCACCTCAGTGAGTCTAGTCAACAGCTGCCCTTCATTTGTCATGAAGAAACCACTGGGACGAGGAGACAGTAGTTGTGAACATATATGCACTGACATTCATACATGGAGGTATTGAGGCATGGGACACTTGTGGGTACATGGGGAATGTACAAAATATGCATGCTCTGTGCATTTTATAGTTTGGCCAGGCCAGGCAGCCAGGGTTTACGAGGTGAACTCTGTGTGACTTGGAAAAATGGTTTTGCAGGGTTGGTGGCTGAGGGAAAGCAATAATTAGCAGCAACATTATCAGATGGTAAGTTACAGCCAGGCTGGGTTTTTATGACTTGGTACTACTGCGGAAAGGAAATGCAATCTTTTTACGTACATGAGAGTCTGTTACTCATTGTTCAGGGTAGCCCGTGCTATCTGCTTTTGACCAACTAATAAACCTATGGTGAAGAGACACCTAAGGGCAAAGTTGACCAAAACTTTATGGGCTTCGATTATTTTCTCAGGTTGTGTCCAGAGGCCATGCGTGTTGAATTGGTAGTCATTTAGAACATAGTGAAACAAGTATGTCAGCAAGTCTGGGCAGGTGAGGTAGTTATCACCAGTTAAAAGGAAACTTGTTTATTCTCCTCCTTTCCATATTATTTAAAGTGCCCTTGCAAACTATGTGAATCACGTCTGGGGTTAGAAGGTTCCAGGCCAGCTGGAACGTGTGATGAATTATGTTTGTGTTTAAATGTGTAACTATGTGATGATGTCATGACCTACCACGGACACATCTCAAATGGTGTGCTGTAAATATGAGCTGATGATGGTATTTAGATAATTGTGACCAATGAGAACGTGGCAATTAGAGCAGATGGATTTCTTTTGTGTAGGTTTGAACAATTATGTGTGGGGGATGATTTGTAATAAAATATGTGGGAGTGTTTTAACTTTTGCAAAATATATATGATGTGAAGTGTTTGTGTGGTTCAAGGAGACTCTGGTTAGTTTGACTGTACAGTGTCAACAAGCTCCTCCAGGCTGATTGTACAATAAACTTGCTTTACGGACAAACGTGCACTTGCTTCTTAAGTGGTGGGCCTATTTTTGGTTAAGGTGAGTAGAGTCTCATCCGCACAAACCCTTCCAGACATGAAACACCAAAACCTTTCTTGACACTGGGGAGTGCATCTTCATGATGCAAGTATGGTTCATGTGAAATAGAATTATTTATTTTCACATAATAGCCCTTTACAGCCCCACATTTCATCAGTGTGTACTTCAGGGAGCCATGGCAGAGAGACTCTACACTTTCTAATTCTATTTGAGGGCATCTCATGTAACTGTAAACTGCCCACTTAGCTGGCAGTGGAGCTTGGACACTTTTGTACAAGACAAACCATTTTAATAGCAACACCTACAATCGCTATAGACAACTCCTCCTCTTCATCTATAACTCATCAAGGGGAACATTTTACACAATGTAGCAATTCTGTTGATCCCACTATAGACAAATGGTAACATTTGTCAACTATTGCCCAGCAGTCAGACAAGTGGTCAGAAGGGTGAACGATCTACAACAATACCCCGCAGGATTGCAGAACTGATGCACCTTTAATGGCGTTTAAACAACCCAAGAACCTAGCACAGCCCTTGTTGTCCAGACGCTCACCCCCAATGGATAGAGAACGCAAGAGAGCTGCAAAATGAGTAGAACCTGCCAAGATGACGCATGCTGACTCTGCTACAACCGCCCCAGACAACCAAACATTACCAATTCAAGCGATTTTCAACTGCAAAGTGCCCAACATGGCGTGCCTCAACCAATGCAAGAAATGTTTGAAGACAAGTATGTTAGTGAAACCAGCCAGGATTTGTGCAAAATATCGAGCCTCCAGAGACACACCATGACGAACCATAAAACATGCATACCAGCGTGACATCACTTGACTCAAGATGGACAGAGAATAAGGAGATCTCCCAACTACAAGACACAGAAGAACATGGGAACTCAAATATTTGAAGATGCAAGACCTAAGGAACAGAGGTTTGAACAGACACGTGAGTTTTATGTCTTGCTGTGGTAAGCTTGAGCCTGGCTCATCGGGCAGCGTACCATGAGTACACAGATAGTGTACCACTGAATTTCATCTAGACGCTAGTACTTATACTCTCTTGCTAAGGCATATAAGTCACACAGTGTCTGCCCATACCTAAAAAAACGGACGGATCACTGGGCATCGCAGTGTAAAGTATTAAGTGTTAGAACCACTGCACACAGTCCGTTTTGCGGAGCTGGGGTTTGGGAATGTTTGTTTTGGTGACCTTTACATTTGCACCCCACAGAGCAAATGATGGCAATTTGGTGGTGAGTACCCGCTTACTTTACAGTGTAAACATATGAAATGAGCTCCAATGCCTTAAGCTTTGCATGCAATGGCTTTGGTGCAAACATTATGCTGTTTCTAGAAGACCTTTGCGATTCATAATGGTGTATGTTTGATAGCAGTGCTTAGTATGGTTCAGTCGAGTAGGGTAGTGGTCAACGTCACCACCTGAAACACAAGCAGACTCAGTTAAATTCCAAAAGGGTTAGATCTTTTCTATGGTAATCCACCCCCCTTCCCCCAGACATGAGTGGCACACTGGATTACTTGCTCTTTGATGGATTACATAAATTGGTACAGATACCACTTAAAACTCCTGTGTGAAATTTCGTCCCAGTCTGCCTGTCTGCTGCTGAACCTCCTCCTTCTGTCCACACTTATTTTCATGGAGGCACTTCCTACCAGGGGAAGCAAGCAGCCATGCAACAGCTTAGCGCATGCTCGGAAGTAAAGGTTTGTGGGGTGGTTGTGAGGGATACTGTTGAGGATTTGTTTTTCAGGCTAAAGGGCAGTAGGCAGGTATGAGTATTATATGGTGTGGGCCCGATACCGGACAGGTTGGGGCTGTGTAGAGACACAGCCCCCTTTTGTTATGTTTTATTATAAGAAAGCATTCCTCAAATCAGGTTGTTGCCCGAGTCAGGAGAAACCTGCAAACCAAAGGACTCTATCCTTCTGCCAGTGCACAGCCATCACATGCAGTAATATTTTACCCAAACAAAACTAAAGAGGAAGTCTGTCACCTCCATCTACAATTCATCAGTACACACCTTTCTCAGATTGGTGCGTAGTGTTTGCAGGCCCCCCACCCCCAGAAGACATGCATATGGAATATCGGCCATGGAATGTTGGCCATGGAAAGCTTTATTTGAAAGAATGTGACAAGCAGAGGTTGAATCAACAATGCCATCGTAACAATCTCCTTGACAACTGTACTAGTCAGCCACCATGGTTACTGTATGTACACACAAATAGAGAAACTAAGTTAAAAATATACATGGAATAAGCCTAGGTAAAATCTATTCCAGACACACAAGGAGAGCTCTGGAGTTACTCCTCAGACGTGTGGCGAGTGGCCCGGATTCACCAAGGGTGTTCCAACAGGTAGCCATTCTCCAAGATCCCAAGGTAAATTCCAACAGTTTCCTCTGCATTTGCCTGGATGGGAGGATGTGCAGCTCTCCATAGCTTTACTGTGAAGGAAAAGGGGAGAAAAGTTTACTCAGTAGCATTTGTCTTGTTAGAAACAATAACATGATGTGGGTCAAGGCAGAAAACCCCATGGAGCGGCAGAGACTTCTTTCGTTTAGGAAGTGGGGTATGAATCAGCAATGATGAACCCTAAAGTAAAGAGGCATGGTCGCCCGAGATGAGTGTAGCATCCCAGCACACTCCCGGACTCCATTTCCTACCTCTCATCAGAGCCTTTCAACGGCATGCCCCGCCCAGACATTACAGCAATGTCCTACGCTCCCTCTCTCCTGTAATATTCCTTCTGTAAACATATTTAGTTCAAATGAACCAATTTATCACAACAAAACCTATGAAATTCAGCGGGTGTGGGAAGTGACAACAATTTGAACTCTGAGCCACCCCTGTAGATGTCCCCCATGATGTTGCTGCCGGCGGCAATATCACGTATGTTCTCATGAGGTGAGCAATGGTGGGGACTCAGAGTTAAGACTATCGTCACTTCTTACACTCGACAAATTTCATGGGTTTTTCTTGTGATAAGTACGTTCATCTTAACCCTCTGATAAGCCTTCCATAAAAGATAACTTTCTACATTGGAGGTGACAGGTATGGATGGGCAGCAGAGTAAACCCAGACTGCCGAGGAAGAGTCCTAAGAATGAAGAGGCACACAATAGAGCTACTCTTCTTCGTCCCAGTGGTTGGGGAACAAGACAGGTAGTACTTGGCAGGAGAGTGAACCAAGTCTACCATGAACTGGGAAGCAACAAAGGAGGAAGAAAATAGTACCCTTACACAACGAGACATTAGCAGGATACCAAAGAAAGGAGATGAAAAAATAAACCAATAAATGGGAGTTATTTTCTTAGTCTTGGTTTTCTAAGTGGCAACCTTATGTAAACAAGCTGGAACTTTGGTTTTCCATTACTTTATAAGACTGCATCGTCCAGAGGCGAACTTTGGCTTTGTCATCCGGAAGAAAGGAGCCATTCTCCCGGAATAATAAGAAGACATCTAGGGAAAAGGAGCACAACCCTAGTATTGGAATTTTGTCTTTGCAACATTGGGCCTCATTCCGAGTGAGGCGGTAAGGGGTTAACGGCGCCGGTCAACCCCTTACCTCCTCATTACGAGTCTGCTCGCGGGAACCCGCTAAGGATGCCTGGTTTTACCAGGTGCCCTTAGTGGGTCCCGCGAGCAGACCAGGATGCTTACAACGGGCCCGTTACTAACGGGCCCGTTGTTAGCACCCTCCCCATTCCCATTGAGCCCTATGGGCGCTAGAATGGGAATGGGGATGTACCGGGTCCGGGATCCTTGAATGAGGAATTACCGGTCCGTCCAAGGTTGGAATGGCCCGGTAATTCCTCATTTAAGGAACCCGGACCCGGTAAGGGGGTAGCCATGCCACTAATAGGGCCATGGTTACCCCCTACCTCGTAAGAACCCCCATTGTTTTGCAGCACCTTTTTATTACCAGAGCTACTGGGAACCTTTCTGCTGGTTGAAGGCACAAGGAACACTTGTTACTTGAAGGTATTGTAGATCATTAGGGTTATGAACAGAAGCAGGTTATTGGACACGGCAGTGACAGACTATTTAATTTCAGACATACTGACAATTTCACTCGTTTTTTCTGAGGTAGGGATCCCCCTCTTAGCTTTATGGAAAGAGAGGAATTTCTCCAACCCTTACTTAATAAAAGTGTGTATCAAGAATCATGCCACCACGGTGTCCTAGCCTTACTTTTGCACCCTTACATATGTAAGACACGAAGAAAACAACATGACGGCGAATGAACAGAAGTGTCAACATTGCTTAGACCAAACACTGCTAGGCCTCAATTCCGAAACACTGCAGCCTGACATAAAATCACTTAAAAATACATTTCCACACTTCACGATGCTCGGACAGGTTCCAGACCTCATGGTCAGTGCACCGAGGGGAGTTCTGCTTTGCAAGCTGAAAACACACCAGATACCATTTCCCAGGGCATACAGCTACAGCGATCCGATAGCACAGCGAGTAGAGCGACCCGTGCAGAGCCTGCTGATGCAGGTTTGAATCCCGGCAGTGCCAAACTCAGCCTTTCATCCTTCCGAGGTCAATAAATGAGCACCACACACCATGGGAAATAATAAGCAGCGCTCAGATGCCTGAGGGTTCTTAGCGCTATATAAATGCTAAATTATTATTATTCCATCACCAGGATTTTTTTTAGCAGTTTCTTTCCTCTGATTTTTGGCTGAAAAACGAATTGACTTTTTTTCATTCACAGGGTTCCCCCAAATTATCCCCTCCCAGTTTTTTACAACCGATTCCCCACACCTCTATACCCCTTATATCCCTTTACCCCCCCATATCCTTGGAGGCCAGGTGCAAGTGGCTAGAATGCCAATTCACCCCATAACAAATTTATATACAGCAGCCAAGTGGCTGCCGAAGGAAGGCAGTCACATGTTAGAATAGCAGAAAATCCAACAAATAGATGAATTTGAGCTCCGAACAGTGGTCCTCAACCATGTGATCCCAACAATGACCATTCATTCCCTACCCAATTAGATAGTGCACCTGCCACTCCCTTAGCACATCCAGACACAGAGACAACAGCCACAAACAAAGCTGGTAGATAAGACCTCGTGCCTGGGAACAGAGGGGTGTAACCCATTTAAACTAGAAGTTTGCAAATCTCTCATTGCCCGTCATGTAACTTGGCAACCTGCAAGGTGTTTGAGTTAGGATGAGAAAATGACCGACCAATCGAAGTCTGTTCCCCTTATCAACTAGTGGAGTAGAATGTCAACCAATGGAGTATTAGATTTAAATGTATTATCTGTAGAGGGTTTACCCAGAGAGTGGTTATGAGTTGTAGGAGGACCAATTATAAGGGGGTCACTTAAAGATAAATATTTATCCTATACTCTACTATCCAGTCAAGTATGAGAATAGAGGTTTGTTGTGATTGTATTAAAAATGATGTCAATGTTTTTTACACCATTTGTCGACTGTCCTTTGTATGCTCTCCCAGCAGCTGGTTTTTTTGGAATAAAGTGGGTTTTCTCGTGCACATGGAGTTACTCCGTTATTGAGTATTTTTCTCTTATTGGTACCTTTGGGCCTATCTTAACATTTGGAGGTACTTCTGAGATATCCAGTGTCTGGCGGAGGCTCGAGGACTCCTCTCTGTGTCTCCCTCGGACAGTGGAGTCTGACTGCAGTGAGCGGTTTGAGTGTGCACCTAAAGACGAGGTTGACAGGAGCACAGTTTCAGCAAAGTCCTGTCTGGTCTTGCAGGTGTCGCTCTGGCTAATGAGCGCAGAAGTAGAAAGATAGAGGAAGCTTGATGCCGACAGACCTTGGGAATCGTAAAAGTGTGAGTATATCCAGGCATGAAAATACCTGCCAGGGAGAGAATTGTATTGTTGTGGTGTTTTGTTGTTTAAGTTGAAAAAGAGTATTGAGAGAGAGAGTAACATATACTTCCATGAGTAGTTGGGGAAGGCCATGCAGTAGGGCGTGAAGTCCAGCATCTTTCAGGGGGCAGTAATACCCCGTATAAAGGGAAGATAGCTGTGTAGAAAAGATGTGTTCCTGCCTCTCTGGTGGGTGAAGCTGTGGGATGTACTAATTGCAGAAAAGGTGACGGCAGCCAGAGCGGGGGTTCCTCCACCACTTCCAGAACATTTGGAACCGTGTCCTTGATTTCGATCAAGACTTCCCAGCATTGACCTTCAAACCCCAGCTGGCCAGGAGGTTGCTAGCGAGCCGGGCTGCCCCACTGGAGCAGGAGGGAGAAGAGGGAACCTGAAAATATGACAGACATACAGAGGGGCGGGGGAGGGAGAAACATACTTGTATAAGTAATGCATACTAAATGTGGATATTATGTGGATGTATTATTTTTCCTGCCTTGCTAAAAAATAAACATATTTAAAAATAAAAAAAAGAATAGATGTGTTGATGTTGATATTGTTTTGGTATATAAGAGGATGATAGAGTTATTTATGTGTGTTCATAGAGTAGCAATTGGGATTGTTTGGAGGTAAGTATGGAGTAGATTAAGATTCTGTATTGTGGGTGTGAGCTAGGAGGGATATTGTATTGAAATTGTGGGAAATTGTGAGGGAGTGGGTGAAAAAAGGGAAGAACTGTGGGGGCGTGTTGAAGCAGCGATTGTTGAAGTTATTGGTAAGTTGAGTTTTTATTGTTATAATGGCAGACACCTGCATTGTTCATTTGTGTAAATCGCTTCCCCAATACAAATGAAAGATTTTCAAATATCAGGTACAATGGGTCAAAGACACGGCTGGCAAAATGGTCCAGCCATGGCCCTAAGAAGGGACACATTCCTAGCATCTGCTGCAACATACACATACAGATTCACATGCCACACATAGGGGAAAGAAATTACAGATCAGACTAAGCATATGTTTGAGCAGGAGGAGCAGATCAAAAAAGAAAGTACAAAAAGGAGAGACAATGAAGAGCGTGTGAAGCCCACCACGCCTCCTTCCCACAACCATGTCCTCCGTACCTAACCTTGTCAGGATTATATCCATTGCAGGCTGCAGCACGTTACAGAACAAGTGGAACACAATACAAAACATAGCTTCAAAGGGAAACTAAAAGAAGCCAAAGAAGAGTTCAAAAGGGTGAAAAGTATGAAGGGAGGGGTGCAAGAAGCAATGGTGGTACCTGGCAAATTGGTAGGGGGACAGGTAGTACTTAAATTAGACTGACTGAGAACTGACAATGATAACATGGAGGTCATAGAAAGAGGGGATGAACAGGAGAGAAAGAAAGAGGAGTATAGCAAGGAGGAAATACCGTCATAAGTAAAAGGGTGACGGAGGACAGGGAAGGGAAAGGGAGCTCGGGACAGGCCGCTAACAACGTCAGCCGAAACATCATAGATGAGATTGAAAGAGGAGTGTATGTGTGTCGAGGCAGAAATAATGAGAGATTAGAAGAGGTAGAAAGAGAGGAAGAAGAGTGGGAAGATGAAGAAGAAGATGAAGAAGAGGCGACACAAGCCCCCCATACAGGGATGCTTGAAACAATAGAGTAACCCTTAATAAAATTGAGGGATGACAAGCTAATACGGAGAGAGAACCCAGCCCTAAAGGGGCGTCTTCCAATAAATCCAGGAAGGAAAACACTGTATGTGAACAGATTAGGGAATTTGTCAGGTCGTCGAGCAAGCCGCATGGCAAAAGTATCCGAAGGGACTAAGGGGTGGCTGCACCCATATGCAAGGCAGAGGTTATGCAGTTGACAATGCTCAAAGAGGGTAAGGGGCTAGCTCAGTGTGTGCCATGGCCACACACAGATAAAAACAATGTGATAGCTACTCTACCATCGTTAACAGCAGGGAAGTGTATTTATGAGTGAGAGAAAAAGACGGCAGGAATGGCGTTAGCAGTAGGAGACATGAAGAGCTTACTTGCTTCGACATTGGGAGAACAATCAGATGATGTATGGAAAAGGGCAGGCTATCCTACTATGATATGATATGGCATTTACAACGTGCCTGTACACAAGTGTTTCTATGCGTCACTAGACAAGGGAGGGAAGATAAAGGGAAGACAAGACAAACAATCTTACTGGGCCTTGTGTCATTCAGATCATGCAAGTGCGACACAAGAAGTGCAGGCAGAAGGGAGAGGGGGAAGTGCAAGGGAGAGGGAAGGGGGAAAGTGTAATCATGGCAGCAGGCCAAGAGTAAGTGCAGCCAGGGCAGCGCGGCTCTGGGTAAGTGCAAGGAGCACGGGGGCTGTAGAGGTACAGTTACAGCCCCTAAGTGTGCAGTAGGCCAGGAAGCAATACATGGAGGGCTGGTCATGGAGGAGCCCCGTACCCAGTGAGACTCTGATGGTACCAAGCAACCAGTCGGTGCAGCAGACAGGTAGGTTAGCAAAGAAGCGAGAGAGAGGGAAGAGAAAATTAAGGTCTTTAGCCGCTTCCAGAACTTCAGGTGGTCCGGCTGAAGTCTGAGAGGGGCAGGAGGCTGTTCCAGAGGGAGACGCCTTCAGAGGAGAGAGACCTACCCCCCACTCTCTGCTTGTAGAAGTGTCTGACCCTGAGAGAGATGGAGATAGGTGAGCGAAGGGCTCTAGAAGGAAGGTATTTCGACAGAGACAGTTGGATATAGTGAGGACCCAGGCCCCAGAAAGCCTTGTGGATGATGCAGAGGGTCTTGAACTTGATCCTTACAGCCACTGAGTCCCAGTGGAGGGATTTCGGTCCTGGAGAGATACGATCCCTGGGCTTGAGGAAAAGGATAAGTCTTGCAGCCATGTTCTGGATTAGTTACAGGGGGCGAAAAGTAGAGTTAGCCAGATTGAGAAAGAGTATGTTGCAGTAGTACACCCTGGAGAGAACCAGGGCTCGGGAGACAGTGAGCTTCTGGGGGAAAGTGAGAAAAGGTAGAATACATCTGAGGAGGTGAAGCTGGAAGTGGGCCTTCTTGGCAAGGTCCCTGATGTGAGGAGAGAAGGAGAGCGTGGCATCGAAGAAGACACCAATATTTTTTGCCTCACAGGAAGGCAAGGGTAGAAGGCCCAAAGAGGGCAGCCAGAGTGAGAGAGGGAAAGCGGGAGCAGGGGTCCCAATGAGAAGGATCTTCATCTTAGTGGCATTAAGGAAGAGATCGCTGGAGCTGCACCAATCTGAATCGCAGATAGACAGTCAGGAATGAGCGAGTGAGCGAGTGAGCGAGGAGAGGAGGTTGAGGGAAGCCTGAAAGAGAGCTGAGTGTCATCCGCATAACACTGAAATTTAAAAGAGAAGGTGGAGATCAAGTGGGCCAAAGTAGCCTGATAGACATTGAAGAGACAGGATGAGAGGATAGAGCCCTGGGGGAAACCACATGCGGAGAGATAGGTGGTGGAGAGAAAGGACCCAAGTTGGACCTTGGAGGGTTGGTCCAGGAGGAAGAAGGTCAACCACACCAGGGCCTGATCCCTGATGCCCAGGTTCTCGCAGAGAGGATTGATCAGGGTGGCGTGATTGACCATGTCAAAAGCAGAGAAAAGTTCAAGGAGGATGAGGACAGAAGGAATGCTGGAATCGAGATTAGAGAGCAGATCTTCACAGGTGTTCAGGAGAACAGTTTCCGTGCCTCTGGCTGCTCTAAAGCGAGACTGATGATCACAGAGACAACCAACAGATCCAGTGTGGAGGATAAGCTGAGAGAGGGCCAGCTTTTGCAGGGGTTTTCCCAGGAAAGGAGTGCTAGAAATCGGGTGATAGTTAGCCGGACATGTATGATTGGCAGAAGGCTTTTTTAGAAGGGGGCAGACAAGGCAGTGCTTGAGGAGAGAGGGGAAAGATCCAGTGGCAAAAGAGTGATTGCAGAAATCGGCCAAGGCTCAAGAGAGGGTGGCAATATTGTCTTTGATGGTTCTGGAAGAGCACAGGAGCATCTGTTTGGATGACACTCTCATAGATTGGACTTGTCTAGAAACACCGTCAGGTGTTATCAGAGAGAAGGAGAAAAAAGAAAAGGAAAGTGAGGACAAGATGTCCTGAGTTTTACTGGTGAAATGAGAGGTCAGGGCCATAGAGAGGGCCTGGGAGGGAACAGGAGAGGTGGAGACTGCTGTAGGATTGGCCAGCTCCTTCCAGATTTTAAAGAGTTCGGCCGCAGCAGGCCTCTAACAAGAGGCTGCAGAGATGCAGACTTGAATTTGGACCCTCTTCTTGGGGAGTACAAAGAATCTGTATTCCCATTGGAGCAGGCGACAGGCCTGTTTGTCAGAGGATGCACCCCAAGCCCTCTACTTTGAACCCCGGGACTGGGGGTCCTTTAAGATGAAGTAGCAGTATCTGAGATGGATGGGAGATGGATAGGGATGCAGATATTACTCATGCATCAATAATCAGACCGACTCAGGAAGTTGGCAATTCACACGACTGTTTTATTAGCAATTATCTAAAACAGGGAGTTACAACGATTGTCAACAGACGCTCGCTCGATTTCTCTCCAATCATTTAATGAAAAAACACTGTTTTTATGCTAATAATTTGTCACTACTGACGTCATACTACGTGGCAAAATAAGAAAACCTACTAGGGGATATGATAGGCTTAAAGGAAACATCTAAGTATACCTTCTATATAACTGTGGGCTGCCAGACCGAGCCAGCAGGGTGATGCTGAAACAACCATAAACTCGATGAAGATCATCTCCTGGAATACAGCCGGGCTTATATCTGACCCAGATTGGTGCAATTTGGCCAGAAAATATAAGGTGCTGCTCTTTCAGGAGACTTGGTCACTAAGACCTGTGGTTTCCATGGTTATGTAAACTATACTATCCCAGTGATTGGGGTCACGAGGAGAAGGCCACAGGGGGCCTGTAGATTTGGATTGATGCAAACTCGGAGTGGAAGATGTCCAATGTAGAGAGCCACTCAATGGATCTGCAGCTTCTCTCTGTGGCAACAAAAGGGCGGGTCGATTGCTGTTAGTTAATTTCTACAATCGGGCCAAAGTGGACTTTGACAGGGGAGTCATGTCGAAACTCCAGGAGCTGATCGGATCAAACATCCCCTTGATCCTTCAGGGAGAATTTAGTGTAGTCGCTAGAGACATGAATTTCCAGATAGAACCTTTGAAAGAAACACTTGAGCTTTGGGATGATCAAGACGCAGCTTGGACTATTCCAATTCTTAAGGCTGCTCCACCGAAAAGGGTCCATAGATGGGTTAAGGGAACAGCTTGCATTGTTGCTAACGTTAACCTTAGAGCCTGCAGTGGCAGAATACAAGGTGACCAGCCAGAGAAAGTAACATTCAATGGCTGTAATCGCTGGTCACGTATAGGCTACATTTTCATTGCAGGCACTAGCTGGTCTAGGGTCTTGGGTTTTGAAGTAGTGAAAAGAAGCAAAAGTGATTACTATCCTCTCGTTCATCAATTCCGCATAAGGGCACCAAATCTATCCCTGAAGCCAGACTTGCCCAGTAGCCAACCTGCGACCAGTTCCGAAATTGTAAGGAAAACTATGAATTGGGCTACCTGGATAAAAAGAGACATACAGCCAAAGGTGTATGACTGCATTAAAGTTAACTTGGGAAACATCTGCAGTAGCGGTGTGTCTAACACAATGATTGCAGAATTTGAACTAATTAGCAGGAAACTGACCCCATATGATGGGGGCTGTATAAGGGCAAAAAAGGCTATTGTTTTATGTAAAAGAGTTGGCGCTCCAAATCAAGGTGGGCAGTCCTGCATATGGATTTGGCGCAGGGAGATAGCGCCGTCTTCTGGAGACTGGTAGAATCAAGGGCGTCAAAAACCGTGCAGGCTCTTTAGTGTCATATCCCCGCAGATGAATGGTGAGCCAAATCTCTCTAGACTGTCTGCAATTCCAGACCCATTAGTAGGAAATGTGTTTGGGCAAAAAAAAAAATGATTCGATTCCATCAGAGTCCTGGCCCATTATAATCGACAAGGTCATAAATGCCCTGATTTTGCACAAATCAGGAAAAGCGGCTTGCTCTGGTTTGATACCTGTGAACTTCTACAAAGATGACATTTTAATCTGGTTCCCAATACTACTTAAGGTTTTTAATGCTGCCAACTGTTTGGGAGAAATCCCCAAAACTTGGAGAGATGCAACCATAGTCGCAATATACAAGAAAGGGGGCAGGGGCCACCCAGAGAACTACCGCCCAATTTCTCTACTAGATTGTGTCAGCAAAATATTTCGCAGAATAATTCTGACCAGACTCCAAACCTCTGTGAATGAAGCTGGGATTATTGCAGGAGCTCCAGCGGGCATCTGTGCCAGCAGAGGCACTGTGGATCATTGCTTTCTTTTGTTTTTATTGATCCAAAAATATGTAATTCTGTCAAAAACCAGCCAACGCCATTTTTCTTGACTTAAAATCAGCCTTTGATACTGTCTCAAGACCTACCCTTTGGCAGGTACTAAATAAACATAATGTACCCAAGCCATTAAATGATTATATTAAAAGACATTTGTAGTGAATAGAGTGGTGCGCCAGGACTGTGTCTTGGCACCCCTCCTTTTCCTTCTTTATATACAAGACTTAATAGATGCATTTTTTAACAATCTTTGTAAATAAATCCCTATCAGAGGGCTATGTTCCTTGCTCACTTAAGCGAGCGGTGGTAAAACCGCTATTAAAAAAGCCCAAATTGGACCCCATGATACTAAAAAATGACCGCCCTGTGGCCAATTTATGTTGGCCTACTAAGATCCTTGAAAAAATTGTTTGTAATCAATTTCAGCAGTTCGTCGACAATAAAGACATCCTGGACGAACATCAATCAGGATTTCGCCCTAATCATGGGACAGAGGAGACATGTTTATGGATACACACTTTTATTTTAATGAAAAAGGGTTGAAAAAATCCTTCACTGTCCTCAACCTAGAAGGAATTTGACCATCTCAACCAAAAGCTAATGAGTCTGCCAATGTCAAGATGTCCAAATAAAAGTAAGGTATAGACAGTTCTTAGGGCAACACATTTTCTTACGCGCTGAGGTATAGGCGTGATAGAGAATTGCAAGAGTTGGCTGCTGCATATTGTGGTGTTCTACAGGAAATGCCTTAACCTCTCAGAGTCGCCGAACACTGGAAAACTGTAATGACACTTGAATACTAAATTCTAAAATAGAACATTGGGCTCAGCACAGTATGATTGATGTTCACATTGACCTTACACAAATAAAAGTAAGTCCTAAAGTCGTAAAGTATTCAAAAGTGATCAAAGCTCAACAAAAAAGTTCAAAATCCAACAAAAGGTTTTCTTCACGGACAAATTTCAGTCCTTTCCTACGTTCTTTGCATTCAGCAATGTCTCAGGAGGATAGCTCAGGGGCAACAGTGCTCGCCTTGGAAGCAAGACGACACAGAGCAACATGGGTTTGATCCCCGGGTCTGCGCTTAGATACCTTGGGGTATAAATAACCTATAACATTATATCGTATCCAATTTCAAAAGGGACCACCAAGTTTCCAAGTGGACTTTTCTCTGCCCTCCGAGCCTTCACGTAGCTCACAGGACTTGCTCCCTTCCCCAAGGTTTCTCATTACTTCCAGTTTCAAAGACACTTTTCTTCTCAGGGCGTTTCCTTTCCTTTCAACACTTTCTTCACAATTCACACTTCAAAACGTTATTGTTTTACTTTTTACTTCTTCTCTCATCACCTCACAGTTCACATATTGCTTTTCCTTTTAAAAGTGTATACACTAGTTAATACACCCTTTTCTTCACCTGGTATACTCTCCTGCCAGGAATTTGTATATGAAACACTTGAACTTATCTTCATCTGGTGTACTCCCGTGCCAGACCTTTATGACACAAATCCCTATTCCTTCAGGTATGATTTTATTGCTCCATGTAAAATTTGCTTGACAAATATTTTAATCTGCTTAATAGATCCCCAATTGCTTTCTTGCTGTGTTTTCATGTAGCAGAACAGTTTTCTATACCATTCGCCTTCACACTTATTTATATTGAATTCTTGAATAGTTACGTGCTTTCCTTAGTTCTCACTACTTTCCGTTTGGTTCACCTCTAAGTAATGATAGTGGTGATCCGGCAGCCCGGTAATCATTTCACTTTCCCTGGGCTTACCGGTTGCCTTAGGCATTGTTTCTTCTTTGTTGGCTCTGCAGAATTGGCTTGGTGTGCACCCAGACAAGGGTGCTGTAGCTGTTGCACTTGCTTCTTTGGTGCACGGTTCATGCAGCGGTTCCCTTTTCTGTGGTGAACCGCCAGCATCGCCTTCCTGACTTCCTGAGTTTGCATCAGCTTCTCTGCTGTTTGCCACAACGTGTCTTTCGTCTGTGAGGTATCCAGCAGTGTTCCCAACCAGCAGGCAGACCCACAACTGCAGCTCTCTTTGCTCCTCCTCCTCCTTCCCATGACTGCCTTGACCTCCATCAGCTAAGTTCGGTTGTATTGAAACTTCCAGGCTGGGATATTCCTTCTCCAGCAGCTAGACCGTTGCACTTGATACTTAGTCCCAGTATCCATCATTACCCCGCCATTCTTTCTCGCGTCAGTGTCCATGGGCCTAAATCTTGCATGTTATTAAGGAATTAAAGGCTGAGCTTTATCGGGAGTAGTCTTTACTATTCCTAGTCTCTTCCTCATGTCAGTGTTTAGTACGTGTTCTCTACTGGGATTTTCAGGGGGAAAAAAGTAGTTTTACTTAGAGGTTGGGAAGGGACATGACAATATGCCATTAAGGTCTGGGGTAAAGGAGCATCTTTAGAAGGAAGAGGGGTGTAAGTGGTTTCTCCCAAAGATGTCACCTCATCTCTCCGAGGGTTAGCTCCCCCCAGGTGGTGCTCCCTTATATAGCCGCCCCACGGTCAGGTAGCGGCTGCTGTCCTATCCACATGGGGAGAAGCTACCTCAGGGAAAGGAGTGATTACCTCATTAGATTCATCACATACTGCATTATGCACAGGCATGTAGGAGTGGAGGGCCAATGGCCAATGAACGAAGGAGGGCAACAACCTGATCAAAAAGGGGGTCTGTATTTCCCCTGCAATATTCTGCAAAGACACAGCAAGAGCACGGTACATTTCAGTACATACAGATGCGACCATAGATGCAGCCGCTGATGCACGAGGCACCATATGCCACAGATACAGCACATAGAAGCTCGATGTGTCCAGTGCTATCAGTAACTCCCGACCGAGAAGAGGACCTCCGGGTGGAGGTGAAAATAGGAGATAGGATGTTTTTCTTTTTGGTTGACACAGGGCAAACAAGATTAAACATGAAAATGTAATTTACTGAAGAAGGGATAATATTTTCAAGACCAGGCATTTATCATGCAAATGCAAGAGAGTTCCTACTGGCATGTTATGGCTGGAAAGCTTTTATGGCTGGACAGCATTACGAGGGATACCCCAAAATTCAGAATGATTCGTTTATGGGGTACAAGTGCTGTTAGGATGGCTTCCACAAATACGAGACAAGCTGCTACAATTATCTACAGAGTTTTTATTTAGAGCAGAAGTACCCATGGATGTGGCAGAAGGGGAGGTCATAATGATATAGTTAGAAGCACAAGTGGTGCGAGAAGACAGGGTAGTGTTACATGGGACAGATGAGGAAGGTTTTAGTTGATGCAAAGCCATAGCACTGTACTCAACACACAGTGATTGAGTGACATGACAGATGAGGAGCTGTCTGAAGAGGACGATATAGATGATTAAGTAATTTTTGAAAATCCAGTCCATATCAATTGCAAGTACAATAGAGAGGAATACCTCAGATAATATTGTTGGCAAGAAAAGTACCACCCTTTGTGTAACAGGACTTGGCAAAAAACACCAAGTGTAGTATGAACTAGCGGCCCTTACGTTGTAGGTCTGCTGAAAGGAATTGGAGCAGTACGAATAAAATTGAAGAAAGGAGCAATTTTCCCCCGAGTTAAACAGTATCCTGTGTCGAGAGAGGCAGATGAAGGCATTTAGGAAATGGCTGCCGCCTTGGTGCGACAGGGCATTATGTACCATCTGAATCCCCATGCAGCATGGCAGTGTACCCAGTGAAAAAGGCAAAAGGAGGGTCATAGAGATTCAAACAAGATTTACGCCCCTTAAACAATATAGTGGAAGCAGAGTTTAATATTGTGCCCAACCCGGCTATAATTTTGTGAAACATACCACCCACCGCCATACATTTTACAGTTATTCTCCATATTTCACTGCATTTACTTACTGCTTGATCCGACTTCAAAATACAAGACTTCCAGAGGGGTACTGTGAGTCCCCCAGTGTTTTCAACAGAGTGCTGCAGATGGACTTGGGAAACGCACAAACACCCAATACCATCATACAGTAGGTCAATTATTTGTTAGTGTGTAGCTCCACAGATGAAGAGTGCAGGACAGACTTAGTAATGCTATTAACAGTGTTGGCTGACAAAGGGTATAAGGTGGAAAAAAGAAGAATTGCAATATTTCCAGGAAGAAGTATCATATATGAGCCAGATAATATCAAAGGAAGGCAGTAGGATGACACCTGACAGAGCAAAAGGCAACTGCACACACACTTCATCCAGCGACTGCGAAAGACTTACAGAAATTTTTTAGGCTATGCAATTATTGCACTGTGTGGGTTTTTGACTAGAGCACGTTTGTTCAGCCCCTTTTAGAAGGGCTGAAGGAAGCGCAAAAGGAGAAAAGACACATAATGTGGACAGATAAGATAAGATGATGAATGCATTTGAGCCCTGAAAGAAGCTAACAGTACAGCCCCTGTGCTAGGGATACCAGATTACAAGGAATCATTTAATTTATTCTCATATTCAATTAGATATGTGTTGATGGCTGTCCTCACGCAGAAAACCTCAATGGGGCACAAACCCATGGCATATTACAGTGGGATTTTAGATCCAGTGATGAGATGACATTTCCTATTTGGAACACGCCTTGATTGCCGTTCTATGACAAACCAAAGTCCACGCTCACTACACAATGAGCATCTGGATATGAGATAACATTGTCCAACCCATCAATAAACATTGTCAGATATCGCACAATGAATCCTGTGAGATTTATTGCTGAACCAGTAGAAGAAGGAAATTGGGTTCATGATTGTTCTACATAAACAGACCTACAGGGCGATGTAACTCCGGTAAAAGAAACCAAGTTCGAGAGGTGGTCTTCATTGATGGTTCCTTGACGATAGGTCAGAGCACAACATTAAGGCATTCAGGAGCCACAGTGCTAAGGAGCAGGGGGATGATTTTGAAATGGTGGCAAGTATCAGATTACCAGCCAGTTTTTCTGTGCAGACAGCTGAATTAGTAGCCATGATATTAGCATTCGAAGAGCATAAGGACCATGAAGTGATGATATATTCAGACTCTGTCGATGTGACATTTATAGTACACTAAGGAGTGTCACAGTAGAGAAGGTGGGGCTTCCAATGCACAGACGGCACACCGGTACAACATTTCCCATTATTAGGAAGACAATTAGATGCACTGGCAAAATGTGCAGCCCATACAAGGGGCACAGACTTGATGTCTCGTGGTAGCGAGGTGGCAGACACAGAGGTAAAAGGGCAGCATAGTTTCCACAGATAGCAGAAATTACAATTGCTCTAAACAAATGTATGCTCAACATGCAAGATAACAGATGGCTATAATGCATTACCCTTACCACAAGTAATGCAACTACAGGGATACACACCACAGACAAAGCAGGATCTTTGGATAAAGAAGGGATGCTCAATATCCCCCTCTGACCTAGTGTGGCATTAGGATATCACAGGGAAGCCTGTAATGCCATGTGAGTTACTTACAGTAGCGCTAGAACAGCTCCACTACCCAGCACACGCCACAAGAGAATATGTAGCAGCAGACGTTTCAGAACATTGGTTTGTCCCAAACCCGCATGAGCATGTTTTTCATTTTATTATCAATTGTACCACATGCCAGCAATATATGGCTGGACACATCCTGAGAACGCTGTGAGGAGCGATACCCCAACCTACATGGTAATTTGGCCATTTCAACATTGACCGTGTTGATATGTTACAAAATTGTAATGGATACCAATACATGATAGTGTTGGAATGTCCTTTTTCACACTAGATAGAAGCAAGACCCATGCAGACGCCAAATCAGCTGCCAAATTCCTCAAACGTGAGGTGTTTCCCCGATGGAGAGTATGTAAAGTGCTGCGGTCAGACAACAGACCACACTTTGTAAATTAGCTATTTTCTGAATTAACATCCTTGCTTGGCATCAAGCATAAGCCTTGTTATATTTACCACCCACAGGTCAACAGCGTTGTAGAACGCCTCACCTGCCTCTTAAAGGAACGCATTGCCAAATTGAAAGACACCCTAAAGAAAAATTGGTTGCATTGTCTTCCACTGGCTCTTTTGCCTTGTGCAATTAGCCCGGCTCAGACCACCACCTCACGCCCCATGAAATTGTAATGGGTAGAAGGATGCACGTCCCCATTGCTCCTCCCACGTGTGCCTGAATGGGTGCAGGGAATTCTGCTACAGTGCAAGGTGATGAGATGCATGATTATCTAACTACTGTGACTAAATGTCTAAAATGTGTTTCCCGACAGATCAGGGTGTGGCAGGGGGGCCAAGAAGCAAACAAGGACTACAGGGAGGGGGCAGTGGATGTGAACACTGAAATATCCCTCTTGTCATTGTACCCAGGAGATCTGATTTATATAAAAAATGTGTCCATAAATGGCACGAGCAATGATTTGAGGGTCCATTTACCGTACAGTATGCAACCCCCACCGCAGTAAACATACGTGGCAAGAAAGCGTGAGTGCATATAGGTGATGCTAAGAGGTTTGTAGGCACTGCCCCCTATTGAACAAAAAGAAGCCCGAAGGAGAATAAAAAGAGGTGGCCAGACCACAGACGAGGGTGAGGACAAGAGCTGACCAGCAAAGCAAGATGTGACATGACCCGATTGAACTATATTGGACTCTGTGGCCTTATTATCCCAAAATGCGAGAAGAAGAAGATATCTGGAGAAAACGGGTCCGCTCACCATTATGCTTGGCACTTTATTCTTTTCCCTTTGTTGTTTTTATTTTGCCTTTACCATAGCAATACGATTTCTTTTGTGATAGTGCTACCAAGATAACAGTTAACATCAGTGAAGAAATTACACGAGTAAGAAGAGATGTTAGTAACTATGAAAATCTCATGCATGAGGCAGCAATTTGGGGCTTATACTAACAGAACTGGCAACATTTGGTACCGTCACATGATTAAAGTCGGAAGGGAGAAATAGGATGAAACCTGTTTTGTGTGCTCACGCCTTCTGTACGCTTTGAATGTATCCAAATTGTTTGTGGCCGAGAAAATACCAGTAAATAATGCAAAACAAGGGAACATTTTCAGGGGACTTTGGCAGCTATAAAATGGATACGGAAAGTGATGAAGTATACTCTGTCAGGGCCACGAAAAGGAGCAGTGACAGTAACTGCCCATCCGTTATTGAGATGCACTAACGAACAAGGATCAAAGATACTGCTTTGTTGGGACAGACCACAGTTACACATAGGAGGAGAGGTCTTTACATCCTGAGGTTGGGTAGAAGGGATAATGGATTGTAGAGCAGAGGTGCTTATAGGATTGTCATGGCATCATGTAGAAAATGCTAATGAAAGTGCATGGATGAATGGAAGCAAAGTGCCAAATTGGATGAAGAAGGGCCAATGCACATAACAAGGATAGATAACCAATCGCTGTGTTTCAGAAACACTGGCACGCTACAGCTAGGGAACAATGTAGGATGGAAACACATCATGGATTTGCCAGGCATGAGAGTGGGCACAGCAGTAATAATGGACCCCTATTGGGCCTGTGGTCAGCGGGCCTATATGCAGCTCCACCAAACTGCAGTGGCATCTACTCACTAGCAGTACTACATGCACCAGCACTGGTGGTGCCCCAAGCTGACGTGGTGCAACTAGTGGATTAGCCTATGGTGAAAAGTGCTCAGAAGGAGAAAGGATACTAAAGGTTACAACGCACAAAAAGAGACCATTATCTTTTGAAAGCATCTAATGATGCAGTAGATGCTATCCCAAGTGAGCACAGGCTGTTTAGCAAGGAATCAATGTTCTTTATATCTCTTCTCACCCCTGGTGTGCAAAGGGCAGCACATGCCAAATGGTTGCACATATAAAGATGGGAGTTACTACAAGCAATAACTGCCACTGAAAAAGGGTTCAATGCCATTAGGGAAGAACTGATAGCAATAGGGGTGATGACTCTCCAAAACAGGTATGCCCTCAACCTCCTCACTGGCATGAAGGGAGGCGTATGCACAACATTTGGCTAAAGCTGCTGTGGATTTATACATGCGCACAATGAGCAAAATGGGAGCTTGACAGAAGCAATAACACCCCTGAAAAATTTACACACAAAAAGGGTCCAGGAAAAAAGTGAAGCTGAAGATGAGGGCTTGTATAAAAATCTGTTCTCATGGGTGCTCCCCTGGCTAGGTAAAACGTTAAAAATACTAATAACAGTCCTGGTATTAGTGTTAACAGGTCTCTGCATCTTGAAAATAATTATAGCACAATGTAGGAGGACTGGGGAAAAAGTAGTAGAACAACACATGATGACAGTGATATTGGGTAAAGATAATGTGGTACATATACACACCTAAACTGATGAACCACATGAAATTCATATCATTGAAAGACCAATAGGACCCGCGGGCACTATGTTTGAGCCCCAAATTGAACCAGAAATCTATACTGAGCACTGGGTCAAATGTGAAGAAGATGTGGAGTGCTGCTTCATGTGGACCAGAAGAGTACGTAGAACAAGGGGGCAGCCTAGTGGGGGTTGTAAAATATAGATACCGAAAAACGGGCATGATAGGATGAAGGAAAATTGAGGTGCGGTCAATTAATTCGGCAGAGGGGGAAGTGTGGTAATGGAGATGAGGGTTGGAACAGGTGTGGCCACGCCCCCAGCCATTCCTAAGTTTATAAGAAGAAACAAGCTTAGAACTGGTCTATAAACAGTTAGTAGAACACTAAAAGGCATGTAGTTACCATTGAGTATAGAATAGATTGTGTGCCTTAAGTAGGGAAACAGATAGATTGCATTTTGCTGCACACACTGGTAGGGAATAATGAAATGGTGACACTTGTAGACACGAAGAAAACTTACACATAACATGAAAAAAATTGATATGCAAGACAAAAAGAAAAAAACATGGTGGCAAATTGTCATGCCCCGGGGTCCCCCCATGTCGCCCAGGATTGTATCCCCAGGTCATGGATGCTGCCCTGGCGTCTCGTGCAGCAACAATCTCACTGCAGGCAGTAAAAAACTGCAGTTTCCATCAGTCCCGCGGTATTCCAATCATGTATAACACAGCACGTTGTGCGTTCCATGCTGTTAAGTTGGATTTCTGAACTCTGACCTGATGCGCAGAGGTTCAGAAGGCCAGCCTAGTTTCTTGGAACAGGGTAACCTTCTGGACAAGCCAGACCAATTAAGGTAGCATTGGCAGCGGTCAAGACTAGGTCTCAAGAGTGGTGAGGGTGTTTGAAAGACCTCAATGAGCACACAGAGTAAAGGACACTTACAAATCACCCCCAGTCAGGTGTATATATTAAAAATACAAATACATTTATTTCAAGGCCTTTGAGATTCAACACACAGATAAAATAACAGTAATACTTCTAATACGTATACTTATTAATAATAATAATCCTATCAATATATACATATATATATATATATAGACAAGACCAAAGGGGCCTAAATGGTTAATGCATGAAAAGGATCCACAACCTAGAAAGGGAAGGAAGCAGGCCGTGCAAATAGTCTTTAGGCAGTTCTGCATCAAACACAATCCTAACAGAAAGGCAATCCAATCCCTAAAATGAGGGGAGCCTAGTGCTCAAATGTACTTGTGATGCGGCACACACGGTAGTGCAGATGAGTGAAACAGGGTCTTTTGTAGGGGCTGTAGCAGCTCAGGAAGGTAGGTGAGGTGATGCAGAATAGGTTCCCACTATTCGCAGAGGGTCTCGTCTTGAGGGAAGAGCAGGTTCTGCGACTTGGGAATAGTTTGCTTGTTCGCACTATCAGTGGAAAGGAGATGGGCCTTCAGGGTCCACTCATGCGTAAAAATGGATGGATGTGCTAGGGTCCACCGGTTAGGGTTGCAATTACTCACGGACCCCCAGTGTACTCCGGACCAAACTTCGGCAGCCAAGTACACTTCAGTTGCAGGTTCAAATGCAGCAATCTCGTGGCTCTGTGGCTTTCAGCAACAAAGTTACAGCGTTGATTCCCAAACGGGACAGTGGTGATTTCTTTACTCCTGGTGGATGGATCAGGCCAGTTCCGCTGTAGCAGGCTTCTGGGCACAGAGGGGCACCGCGGCAATGAGTTTGCAAAGTTTGTCACTGCGGCTGGGCGACACGGTAACGGGTGTACTCTGGTTCGGGCCCGCTCTCTTTACTCCAGACCTGGGAATGCGAAGTGTACGAAATTCGGTGTGACAGTGCCGTGAACACAGAGCTTGCGATGTACCAAGTTTCAAGGGTCTCCTAGTAACGGCAGCAGTTTCAGAGCAAAGGTCCTGCACAAGCTTGTCAGCCCACTAGTTGGCCTAGGGACACTTCTGAGAAGGCTTACTTGCAGAGGTTGATGAAGGTGCCGAGAATATTTGGTCCCACTATTCTAATGGGTCGAGGCGTCGTTGCAGACCTTCTAGGACGACCAGATGCAGAGGGGTCCAGCGGGACGACAGTGGGCTCAAGGTGCCAAACCTTCCAGTGAGTCACCAGCGGTTCCTTGACTCGGCTTCTTAGTTTCAGGATAGTTGGATCCTATCCTTCGTTCAGTGAGCACTCCAGAGATCGACATGGTAAGGGTGTTTGGAGCCTTCTCTTATCTAAAATCTCCTTCGCCCCAATACGAAGAGGCCATAATGGGAGATCTGCTCACATACAAGCCTACCATACGTGGACTAATCATGGACCACGGTGGTCCCGGGCATTCACAGCACACCACACCACACTCTCTGGCACCCAGGATGTATATTGGAACCAGACAGTCCAGCCCACAACCTGGAAGCACACACACAAGGGATGCAGAAGCCTGCAAAAGCTTGGCGTTTCGTGAGAGAATGCATGCCCAAACAAGGACTGACCCGGGACGACTCGACTTGGGGAAGGTGAAGGGGCAAGATGGCCAAAGGACAGGACAAAGAACCTTGTGGCACGGCCATTTTGGAGCCAGGCCACCTATTCATGCCAAACGCAGGAACCACAGTTTACCTGGCAGGAAAGGGTTAAAAATCCCTGAAAAGATAAGCTGCCACCAGCCCTGTCCAAGGAACATCTGCACTTCTAAGAAATCCTTCAAGAGTATCTAGGCCTTTAGAAAGGACAAGAAGACCCAAGTGCACTAAACTGGAAGGTACATTATACACTTGTTAAATGTTGCAGAAAAGTTGCAACATGGACAATGACTAAGGGAAACAAAGGCCCTCATTAGGACCCTGGCGCTAAGGGGTTTGCGCCAGCGTTAGCTGCGCCGACCCCTTACCGCCAACTACGAGTTCCCATAGCGCCATGGTCATTTTTCCGCCCGCTTTTTGCGGGCGTAAAAATCCATGGCGCTATGGGACCTCGGTGTTAATTACGCCACCGTAGTGTACGGTGGCGTAATTAACACCTTCCCCACTCCCATTGAGCCCTATGGGGCCGAAATGGGAATGGGGAAGGGTAAATGGGTCAATGGGGACTTACCGCCCCGCCGACCTCGGAATGGGGCGGTAAGTCCGCCATCCGCCATGGCGTAAAGGGACTTTGCGCCATGGCGGAAAAGTCCGCCGATGGCGGAAAAAATCCGCCAGGGTCGTAATGAGGGCCAAAGTCTCCCAGTACTGGCTGTCTTAAGGGCATGTCAGTTTCTCCATAAAAAGTGAGCGAAAAGCCCAGAGAAGTGCAGCAGAAGTCTGGTCTCCTCTGGTAAAGTCAGACTATGATGTTTAAACAAAGCAAAAAGTTGGGGGGTACACAACTGCAGGGAAAATTACACATGAAATGGAAATCTTTCCTAACACACGCCACACCCAGAAACGTCTATTTACTGCTCTCATGCAGGGAAGATGACGCTCCTAAACTGTTGCTTTCCCTTGCACGGCTCGTTTGCGTCTTAGTGATTCCTACGATTCCGGACTACCCAGTAACCTGATCTTTGGATTGTTCTCCCGGACTTGGCTCTTATATTTACCCTCCTTGATTCCAATGCCAACTTCCCCTTGGATTGACCAACCCGGCTCCCCCCCACTTTGCAGCAAACAGACATTGATTATTCTTCCAGCAACTGGCTCTCTATGTCTGGCATATCAGCCCCCTTCCCACCGCGAGCTCACAGCTGACTTTGCTTCCACTTTTCGTTCTCGCTGTGCCCGCCTCAACTAAGTTGCTTTTCAACACGCCCACTTCTTTTCCCAGTGTCTGATCAACTCGTTTTCCGGACGCTACCTTGCACGATAGGGAACTGCGTTCTCTGCTTGAGGATTTTGGTGTGTTTTTGATTTCCTCTGGATTATTGTTGGGATGCTCTGCTGCATACTTCCTTTGGATTGTTTTTGGGATACTCTGCTGCATCCTTTCTTTGTATTGTTGTTGGGACGCTCTGCTGCATACTTCCTTTGGATTGTTTTTGGGATGCTCTGCGGCATACTTCCTCTGGATTCTTGTTGGGGACGCTCTGCTGCAAGTCTTTCACCCCATGTCTTCAATGACTCTACTGTTGTCCTCCTCGTTGCACCCTTGTGCCGTACGGGTCAGGGTTCGCTTGTCAGACTTTTTCACGGAAGGCCTCCATTGCATTGCAAGAACCGAGGCCCTTACCTGTCTTGCAACCCAGTCCGCGACACATGGCACATATTAACAGAAGTTCTGTCATTGCTTAATCCAAATACTGCTAGGCCTCAATTCCAAAATACTGCAGCCTGGCATAAAATCACTTAAAAACAGTTTTAAAGGCTTCACAATGCTCGGACGAGCCCCAGACACCAAGGTCAGTGCACTGAGGGGAGTTCTGCTTAGCAAGCCGAAACCACACCAGATAATGTTTCCCAGGGCATACAGCTACAATTATTAAGGTTAATTAGTTTCAATTGGTAGCATTGAGAGTATGCATATCCTTGAATGCAAGGTGCAAGTGGCAACCATGCCAATTCACCCATAATGAATTCATATACAGCGCCCCCAGTGGCTGCTGAAAGGAGGCACTCATATGTTAGAATAGCAGAAAATCCAACAAATAGATGCATTTGAGCTCCGAACAGTGGTCCTAAACCATGTGATCCCAACAATGACCATTCATTCGCTACCCAATTAAATAGTGCGCCTGCCACTCCCTTAGCACATCCAGACACAGAGACGACAGGTAAGGCCACAAACAAATCTGGTAGATAAAACGTCATGCCTGGGAACAGAGGGAAGTAACTTCTTTAAACTAGAACATAGTAGTTCGGCAATTTCTCCTTGACCATCATGTAACTTGGCCCTGTGCAAGGTTTTTGAGGTTGGGTGAGAAAATGACCGACCAATCGAAGTCTGTCCTCTTATCAACTAGTGGAGTAGAATGCCAACCAATGGTGTTGTACAGGAGGGCGGAGCGACATCTAACGGGCCCATGGGATCAGAGCTCACCCTTGAGTACTTTTAAGAAGAGATAGCTGCACCTTGAGGAGGATGGGGTGCAGGATTCTCTTACTCCAACACAAATCAATAAGGACAAGTCAATGGTTTGGCAAAGGGAAGTCCGTTTAATGACAAGTACAAAAAACAGGGAAACAAATGGAAATCAACAACGATGCGATCGCCTGTCTCGCTTCAACTTCCAAATTCTTCATTCAGGCAGCAATAGTTATAGGACATTCTCGTCGTACATTTATTGACGTGTAAAACTCATAAGTTTGTCATGCAATTCTATTGGTTAGAAAAGGTAAGTTAAGTATAAGTACTATATCTGTATATAGTAACAGAGCGTGAGGATTGGATAACTCTTATCGGGGGGGCGTCTACACCCATCCCTCTACATCACTCGCGATAGACGTCACTACACGAAAGACATCTTATTGGTTCTATTAGGTATAGGACCCTAGATTATTTGGTCTCCTGTGATTGGGTAGGTTACACCCCTAGATGTAAATCTCCATTTTAATTAGCAGCATGCAGAGTAGACACCCAGGTGCCTAGTGTCCCAAGATTCACCCTTCCTCCCTTCCATCAATCATTGCTTTAGGGCTATGTGTCAATTAGTTGGCTGAGGATGGCCTTGAAACTGTTGCTTCTTATCAGGAAAAGTTATGGCATCCTCGGGTTCTGGGTGACATCAGACGTTGGTACCTCCTCGCACTTGGCTGGTCACGTGTTTGTTCACCATGAATCTGCTTCATTTTCCTGCTTTTCGTGTATTTGATTCTTTCTTAGCCTTGCCACCTGCCTGGGGCCTCCTTATCTCGACCTTCATTGGCTGGCTGCTATGCTCTGAAGTTTTGATTCTTCGAGGTTGCAGCTCTCCTCCCTTCTTGGAGTTGACCTCGACTTCCCAGGCATGAGCTGCTTTGTGCTCAGTTTCGATTCTGCTCCTTCTGTCTGGCTTTAGCTGGAATATGAATCTAGGCCTGTTTGGTCCCTTGTAGCCTGGGCTTGATTCAGCTTTTACAAAATGGAGTCACACTTGTACAGTGTGCTTCAATGAGGTAGATATATAATTGGCGCTTGCCGCTCTATTCTCCTACTAAGCATTGCAAGCAACATTGTTTCCTTAGCTTCTTGCGTTCCAAGCCTATTTACAGGCGTTAGCTGGTTGAATACTTCCATATTGTTTCACAGCTACGTTTCCTTGCGTTTCTTTATATCTCGACATTGTTTCTTCTTATAAGTCCATTACATCATCATTTTTTACATTTCGTCCTTGTGTGTCATCTTTCGATCGTCGCTTATGTTCATCTGTACGTCTGTCCGGACTCTTGTGCCGTCATCACTCACTTTCCATTAAGGCTCTATGGATCTCTTCGGTGACAGTCTGAAAATAGTCTTCGTTTCGTGTTAACTGCTGGCACGGTTGTCTCAATGGGTACCGGGCTGGCCAAGGTTGTCTGGTTATAGGCACTTCAACAGGTATTGCTCTTCTGATGGGCACTGGGCAGAATCCCAGAGCTGCTCTCTGTTGGCTCATTTGTTCCTCATATGCCACATACCTTGGCGAGCATGTTCCTGGCACTTCAGAATGTGGGGCTGGGGTGCAGGCCATGTCTGGGACCTCCTCTATAGTGTAAAAGATTTAAATGTATTATCTGTAGAGGGTTTAACCTAGGAGGGGTTACGCGTTGTAGAAGGGCCAATTATAAGGGAGACCCTTATAGATAAATATATATCCTCTATGCTACAATTCAAAAGTTCTACTGTGCTAAGTTCAAAATCCTCTGCATTGTCCACAAGGCCGTATGAGGCCATGGGGCCTCTATACCATCAGCTCTATCTTCCTAAATATCTTCCTTCTCGAGCTCTTCGCTAATCCGCCTCCATCTACCTCAGGGTCAGTCGCTTCTCCAAGCAACGAGTTGGTGGTAGATCTCTTTCCTCGGCTGGGGCCTCCCTCTGGAACAGCTCTCCAGTTCCAGAAGCACCTCAAAACCTTTCTCTTTGCTTCTGGCTTTGTCATGACCCAAGCTAATAAAACGAGCCTCTGCAGACACATGCAACAGAACGGCTGCAGACGCCCAAGATGAACGACTGAGTCCGTGTATCATTTATGTAGGACTGCAGGCCTACACGTGGGGGCACAGGCATGCATGCCCTGATGCTGTGGGACCCCCGTGCCATTATGGTGGCAGAGGTCATCATGGGCATGGCGGGCACTGCTCCTACCCCTGATGGTGCTGGTGTCCCACAGCACTGTGGGGCCTGCTAGATGTCCAGAGCAGGCCCCAACCCCCAGGGCACTGGGACTCTAAAGTGCTGATGGCTGTAGCACTTTGGATGCCCACTGGATGTCCTTAGCGGACCCCCTGTAACATTGGCGAAGGGATGTGAACACCAGAAATGTTTTCTTTCCCCTGCTGTCCCTCACAGTTGTTTTTTCTTTTTCTTCCGCAAGGGGTAAGGAGGAGGAGGCACAAAGGAGGAGGAGCGGCAGTCCATTGCCGGGGCATGGAGAAGTGCAGGGGAGCCCTGGCATGCTTCGCTCCGGCCCTCATTCATGAGAGTGCACGTGTGGCAGGGGTCGGAATGTGGTGGCACCCCTTCGCTGTCCGCGGCTCCTAAAGCATCCAGAGCCGCGAGGAGGAGAAGAAGTAGAGTGGCAGCAGCCGTGAGAAATAAAACTCCTCCCGCCTAGGGAGTGAGGGGTATGTTGCCTCCCATCACAGAAAGAAGAAGAGCAGTGGCAGCCTCTCCTGAATTGTGGTGGAAAGAGACCAGGTGGTAGCCCTGGTGGTTGAGTTTTCCCTTGGCCACAGCCCTCTGAGGTGGGAGCATGTGCGGCCGGGTTGGGTGTCGCACACATCCGCCATAAAGGGAGGGGAGGGAAAGAAGCTCCAGTGCGGAGTGAAAAGAAGTGGAGCACTCACACCCCCAACCAAAGCTGCAGTGCTGGTGCGGCCGTCTGCGCCTGGATGGGCGGCCCGGAATGGGGAGGGGAGTGCCCACCACCCCCCACAAGAAGGAGAGGCCCGCCAGCATGGGGGAGCCAGGAGGAGGGCCTGATCGCCCTCCCATAATAAATGAATAAAGCGGCGGCAGCCGCAAAGCAAAGGTGAGTGCCTGCCCATGCCCTGACCAGCGGTGTGCTCCTGTCACCGGAGCGTGTCGTGAGGGTGTAGAGGTGGAGCCAAGTAACCCCACCCATAACTCCTCCCCCATGCTGCCTATATGTTGGGATATAGCCACACAAGGGATACACACTCAAAGGCATACAGGGGACAAATGAGTGACATCATCAACACACAAAGGGGAGTCCCCCAGATGAACCATTCAAGAACAAATTTGATGACCCAGTCTCAATTTAAACTGGGTCCCATTCCATGAATTGTATACATCACCTCACAGAATGAGAAATACACAGTGTACCATATTTTTCATTTGATATAAAAAAATCATAGTTTTATTTTCGTAGGCCATAGGTCCTACGTACACCAATCATAAAAAACACCACATACAGACATTTATCAATGTGTAAAAAGTGTAAAATGCATCTATTAACAATTTCATGATATAATCATAAAAGCACAGGTGACACAGCAAGGATTATATATACCAGAGCAGGGTAGGCGCACATTCTGACTTCCTGGCCCTATCTGGCTAACAAGTCACAGATATGCTCCGTGTGGCAGTGTCACCCAATTACAATGCTAAAACTAATTAGACATGGCGAATTAAATTACGCCTGACCAAAACACACACATCCCAGGTCTACGTCCATTATGGCGTTGTTGGGCCATATCACAGAGCTCGGTAGCAAGAAGCGATGTACAGGACGTTTCGGCAGGGCATCAATTCTGCTGCCTTCGTCAGGACCCCAAGGGGAATGGAGTTCTGTGGCTGTGATAAATAATTATATTACTGGCCTGTTCAGCCAAATAAAAACGCGCCCAGCAGCCCAAGAGAAACAACTTGCAGCTACTGGAAAGGTGACTAATAACAGCATAAAGAAGGAGAAGATGTCCTCCACCTGTGGGAACACCGAACTACTGTGTATGAGAAGAAATCCACCCTTCACCAGAGTGGTTGCATCAATGTAGAGACAACCTCCACCAGAACAAATCATTCACTGTGCCCTTCCCTGTCAACGGGCAAGGAGAGGGCAGAGAAAAAGAAAACGCTCCACAAGGAACGTAAAGAGGGGGAAAATACAACACACTAATATAGACCCCCTAGGAGACGAAATGAGGTGCTGCTGTGTCCAGGTGTCCGCATGCCGAGTGTGCCCAAAAGCCTGACCCAGAACTGAAAGATATGCAGTGCCCTCGGCCAGGTACATAAAGGGCTAAAATTGGCCCTACACTTACTTGAAGGGATAGAGTGGTCCCCCCATGAGATATTTCAGTACCACAGAAGTGGCAAAGGTGCGCGGGAAAAAAAGCCTCCAAGCCTGCACATCTAAAGACAGGACCTTGGGGTCCTGACGAAGGCAGCAGAATTGATGCCCTGCCGAAGCATCTGTACATCGCTTCTTGCTACCGAGCTCTGTGATATGGCCCAACAACGCCATAATGGACGTAGAACTGGGATGTGTGTGTTTTGGTCAGGCGTAATTTAATTCGCCATGTCTAATTAGTTTTAGCATTGTAATTGGGTGACACTGCCACACGGAGCATATCTGTGACTTGTTAGCCAGATAGGGCCAGGAAGTCAGAATGTGCGCCTACCCTGCTCTGGTATATATAATCCTTGCTGTGTCACCTGTGCTTTTATGATTATATCATGAAATTGTTAATAGATGCATTTTACACTTTTTCCACATTGATAAATGTCTGTATGTGGTGTTTTTTATGATTGGTGTGCGTAGGACCTATGGCCTACGAAAATAAAACTATGATTTTTTTATATTAAATGAAAAATATGGTACACTGTGTATTTCTCATTCTGTGAGGTGATGTATACAATTCATGGAATGGGACCAAGTTTAAATTGAGACTGGGTCATCAAATTTGTTCCTGAATGGTTCATCTGGGGGACTCCCCTTTGTGTGTTGCCTATATGTTGGGAGCCAGAGTGTGAAACACGTGCAGTACCAGTGAAAATACCTGTGCCGCAAAGAATCATGGAAGTAAGGTTCCCATTGAGGAAGCCATACACGCACTCACACATATATGATGGCCATTTGAATGAAATCCAGGAGGAAGTGGGAAAAACAAATGAGAAATGAGGTTGGTGAAGTCATACAGAGCAGAACTGATGCACTTGTAAGAAGAGACTGAAGACAATGGATATTCTATGGAATCAAAGTAGGAGGTGTTAAAGATGAGCTACATTTCAGGCTCGAGATGAAGATGCTACGGAAATAATGAAGAAGATATCGAGTCCTTTTACAATTGTACAGTCGCAGCAACGCAAGTAGATAAAGTATTCTTAAGGCTGGCTATGTAGTGAATAGATTGCGGCAATGCGCCAATGTATATGCGTAGGAATGTGTGGACTACAGATATTCCACAACGCACTTTAGCAGAGCTGGATCCAGTGAAAAGAAAGGTTTTTCAGTGTGTCACGGTTGGAAAGCAATTGAATTACAGAGGTGTGTCGAAGAAAGGCTTGGCTTGCCCAGCACCAGAAAGTCAAGGCCACCTGGAGCCTGGATGTTCGTACAGAAGATAGAATGAACGTGTGAAAAGAACAAACTCATGTCTGAGGTGAGGTGTGAGAACATTGAAGACATCAGAGGTTCTTCATTTAATATGGTTTAATAGAGCAAAATGGTCAGAAACATGGTCCGCAGTCACGTGGTTGGATGGAAATAGACATTGGGATGAGCTACATCGAAACCGAAGGACAGAGTATGCCTATACTCCCTTCTATTCCCAAGCAAAGAGAACAGTTCCAAGGACAATCTTCAAAGGGCTAATTAACTAGAAGCCTACAGAGTGATGATGGATGACAGGCTAAAGAAATGGGAAGCTATGGTTATGACCAGCCCACCAGCACCTGGATGTTAGCCTGCTTGCTGCTGGCATGAGTGGAATATTACAGAGGGGTACAAGGGTGGCAACCAATTATAGAGGGCCACGTAATAGAGAGCTCTATAGATTGCATAACCAATGGGACATTGTGTATTTGATGATATTTGTAGTGACCGGCACTAGACGAGGGCTTAGTTGCCCTCCTGATGTTAGATACCCAGTCACCTTCCCTGACCAGGATGGAACGTATACCTAGATGTTCCCTGTAATCCTATCACATCCCCAAGTAGGTTTTTGTAGTTTGCCACATAGATTGACGTCAATGATGATGAGATTTTAGCATATAAGCTACTTTTTTAATGAAATGCATTGAGTGAGAGATCGGGCGAGTTCGTTGATGTTCGTTATACTCCCTGTTTTTGATAATTGATATTAAAACAGACGCACTTTGCCAACTTCCTAAAACAGTTTGATTATTGATGTTTGAGTATATTCTGCATCCCCATCTATCTCAAAGTATTGTTACCTCGTCTTAAAGGGCTTGTGTTGGATAAATGAGTTCACATGGTAGCAGAGAAATGATGGTTAAAAATCCATCGACCTAGTAAGTTTTGGGGTCCCGGAAATATCGGACGTCCTATGCCATTTAGCTGGAAGAACATAAAGCTCCCTGTAGATAGCGGCCACTAGTTAAAAAATAAAACTTGCAAGTACAGGTGGGATGGGTCCCTCGTTTTCAAGCAAAATCCCCTCCTGACTTCTACAGGAAGCTGAGTGGACCAAAGGCTGAAGCAGCTAGTTGAGGAGGAGATGATCCCGAGGGTCGGAAGTCAAAAACGCGAATGGTGAGTAGGCTGAGTGAGATGGCAAATTGAATGAGCACTGAGTGGGGAAGAGTGATAACAGGGAAAGAGTAACAGAGGGTTGGTTGGGGTATTTTATTTTTGATTTAAGATGAAGAGCATCATAGTTTAAGACGAAGAGCATCATAGTTTAAGGTGTATAGACGAAGAGCGATCTATATGATAAGCCTAGAGTCCTACAGCAAGGACGTTAAGAAGGAACTTTTCCTAAAGTTCAAGTGGACGTACCTAGGCTACGAAATAATCAAGGATCATTAAGGAGGACCGTTCCTACTCCGATCAGAGTCATTATTAGGGGCAGGAATAGTCACGAGGAGCATTGACGAATGTAAATGTGGGCCGGCCAGTCTGTCAGTTTGTCTGTCTGTCTGTATATTGTATATGATGTATGTGGCAAAGAAATGAAGTATTAAGAAAAACAAGGAAGAAATATACTGTGGTGGAAAAATTGAGATGTGAAATTTAATTATTTATGTATTAATGACTGATGATGTTTATTGAATAAATAGATTGAAGTAAAACGTGACATAGAGACTTGGAGCTGCGATGATTGGTGCACGCTCATATTGTAATATTTTCTGGAAAGCATTTATCTGTGTAAAAATAATGATAAGTAGTGACAGTCAATTGTGACTAAGTCATGATGGAGGATATTACCCTGCTTATACACTTGTGCAGACAGTTGCCAAAAAACGCACCCAAGCTCAAGCAGTACCGTGCAGAATGGGTTAAGGGCACGGCAGATAACATGTTCATGCCATGGCCACAAGGGGGATCACTGTCTAAAGCAGTTTTGCAACAAATGATGACATACTTGCATGCAGCACACACAGGAAAAAAGCTAGGAAAGAGGTTAGCCAGCTTACAGCTTTGGAAGATGTACCAGGAGGAAAGAGAAGACCTGCCTCCTGAAGACTGGATGCTTAACCAGTGTAAGGAGGGGGTGTTGAGCCTTCTGCTCCCCCTACCGCACCTGAAGTAAATGGCGATAGTACAAAAGATGAAGGATTATATCCTTTAAGAGAGTTTAAGGCAGTGACAGGGTACAGTAACCCGACGTATAAGTCGCCTGCATGTAGCAGCGACAAGAGTCCAGAAAAGAGTCCAGAAAGAGATGCGATCCCTAAAGTCCCACGCGAACAGGAGAGAAGTGATCGACCAGGTATGCCTCTAGATATAGAGAGAGAAATAAAAAGATGGAAAGGAGAGAAAGACAAAGCTGGCGAGGTAGCGCTCATAGAGAACGAATGGATGAGTGGTCAGATATTGCTCAAACTTGATGGAAAAAGCATTTAGGAAGTAAGACAAAAGGAAGACCAGGATGAACAGGATAAAAAAGATAAAGGAAAAGAGAAACGATTGAAGGAAGACGAGGCGAAGAGAAAGAGTAGACAAAGACGTGAACAGCTGTATCAAGATGAACAGGAACGTGCAGAGGAGCAAGGGAAGTATGATAACAGGCAAAGAGCAATCGAAGAACAAGATAGCCTAGAAAAGAAAAGAGAAGAGGAAGAACAGAAATTAAGAGATAAAGGAATTCAAAGATGAAGGGATGAAGAAGTGCACAGAGCAAACAAGAGAAAAGAGGTGAAAAGACAGGAAGAGGAACGGGTTAGAGAGGAAGCAAAGAAACAAAGAGAATTTTACGAGGAAAGAGAAGACAAAGCGCACACAACATTGATTGCATAGAGAAAGAGTTCATGGAACCTAATGGAACCTAATCCAGTAGTAGAATGGGAGGACATAGAAGAATTGGTGCAGACACATGAACCAATGCCTAGAGCAGATCTAGAGGACAATTTTGATATAGCAGCTATTGGAGAGAATATCGATAAAGTTTATCATGGAATGAGTATCAAAAGCAAATTGAAAGGTAAAGGAAAAAACAATTGATTTGAAGGTGCACAGCCACAAGGCAAAGAGGGAGGTTTGTTCAGCCTCGAGCATAGAGCCTTGTCTTTGGACAGGCTGACTCTGAATAGAGATGAGAAAGAAGGAAGCCACACTAGTGGGGACAAGATATGTCAGACGAAGATAGAGAAACCTTCCGTGGGGAGGAGGACGCTAGTGCCTGTGGTCCTGAGGGATGTTCTCCGACAGACAGGGAAGTGAGATGGTCAGATTTTAGACTACCTAAATCAAGGACACCAGTGACCTTGGTGCGGCCAGATCGACCAAAAGGGCGATCCCTTAGTGTGAGGGGGGACTCGCCACCTTACGTGAGCAGTCTAAGGACTTTACCGGGAAGAAGGCGGTGTGGAACCATTGTCCCTGCTATGGACAGGCAGACGATGGGGGATGAATGTGATTTTGGTATCTCACAGTTCCTGTTGTTAGAAAAAGGAGGGGGCAGACCACAGTATATTCCTTGGCCCCAAATGGATAAGTATAATTTAAGGTGTAAACTCCCGAGTCTGACGTCGGGTGCCAGAAAATGGATATATGAATTAGAAAAAATGACAGCAGGAAATACGCTAGCTATAGGAGACATTAAGGGTCTTTTAGCAACTATACTTGGGGATAGAGCAGATGACATTTGGTCAAGGGCAGGATACGCAGGTGTCACTGCCCAGAACACAGCTCGTGATAATTGTAGAGCGGCAGCCTGGAAAGCGCTTCGAGTACAATATCCTGATGCGTCGGACATGGGCGCTTTAATGGCATGTAAGATGCAGGAAGGGGAGGATCCGCTGATTTACATTCAGAATTTCCAAGAGCAATGGAGCTTGGAAACGCGCGTGCCGTGGGGAAAATCTATACCAGTATTTTATCATATATTATGTCAGGGGTTACCAGACAAGGTCCAGAGACAGCTCAAGAAGCTGGCGGGTATGGAAGCAAAACCATGGCCAGAAATACAGCTGACCATAGCGCATCATTGCAGATTGTTGCAGGAGAAAAATCAAAAGAGAGACAATGGTAGAAAGCTTGAGGAGGCTAAGATAGTGCAGAAGAAATTGTCCAAATATGCTATAGAAAGGGCAATGTTAACTAGTTAGGAAGGACAGCGTAGATGAGGGATGAGCGGGCACCACTTATATCAGCTTTTCTATAATATTGGTTTTGAAATAAATTATCCTTATGTTTTGTCTTATTGGTGGGGTGCAGCCCACTGTATTGTGCCACTGTGTAGGGCACAAACTATGACTGAAGAGAAAGAGACCTAGGCTAGTTAGCCATCAGTGTGGACCGCACACCCTTGAAACCCACTAGGGGTTTTGTATTTTCTTAAAATTGCCTTGATAAATAAAAAAACACTTGAAGCTTTTATAATTTTTCAAATGGTGAAATGTAATCTTAAGTGAAGGTGCTATTTTGCCAAGTATTGCCAACATTCGATTCAAGCAAACATGTGACTGATTGGCCAATGCATTTCGGATATTTAATGCTTCATCAGGGCCTAGTCTAATCCCTGTGTTCTACAGCATACCGTGTTCAACAGAAACATACATGACATTGCAAAAGGTCTTAATTATTATTATAACATTAACATAATGACAGGGTACACACATGGGAGGACACACAACATAGAAAAAGAGACAGTTAAAGAAACAAGACATTAGTTAGTCCATTTATCTTTTCAATCTTTTACACTCGAGTGGAGAAGGGTCAGGATCACAGCAAGCAGCAGGTATGCCACAGGTGAATAACCAACGGCAGTTTGATCAAGGAGGGAATGGATTTGTATCACGAGGTAGGGGAAACTTCAATGGAAGAGGAGGCTTTCAGAATAATCAGGGAAACTTCCAGAGTAACCAAGGTGGGTTTCAGCCTATGCAGAATGATAATCAGGGCATGCAGGGAGAGCAAATTAGAAGACTCCCTCCTGTATGTTGGACATGTGGAATGACAGGGCATATTGCATGAACATTTGGAAGCCATGGGTGTGTGCAGAATGGGTGTTCTCAAGAGGGGGGAATGCTTATCCACCTGCATACAGCTCACACAATATGGATGGGTTTTCCCAAGATCAAACAGTATATCAGACACAAGCACCGCAAATGCAACAGGCTTTGCAATCACAGCAAGCACCATTTAATCCACCACAAGAGCAGTCACAACACGCACACATGCGGATACAGCAGAGGGCAAACACAGGACAGTTATTGACTCCAAGGGTAGGGGGTGTGACTATCGAGGGTGGGAATCCTTTCACAGGCACAGGAATAAGTATGTAGCCACAATAGGACAGCTCACTGGGCGACTTGATGTGTTCAGTACTATCAGTAACACCAAATCCTCAAGGGGAACCGAGGGTTGACGTCAAGATAGGAGGCAAATCCTTTTCTTTTTTAGTAGCCACGGGTGCAACTCGCTCATGTATACGGGAGGGAACATTTTTAATTTCGGGTAATGCCATGAATGCTCAAAGTTTCCCAGGAGCTACAAGTAGAGTTCCTTTTACCGAGAAATTGCTAGTCTCTATAGGAGAATGTGATATGTCTGTTCCATTGTTGTATTCAAAACAGACACCAGTTAATATACTGGGTCGAGATTTAATAACAAAACTGAATATGACGATTTCTTTCACTGATGAAGGCATAATGTGTTCAACACCTGGAATACATTATTTAAATGTGAGCGAATTCATTATGGCATTTACAGGGCAAATAGCCATACGAGGAGTGCCATTAGAACCAGAGGTTTTTCATTATGGGGTAGCATTCTGTTAACATGGCTGCCTGGTTTAGTGGGTAAGACTATGAGAATACCTGATGAATTTCTCTTTAGGCCAGGGATTTCCATGGACGAAAAGGGGGGACAGATTTTTCCCTTGGAGTTACAAGCAGCTGTTGGACGAGGGGTTTTGGCCATGCTCATAGGCTTTAATGATAACGGCAGATCATGGAGCACAGTAATTGCTATTGGAGAGGGTTACACACTGAACACACTGCGCTGCAAGATGAACAAAGCACGTAACATAGCTTTTGCTATCGCAGCCCCCCTTGCTTGGAATGCCTGTGATCCCGCCCTGAGAATCATTGTCTCGACTGTAGATTTTAAGAAGAAACATTTCTTTTTTCCTAAATATCTTATGGTTCACACCTGGTCACCTCACTCCTACACTGCTGAGTAATTTATGTCTTGTGTTATGTTTCATGTTTTATGTCTGCGCCCTTAAGCCTCAGGGTACCGGGTGCACAATACAAGTTGATAAATAAATAAAATAAATAAATACAGATTAACTGATGTCACTGATAAGGACATATTTAAAGAAGACCCATCTGATGACAAAGTAGTGTTCGAGATGAGCATTACATATTGGGTTAGGGCAGAAAGATGCGAGGTTCCACAGAGAATGATGATAGTGCGACAGCATCCTGCATTTTTTGATGAAGACATGGCGAAAGTGCCAGTTTCATTGTGGATTACGGGCCCTTCTGACGTGGGCCTATTAAAAGGGATTGGAGAAGTTAAGATTAAACTAAAGCCAGGAGCAATTTTACCTCGAGCACGACAGTATCCCATGTCTCGAGAGGCAGACAAGGGTATTTTCAAAACGATATGCGTCATGATGGATCAAGGCATTTTAGTGACGTCAGAGTCACCATGCAATACTGCAGTGTATCCGGTCAAGAAATCAAAGGGGGGGCCGTGGCGTTTAGTGCAAGACATGCGCCCAATTAACCAGATTGTAGAGGCCGAGTTTCCTCTAGTTCATAACCCGGTAACATTATTATGTAGTATCCCTGTAGAGTCACGATATTTCATGGTGATTGACTTAAAAAATTTGTTTTTCTCAATCCCGTTGCATAAAGATTCTCAAGATCTGACATCATTTACGTTTAGACAGACTAAGTTAAAAAACACAAGATTACCTCCAGGGTATTGTGAGTCACCATCGATCTTTAATATAGTCCTGTAGATGGACTTAAGCAATATTGATTTGCCAAGTGTCGTGCTGAAATACGTAGATGATATGTTGGTCTGCAGCATGTCAGAAGAAGAGTGCAGACATGACTCAGTTCAGCCTATGATTATTGTAGCCGAGAAAGTATATAAAGTGGACAAAGAAACATTGCAGTTTTGCTAAGAAGAGGTGTTATATATAGGCCAGTTAATTTTGCATAAAGAAAAGAAAGTCACACCTGAAAGGGCTGAGGAAATTTTGAAAACAGTGAAACCACACATGATAAAGCACATGCAGCAATTTCTGGGACTGTGTAATTACGTAAGAGCATGGGTATTTGATTATAGTTCATACACGAGGCCATTGTTGCAGGCCCTGAAAAAGGCTCAGGTAAATCAGGAAAAGATTGTATGGACTGAGGAAATGGAGGAAGGGTTTGATGAGTTAAAAAAGGCAATTTGCACAGCTCCAGTCTTAGGGATTCCTAATTATTCTGGCAATTTATTTTTATTCTTCACACACTAATGGCACAGTTATGATGGCAGTACTCACGCAGAACATACATTGGGGTACAAGCCTCTAGCATATTACAGTGGGATTTTGGACCCGGTAATGAGGGATTACTTGCGAACAAACTTTGGCTGCCGCCGCCACATTCGCTAATGAGAAGTCTGGCAGAATAGTAACAGGATGTTCCATGACGTTGTTTGTTGAGCATGCATTATTTGCTGTTTTGGAACAACCTAAAGGTACACTGACATCCCAAAGAGCTTCTGCTTATGAGGTGCTTATATCGAATCCAGTGATTAAAATAGTTAGATGTAAAACAGTGAACCCTGACACGTTTGTAGCCGAACCACCTGCAAAAGACGAGCATGCACATGATTGCTCGAACTATGAGGAATTTTATGATGAGATTCCGAGGTTAAAAGAAAATGCTTTGGCAGCTGGGGAGATTCTTTTTATTGATGTTTCTTCAAGGATCGATCAAACTGAAGGGCAAAGACATTCAGGTGATGCTGTGGTAAGGCACAAGGCTAATGGGGCATTTGAAGTATTAAGAAATGCAAGACTACCATCTTACTTTTCAGCACAGGCTGCAGAACTGGTGGTGCTGATAGTCGCGCTCAAGAAACACGCAGACCAGGAAGTAACCATGTACAGTGACTCTGCCTATGTGACGTCAACAGTACATACAGGATTAGCACGTTGGAAAAGGAGGGGCTACCTCCGAGCGGACGGCACTCCAGAGCAACACACTGCCTCATTGGACAGACTTATCAAAGCACTACAACTACCAGTAGCCATCGCAATAGTTAAGTGTGCAGCACACACTAAGAGAGCAGACTTTATCTCACACAGAAATCAAGCCGCGGATGAAGGGGCAAAAAGATTTGCATATTCAGTGGATACAATGGGTTTTGATACACCTGATGTGAATGAAAGAATGATGGTGATGATGATTGTAAATGAACGCTTCAATAATTTATCGAAGACACAATTGATAGAAGTTCAAGGTGGAGCTCCATAGGATGATAAAGACCTGTGGACACAGAGGGGGTGTTCTTTATCCCCTTCCGAGGCTCTGTGGTGACAGGAAAGCACTGGGAAACCAGTGATGACTGTAGCCTTATTACGGGTAGCGTTGGAACAGCTACACTACCCTGCGCATGTCACTAGGGAAAACCTTGCATCAACTATTGCGGAGGAATGGTTTGTACCAAATTCATTATAACATGTTGCTTTTCATGTTGTAAATTGCATTGTATGTCAAAAGTTTACTGCTGGGCACACACTGTGTAATCCCTCGGCCAAATGGTTCTTTTCAGCATTTACATATTGAATATGTTAATATGCTACTGGTCTGTAATGGATATAGGTATAGGTATATGATAGTGGTGGTGTGCCCCTTTTCTAGGTGGATAAAGGCTGGTCCATGCACACACCTAGACGCCACTTGCGCTGCAAAGTTTTTAGTTCGAGAAGTATTTACTAGATGGGGAATATGTGAGGTGTTGAGATCAGATAATGGCCCACATGTTGTGAATGTAGTATTTGAGCAAATTAGCTTATTGAACAGCATAAAACATACAGCTAACAGAACCTGTGAGAGACTCAACGGTCTGCTCAAAGAAAGGATAGCCAAGCTAAAGTTAACGTTGTAAAAAGGATGGCTGCATTGCCTGCCTCTTGCATTATATGTACTGAGGAATCAGCCAGGCTCTGACCATCACCTCACGCACCATGAACTAGTAACGGGGAGGCAAATGAGAACGCCTCTCACTCCTTCATTGAGGACTAGAAGTGATGCCCAGACAACAGCAGAATTGTTAGGAGATGAGCTTCGTGCCTACTTAACATGTATGACAACATCTATCTCTGTCATTTCAGACCAAGTCAAGCGGACGGGGTATCGGTCTCAGATCACAGATGAAGACCATATAGCAACCGGACCAAAATAACTATTATTGGCAAAACAGTTTCCCGGAGATCAAGTTTTGATCAGGAACTTTATCCGCAAATGGCACCAGCCCAGGTTTAACAGTCCTTTCGTAGTGGAAGATGTCACTCCATCAGCATTAAAGGTCCTAGGGAGACGTGCTTGGTTGCACTTGGGAGACGTGAAGGTCTACGCTGGACAGACCCCCACGCCCCCACCTCATTCCGAAGCAAGTCACAGAGAAGTTGTTCAGCATGTGCAGACTAGATTGATAATGAGGAAGAAGGACGCAAAGACTGTCCAGTAGACAGATAAAGGAGTACATTGGACTTTGGTTCATTCAAGACACTCTTTGTTGCTTCTAAGCAAGGAGTGGGAAAAAGCTATTGTTCTTGAGCCACAGGAGTTTGCAAAACATTGGACTGTGAAGCATTGAGATCCAGAAGAAGAAAAATGCCAAATCTTGAGTTCATTTTGTGATGACTGGAAAAGGGAGCAGATCCCAGATTCCTTTTTCACAGAGTTTCTCTTTGGAGGCACCCATGGTGGTGTCTGATGGCAACACTTATCGGCTCATTTTTGCTTTTTTCCTCTTCATTCTTCGTTCAAATCCTGCGCTGGTTGGGAAAACTGTTGACATTCATGTGTTTCTGCAAGATCCTAAACATGGTCTAATTGTGAGGAGACTGCTTACAGCCATAATTGAGCAAATCCTCCAGGTACCTGAGTATAGTATGGAAAGTATGAATGGTCATAACTGACGAAGACGTGCATAAACTGCTTGGAATGGTCTTTTATTTCTTGATTGAAGAGCATCCTTATCTTGTTGGACGGCAAACCAACTCTTGTGTGTTCCTAAGAGATCCCAGGAATCGACCTGCAATTAATTGCCTGACTGGTGAAATTTGTGAACAGATTCGGTTGCTACCTGAACATCTCGTTGAAAGTACGGATGGTGCTGTTGAATGATGATATTCATAAACTACAGGCCTCAATCTTTTGCTATTTACTGGAAGTTCATCCTTATTTGGCTTGGCGACAGGACAACGCTTTTGTATTCATCCGGAATACTGTTAATCGTCCTGCAATCAGCCAGCTGCTTGTGGAGCAGATCCATCAGTTGCCAGAATATTGCATGAGATTGCCTGATTAAAATAGTTTTTTCCTTCCTTAAAAGTAATCACAGGCAATATGGGTAACATTGATATAAATAACAATGTAGCAAACAACGAGAAAGCACCACAACGGGCAGGAAGTTATTATTGTATAAAATTGACATACTGGTACATAATATGTACATGCATCATGTTAATTGTCATTCTTCTATCTCTCATGATACGCAGTGAAGAGAGCAGCAGATCCTGTATATCTCCCTATTCAGTAGGAAGGTACAGGTACAGATATGGCAATTGTAAGGCAGCAAAGGCCCTACGTGATTGTTCCTACTGTAGTAGTTCATAAGGAGACATCTAGTTCTATGGCAGTAATCCCGAGAAATCATTATGCAGGAAGGACTCTTATAGATATTCTTACTGAACGCCAGATACAAATTTTAAGGGAAAAACAAAAAGAAGAAACCTAAGAGAAGTGCAAGGGAGGATGATCATGATTTAAATGACTATTTAGATAGTAGAGCACACTTGGGTAACAATATGTGGTATCAGCATATGAAAGAAGTTGGCAAAATACCCTCTCAGGAGGAATGCTATGTATGTGCACTCCTTTTAGTATGGGGAAGTCTAAGATATTCATAGCCATTGAAATAGATGTCTAGACAGCACATTGTCTATCTCACGCTGCACTCTACCGAGCAAGAGGTCATCATGGGACCAACAGCTTGTTTAGTATGGGCAACAGAATGGTTCAAAAAAGGTAGCAGGCGCTTCTCTCCAGAAAGAACATGGCATGATAACCTGTTCTGAGATGAGAGTTTGCAGCACACGCTTTTGCTCACAGTACCTTTCACAGATGGGAAATAACCATTTGCATATCAGTCTTTGTCCCGCCCACATGGACAGCCCAGCACCGAAATACTATGGCAATTCCTCTCTGAACAAGAGTACCAACAGCAACCCCATATACGTGTGTCAGCCTTGTTGGGCCTCATCAGTGAGGTGAAGCTCTGCCTCTCTGAGCACAGTGAGCAGGGAGTGTTACGCTCACCTGGCTCCCACAGGGGCGTCGGTCTGACCCGGAAAGCTGCGGTCTCCACCAACGCGATGCGTAGTGCAGAGATGACTGACTGGACTGGCCCTCCTAATCTTGTCTGCTTGACCCGTAGAAGTATTCTCCTGCAAGTGGAGGGATGGATTTAGCCACCCATGGATTCAAGTGATGGCACCCCCCCACAGTCCTCCCCACTAATAACCTCTGAAGTGCCCTCTCAGCAATCTCACCTTATACTCTTGAAAGATGAGCTCTCCATCCTGCATGGATTGCAGGGGCGCGTTGATGCCAGTTACTTCACTGGTTTGAAGGCGTGGGAGAGTTCCGGAGAGTATTGACTCTGAGGTTCCTGGCGAGGACCAGTAAGTATCAAGTTCATAGAGTTCAATATGTCCGATGTTCACTCTTGTTCCCCCCTTCCTTCCTTGTCTTGCAGCTGAGTTCGTGAGAAGATGCTCTCATGGTAGCTGGTGGCGCTCAGGTAAGGGTCTGTATTACCCAACGCTGTCCGGTAAATGTTGCACGTGTTTAACGTGTTGTTTTTCTCTCTCTTTGCAGGTGCAGCACATGAAGATGTGGAGAGTTATAGAATGAGGCCTCCGGTGGTAAATCAGGTAAGTCTATGGTGATAAGAGTTATATTTGTTGGTTTTCTCGGCTCACCTTGTTTTTTTCTTTTGTCCCCCAGGTGCCGGAGTTCAGCAAAGAAATGATGGAGGCAGTGCTGAATCGAAAGATGCTGCGAGGACTGGTGAGTATGGCGCGGCGTTGCAGCTGGAGATGCGACGCGTACTAAAATGATGTTCTTTCCAGGTCCGGAGGCGAGATGGATCCGGAATCAGGTGAGGAATTCGAAAATAGTTTGTTTTCTAACCTTGTCCTTTTCTTTCCTCTTTGTTTTAGGAGCTCCAGATTCGAGCCAGGCGTGGCAGAAGACTCGATGCTGACTGCAGGCATGGTGAGCGTTACGTTGCTGGATGCAGAATAACGCGAAGCGTGTGCTGCTGTTCGGGTGTGGTTTAAATAGCCTCCAAAGTAGTTCCAGGTAAGAAGTTCCCCAGAACCACGCCCGAGTAAAAAATAGTCCCTGTAATAAAATAGACCCATCCAGGCCTCACGTTGGCTTGGACTCACTTGCAGCATGGTCTGCATCAGGTAAGTAAAGTCTATGAGCCTGGTGCCTATGGCGCTAGGACTGATTTCTATGATGAGCCAGGCACCTTAGGCGCCAGGACTGAACCTAAACAGCCCCTAGCCGGAGCTGTTGGGGTTTTAATAAGTATCTGGATGCCTGCTCCCGGAGCTGATGGGCTTGGTCCTGAAGCCCGGGGGTATGCATCATGACAGGGAGCCCACGTCTGGTTGGCCCCAGGTAACTCAGGGTGACCAACCCCAAGTTCCTTGCAAATATTTCAAAAAGGTAGCAGGCGCTCCTCTCCAGAAAGAACATGGCTTGATAACCTGTTCTGAGATGAAAGTTTGCAGCACACGCTTTTTGCTCACTGTACCTTTCACAGATGGGAAATAACCATTTGCATATCAGTCTTTGACCCGCCCACATGGGCAGTTCAGCAACAAAATGCTATGGCAATTCCTCTCTGAACAAGAGTACCAACAGCAGCCCCATACACATGTTGGGTGGGACAAAGACTGATATGTAAATGGATATTTCCCATCTGTGAAAGGTAACGTGAGCAAAAAGCAGATGGTTGTGAACTCTCAAAGGGGTTAATAACCACTGAACAGGTTATCATGCCGTGTTCGTTCGAGAGAGGGGTGCCTGCTACCTTTTTTGTATTTTTGGGCAACAAAATGGACAGATCAAGATGAATATGTTTATGTTCAAGACACAAAGACAAGAGCAAGGACGTTCAGCAGGAATCATGTGATAAGATATGAACAGCCTGGAGTGAAAGGAGCTGAAATCAGATGGGAAGTAAACAGAAGGCTTGAAAGCCCAGGAAAAACTGCAGAAGAAATTTGAAGATGGATGGAAAGAGGCCAAATGCATATTTGGGGATCAGTACTTACTCCAGATGGATGGGAAGAAGGAGTGGTGATCTGCAGGGCCTGTGTAATAATTGGTCACCTCAAACCAACCATTGACATTGTGGAAAAAGAATGCAAACCTTTATGGCCGAAACTTTCCAAACTACTGACATGGGTCAAAGACAAAGGAGGTCCTTTACAGATAGTGCCTCTGGACAGTACAAAGCTGTGCTTCAGAAACAATGGCACAGAAAACTTGGAGAAAATCAAAATTGTGGTTCAATGTTCCATGTGCCAGGAATGAGCATTGGAACAGCAGTGATAATGGATCACTATTGGGCTTGTGGATCCAGAGCTTACATGAAGCTGCCCAGAGATTGGGGAGGACTGTGTTCTATGGTAAACATCCATGTTCCAGCATTGGGGATTCCTAAGAGTGACCTGAACATTGGTGAATTTCCAAAAGCAGATGCACATCTGAGGAAAAAGAGATCTGCTGAACTACTGAATCGAATGAAGAGAGATAACTATTTCTCAGCCAAGTCAATAGAATCTTTTGATTCTATCCCATATGAGCACAGATCAGACTTCATCAATATTCACAATAATCTTCATGCCTAGGATCCAGACGGCAGCAAATACCAAGTGGTTACAGATAACAGACGATTAACACTAACATAGAGGGATTCAATGCTATCAAGGAAGATCTGTGAGCCATACCTCTGATGATTCTTCAGAACAGATACGTCCTGGACATGATTACAGCTATGGATGGAGGTGTTTATGCCAAAATTGGAGAATCATGTTGCACATTCATACCTTTTCATGATGACGAGAATGGCGCCTTGACAGAGGCCATAACGATGCTAACAAAGCCTCACGTCCAGATGATTGACAAAGTGGAAGATATTGCTGATGACAGATGGTTTGGATCAATCTTTTCATGGGTCCCACAATGGATGGCGGACATTTTCAAGTTTCTTGGAGCCCTGATAGTGATGATATTGCTTGGATTTTGTGTGATCAAGATAATAATCACACAGTGCAAGAAGACTGCAAAGGAGGCAGTAGGAATGAAAATTATGATTGATGTTGAATCAAGATGGAAAGCTAAAGAGTTGACGGATGAAGCAATCAGAGACTTACTGAAGACCAGCATCCATGCACCTGAAAGAACAAAGTTCCAGTACACAAAGAACCACAAGAAGTATGTGGGGGTTTACAGTGATAATTTCGAAAACAAAAATTTCAAAAGTCAAAATATCGAGAAAAAAAATATCGAAAAAAAAGTCACATTTTTTTAAATTACATTTTTTATTCGAAATGGGTGGGTTCCCCCCTAGCCCCCCTTTTTAAAAAGTTTTTTGTTTTATCCATTTTTTTTATTGCCGGACCCCAAAATAAATATATAATAAAAAAAATGATATTTATTTTTTCGATATTATTGTTTCGACATTATTGTCTTTCAAATTTTCTTTTCTCGAAATTATGACTGACCACCATATGTGGGGAAATGGATCTACTGCAGTCCAAATGGACAACGCATGCTAATGTCCCGGAGTAAAGACGAGCATGTGAAGTCAGCAGGATGCCTAAAAAGAGTCATAAAGATATGGGTCCCAAAGAAGCATTTCTTCAGACGACGATGTCTAGATGTGAAGACTGATGAGAGAGTGGTTGTTGAATCGCCCAAAGGGGGGAGTGTGGAGGTGGAGCCAAGTACCCCCACCCAAAGCTCCTCCCCATGCTGCCTATATGTTGGGAGCCAGAGTGTGAAACATTTGCAGTACCAGTGAAAATACTGATACCGCAAAGAATCATGGAAGTAAGGTTCCCATTGAGGAAGCCATACATGCAATCACAAATATATGATGGCCATTTGAATGAAAATCCCGGAGAAAGTGGGAAAAACAAACAAGAAAGGAGGTTGGTGATATCATGCAGAGCAGAACTAACACACTCATAAGAAGAGTCTGAAGACAATGGATATTCTATGGAATCAAAGTAGGAGGTGTTAAAGATGAGCTACATTTCAGGCTCGAGATGAAGATGCTCTTGCTATGGAAATAATGAAGAAGATATCGAGTCCTTTTACAACTGTACAGTCGCAGCAACGCAAGTAGATAAAGTATTCTTAAGGCTGGCTATGTAGTGAATAGATTGCGGCAATGCGCCAATGTATATGAGTAGGAATGTACGGACTACAGATATTCCACAACGCACTTTAGCAGAGCTGGATTCAGTGAAAAGAAAGGTTTTTCAGTGTGTCACGGTTGGAAAGCAATTGAATTACAGAGGTGGGTCGAAGAAAGGCTTGGCTGGCCCAGCAGCAGAAAGTCAAGGCCACCTTGAGCCTGGATGTTCGTACAGAAGCTACAATGAACATGTGAGAAGAACAAACTCCTGTCTGAGGTGAGGTGTGAGAGCATTCAAGATGTCAGAGGTTCTTCATTTAATAGAGTTTAATACAGAAAAATGGTGTGAAACATGGTCTGCAGTCATGTGGTTGGATGGAAATAGACATTGGGATGAGCTACATCGAAACCAAAGGACAGAACATGCCTATACTCCCTTCTATTCCAAGCAAAGAGAACAGTTCCAAGGACAATCTTCAAAGGGCTAATTAACTAGAAGCCTACAGAGTGATGATGGATGACAGGCTAAAGAAATGGGAAGCTATGGTTATGACCAGCCCACCAGCACCTGGATGTTAGCCTGCTTGCTGCTGGCATGAGTGGAATATTACAGAGGGGTACAAGGGTGGCAACCAATTATAGAGGGCCACGTAATAGAGAGCTCTATAGATTGCATAACCAATGGGACATTGTGTATTTGATGATATTTGTAGTGACCGGCACTAGACGAGGGCTTAGTTGCCCTCCTGATGTTAGATACCCAGTCACCTTCCCTGACCAGGATGGAACGTATACCTAGATGTTCCCTGTAATCCTATCACATCCCCAAGTAGGTTTTTGTAGTTTGCCACATAGATTGACGTCAATGATGATGAGATTTTAGCATATAAGCTACTTTTTTAATGAAATGCATTGAGTGAGAGATCGGGCGAGTTCGTTGATGTTCGTTATACTCCCTGTTTTTGATAATTGATATTAAAACAGACGCACTTTGCCAACTTCCTAAAACAGTTTGATTATTGATGTTTGAGTATATTCTGCATCCCCATCTATCTCAAAGTATTGTTACCTCGTCTTAAAGGGCTTGTGTTGGATAAATGAGTTCACATGGTAGCAGAGAAATGATGGTTAAAAATCCATCGACCTAGTAAGTTTTGGGGTCCCGGAAATATCGGACGTCCTATGCCATTTAGCTGGAAGAACATAAAGCTCCCTGTAGATAGCGGCCACTAGTTAAAAAATAAAACTTGCAAGTACAGGTGGGATGGGTCCCTCGTTTTCAAGCAAAATCCCCTCCTGACTTCTACAGGAAGCTGAGTGGACCAAAGGCTGAAGCAGCTAGTTGAGGAGGAGATGATCCCGAGGGTCGGAAGTCAAAAACGCGAATGGTGAGTAGGCTGAGTGAGATGGCAAATTGAATGAGCACTGAGTGGGGAAGAGTGATAACAGGGAAAGAGTAACAGAGGGTTGGTTGGGGTATTTTATTTTTGATTTAAGATGAAGAGCATCATAGTTTAAGACGAAGAGCATCATAGTTTAAGGTGTATAGACGAAGAGCGATCTATATGATAAGCCTAGAGTCCTACAGCAAGGACGTTAAGAAGGAACTTTTCCTAAAGTTCAAGTGGACGTACCTAGGCTACGAAATAATCAAGGATCATTAAGGAGGACCGTTCCTACTCCGATCAGAGTCATTATTAGGGGCAGGAATAGTCACGAGGAGCATTGACGAATGTAAATGTGGGCCGGCCAGTCTGTCAGTTTGTCTGTCTGTCTGTATATTGTATATGATGTATGTGGCAAAGAAATGAAGTATTAAGAAAAACAAGGAAGAAATATACTGTGGTGGAAAAATTGAGATGTGAAATTTAATTATTTATGTATTAATGACTGATGATGTTTATTGAATAAATAGATTGAAGTAAAACGTGACATAGAGACTTGGAGCTGCGATGATTGGTGCACGCTCATATTGTAATATTTTCTGGAAAGCATTTATCTGTGTAAAAATAATGATAAGTAGTGACAGTCAATTGTGACTAAGTCATGATGGAGGATATTACCCTGCTTATACACTTGTGCAGACAGTTGCCAAAAAACGCACCCAAGCTCAAGCAGTACCGTGCAGAATGGGTTAAGGGCACGGCAGATAACATGTTCATGCCATGGCCACAAGGGGGATCACTGTCTAAAGCAGTTTTGCAACAAATGATGACATACTTGCATGCAGCACACACAGGAAAAAAGCTAGGAAAGAGGTTAGCCAGCTTACAGCTTTGGAAGATGTACCAGGAGGAAAGAGAAGACCTGCCTCCTGAAGACTGGATGCTTAACCAGTGTAAGGAGGGGGTGTTGAGCCTTCTGCTCCCCCTACCGCACCTGAAGTAAATGGCGATAGTACAAAAGATGAAGGATTATATCCTTTAAGAGAGTTTAAGGCAGTGACAGGGTACAGTAACCCGACGTATAAGTCGCCTGCATGTAGCAGCGACAAGAGTCCAGAAAAGAGTCCAGAAAGAGATGCGATCCCTAAAGTCCCACGCGAACAGGAGAGAAGTGATCGACCAGGTATGCCTCTAGATATAGAGAGAGAAATAAAAAGATGGAAAGGAGAGAAAGACAAAGCTGGCGAGGTAGCGCTCATAGAGAACGAATGGATGAGTGGTCAGATATTGCTCAAACTTGATGGAAAAAGCATTTAGGAAGTAAGACAAAAGGAAGACCAGGATGAACAGGATAAAAAAGATAAAGGAAAAGAGAAACGATTGAAGGAAGACGAGGCGAAGAGAAAGAGTAGACAAAGACGTGAACAGCTGTATCAAGATGAACAGGAACGTGCAGAGGAGCAAGGGAAGTATGATAACAGGCAAAGAGCAATCGAAGAACAAGATAGCCTAGAAAAGAAAAGAGAAGAGGAAGAACAGAAATTAAGAGATAAAGGAATTCAAAGATGAAGGGATGAAGAAGTGCACAGAGCAAACAAGAGAAAAGAGGTGAAAAGACAGGAAGAGGAACGGGTTAGAGAGGAAGCAAAGAAACAAAGAGAATTTTACGAGGAAAGAGAAGACAAAGCGCACACAACATTGATTGCATAGAGAAAGAGTTCATGGAACCTAATGGAACCTAATCCAGTAGTAGAATGGGAGGACATAGAAGAATTGGTGCAGACACATGAACCAATGCCTAGAGCAGATCTAGAGGACAATTTTGATATAGGAGCTATTGGAGAGAATATCGATAAAGTTTATCATGGAATGAGTATCAAAAGCAAATTGAAAGGTAAAGGAAAAAACAATTGATTTGAAGGTGCACAGCCACAAGGCAAAGAGGGAGGTTTGTTCAGCCTCGAGCATAGAGCCTTGTCTTTGGACAGGCTGACTCTGAATAGAGATGAGAAAGAAGGAAGCCACACTAGTGGGGACAAGATATGTCAGACGAAGATAGAGAAACCTTCCGTGGGGAGGAGGACGCTAGTGCCTGTGGTCCTGAGGGATGTTCTCCGACAGACAGGGAAGTGAGATGGTCAGATTTTAGACTACCTAAATCAAGGACACCAGTGACCTTGGTGCGGCCAGATCGACCAAAAGGGCGATCCCTTAGTGTGAGGGGGGACTCGCCACCTTACGTGAGCAGTCTAAGGACTTTACCGGGAAGAAGGCGGTGTGGAACCATTGTCCCTGCTATGGACAGGCAGACGATGGGGGATGAATGTGATTTTGGTATCTCACAGTTCCTGTTGTTAGAAAAAGGAGGGGGCAGACCACAGTATATTCCTTGGCCCCAAATGGATAAGTATAATTTAAGGTGTAAACTCCCGAGTCTGACGTCGGGTGCCAGAAAATGGATATATGAATTAGAAAAAATGACAGCAGGAAATACGCTAGCTATAGGAGACATTAAGGGTCTTTTAGCAACTATACTTGGGGATAGAGCAGATGACATTTGGTCAAGGGCAGGATACGCAGGTGTCACTGCCCAGAACACAGCTCGTGATAATTGTAGAGCGGCAGCCTGGAAAGCGCTTCGAGTACAATATCCTGATGCGTCGGACATGGGCGCTTTAATGGCATGTAAGATGCAGGAAGGGGAGGATCCGCTGATTTACATTCAGAATTTCCAAGAGCAATGGAGCTTGGAAACGCGCGTGCCGTGGGGAAAATCTATACCAGTATTTTATCATATATTATGTCAGGGGTTACCAGACAAGGTCCAGAGACAGCTCAAGAAGCTGGCGGGTATGGAAGCAAAACCATGGCCAGAAATACAGCTGACCATAGCGCATCATTGCAGATTGTTGCAGGAGAAAAATCAAAAGAGAGACAATGGTAGAAAGCTTGAGGAGGCTAAGATAGTGCAGAAGAAATTGTCCAAATATGCTATAGAAAGGGCAATGTTAACTAGTTAGGAAGGACAGCGTAGATGAGGGATGAGCGGGCACCACTTATATCAGCTTTTCTATAATATTGGTTTTGAAATAAATTATCCTTATGTTTTGTCTTATTGGTGGGGTGCAGCCCACTGTATTGTGCCACTGTGTAGGGCACAAACTATGACTGAAGAGAAAGAGACCTAGGCTAGTTAGCCATCAGTGTGGACCGCACACCCTTGAAACCCACTAGGGGTTTTGTATTTTCTTAAAATTGCCTTGATAAATAAAAAAACACTTGAAGCTTTTATAATTTTTCAAATGGTGAAATGTAATCTTAAGTGAAGGTGCTATTTTGCCAAGTATTGCCAACATTCGATTCAAGCAAACATGTGACTGATTGGCCAATGCATTTCGGATATTTAATGCTTCATCAGGGCCTAGTCTAATCCCTGTGTTCTACAGCATACCGTGTTCAACAGAAACATACATGACATTGCAAAAGGTCTTAATTATTATTATAACATTAACATAATGACAGGGTACACACATGGGAGGACACACAACATAGAAAAAGAGACAGTTAAAGAAACAAGACATTAGTTAGTCCATTTATCTTTTCAATCTTTTACACTCGAGTGGAGAAGGGTCAGGATCACAGCAAGCAGCAGGTATGCCACAGGTGAATAACCAACGGCAGTTTGATCAAGGAGGGAATGGATTTGTATCACGAGGTAGGGGAAACTTCAATGGAAGAGGAGGCTTTCAGAATAATCAGGGAAACTTCCAGAGTAACCAAGGTGGGTTTCAGCCTATGCAGAATGATAATCAGGGCATGCAGGGAGAGCAAATTAGAAGACTCCCTCCTGTATGTTGGACATGTGGAATGACAGGGCATATTGCATGAACATTTGGAAGCCATGGGTGTGTGCAGAATGGGTGTTCTCAAGAGGGGGGAATGCTTATCCACCTGCATACAGCTCACACAATATGGATGGGTTTTCCCAAGATCAAACAGTATATCAGACACAAGCACCGCAAATGCAACAGGCTTTGCAATCACAGCAAGCACCATTTAATCCACCACAAGAGCAGTCACAACACGCACACATGCGGATACAGCAGAGGGCAAACACAGGACAGTTATTGACTCCAAGGGTAGGGGGTGTGACTATCGAGGGTGGGAATCCTTTCACAGGCACAGGAATAAGTATGTAGCCACAATAGGACAGCTCACTGGGCGACTTGATGTGTTCAGTACTATCAGTAACACCAAATCCTCAAGGGGAACCGAGGGTTGACGTCAAGATAGGAGGCAAATCCTTTTCTTTTTTAGTAGCCACGGGTGCAACTCGCTCATGTATACGGGAGGGAACATTTTTAATTTCGGGTAATGCCATGAATGCTCAAAGTTTCCCAGGAGCTACAAGTAGAGTTCCTTTTACCGAGAAATTGCTAGTCTCTATAGGAGAATGTGATATGTCTGTTCCATTGTTGTATTCAAAACAGACACCAGTTAATATACTGGGTCGAGATTTAATAACAAAACTGAATATGACGATTTCTTTCACTGATGAAGGCATAATGTGTTCAACACCTGGAATACATTATTTAAATGTGAGCGAATTCATTATGGCATTTACAGGGCAAATAGCCATACGAGGAGTGCCATTAGAACCAGAGGTTTTTCATTATGGGGTAGCATTCTGTTAACATGGCTGCCTGGTTTAGTGGGTAAGACTATGAGAATACCTGATGAATTTCTCTTTAGGCCAGGGATTTCCATGGACGAAAAGGGGGGACAGATTTTTCCCTTGGAGTTACAAGCAGCTGTTGGACGAGGGGTTTTGGCCATGCTCATAGGCTTTAATGATAACGGCAGATCATGGAGCACAGTAATTGCTATTGGAGAGGGTTACACACTGAACACACTGCGCTGCAAGATGAACAAAGCACGTAACATAGCTTTTGCTATCGCAGCCCCCCTTGCTTGGAATGCCTGTGATCCCGCCCTGAGAATCATTGTCTCGACTGTAGATTTTAAGAAGAAACATTTCTTTTTTCCTAAATATCTTATGGTTCACACCTGGTCACCTCACTCCTACACTGCTGAGTAATTTATGTCTTGTGTTATGTTTCATGTTTTATGTCTGCGCCCTTAAGCCTCAGGGTACCGGGTGCACAATACAAGTTGATAAATAAATAAAATAAATAAATACAGATTAACTGATGTCACTGATAAGGACATATTTAAAGAAGACCCATCTGATGACAAAGTAGTGTTCGAGATGAGCATTACATATTGGGTTAGGGCAGAAAGATGCGAGGTTCCACAGAGAATGATGATAGTGCGACAGCATCCTGCATTTTTTGATGAAGACATGGCGAAAGTGCCAGTTTCATTGTGGATTACGGGCCCTTCTGACGTGGGCCTATTAAAAGGGATTGGAGAAGTTAAGATTAAACTAAAGCCAGGAGCAATTTTACCTCGAGCACGACAGTATCCCATGTCTCGAGAGGCAGACAAGGGTATTTTCAAAACGATATGCGTCATGATGGATCAAGGCATTTTAGTGACGTCAGAGTCACCATGCAATACTGCAGTGTATCCGGTCAAGAAATCAAAGGGGGGGCCGTGGCGTTTAGTGCAAGACATGCGCCCAATTAACCAGATTGTAGAGGCCGAGTTTCCTCTAGTTCATAACCCGGTAACATTATTATGTAGTATCCCTGTAGAGTCACGATATTTCATGGTGATTGACTTAAAAAATTTGTTTTTCTCAATCCCGTTGCATAAAGATTCTCAAGATCTGACATCATTTACGTTTAGACAGACTAAGTTAAAAAACACAAGATTACCTCCAGGGTATTGTGAGTCACCATCGATCTTTAATATAGTCCTGTAGATGGACTTAAGCAATATTGATTTGCCAAGTGTCGTGCTGAAATACGTAGATGATATGTTGGTCTGCAGCATGTCAGAAGAAGAGTGCAGACATGACTCAGTTCAGCCTATGATTATTGTAGCCGAGAAAGTATATAAAGTGGACAAAGAAACATTGCAGTTTTGCTAAGAAGAGGTGTTATATATAGGCCAGTTAATTTTGCATAAAGAAAAGAAAGTCACACCTGAAAGGGCTGAGGAAATTTTGAAAACAGTGAAACCACACATGATAAAGCACATGCAGCAATTTCTGGGACTGTGTAATTACGTAAGAGCATGGGTATTTGATTATAGTTCATACACGAGGCCATTGTTGCAGGCCCTGAAAAAGGCTCAGGTAAATCAGGAAAAGATTGTATGGACTGAGGAAATGGAGGAAGGGTTTGATGAGTTAAAAAAGGCAATTTGCACAGCTCCAGTCTTAGGGATTCCTAATTATTCTGGCAATTTATTTTTATTCTTCACACACTAATGGCACAGTTATGATGGCAGTACTCACGCAGAACATACATTGGGGTACAAGCCTCTAGCATATTACAGTGGGATTTTGGACCCGGTAATGAGGGATTACTTGCGAACAAACTTTGGCTGCCGCCGCCACATTCGCTAATGAGAAGTCTGGCAGAATAGTAACAGGATGTTCCATGACGTTGTTTGTTGAGCATGCATTATTTGCTGTTTTGGAACAACCTAAAGGTACACTGACATCCCAAAGAGCTTCTGCTTATGAGGTGCTTATATCGAATCCAGTGATTAAAATAGTTAGATGTAAAACAGTGAACCCTGACACGTTTGTAGCCGAACCACCTGCAAAAGACGAGCATGCACATGATTGCTCGAACTATGAGGAATTTTATGATGAGATTCCGAGGTTAAAAGAAAATGCTTTGGCAGCTGGGGAGATTCTTTTTATTGATGTTTCTTCAAGGATCGATCAAACTGAAGGGCAAAGACATTCAGGTGATGCTGTGGTAAGGCACAAGGCTAATGGGGCATTTGAAGTATTAAGAAATGCAAGACTACCATCTTACTTTTCAGCACAGGCTGCAGAACTGGTGGTGCTGATAGTCGCGCTCAAGAAACACGCAGACCAGGAAGTAACCGTGTACAGTGACTCTGCCTATGTGACGTCAACAGTACATACAGGATTAGCACGTTGGAAAAGGAGGGGCTACCTCCGAGCGGACGGCACTCCAGAGCAACACACTGCCTCATTGGACAGACTTATCAAAGCACTACAACTACCAGTAGCCATCGCAATAGTTAAGTGTGCAGCACACACTAAGAGAGCAGACTTTATCTCACACAGAAATCAAGCCGCGGATGAAGGGGCAAAAAGATTTGCATATTCAGTGGATACAATGGGTTTTGATACACCTGATGTGAATGAAAGAATGATGGTGATGATGATGGTAAATGAACGCTTCAATAATTTATCGAAGACACAATTGATAGAAGTTCAAGGTGGAGCTCCATAGGATGAGAAAGACCTGTGGACACAGAGGGGGTGTTCTTTATCCCCTTCCGAGGCTCTGTGGTGACAGGAAAGCACTGGGAAACCAGTGATGACTGTAGCCTTATTACGGGTAGCGTTGGAACAGCTACACTACCCTGCGCATGTCACTAGGGAAAACCTTGCATCAACTATTGCGGAGGAATGGTTTGTACCAAATTCATTATAACATGTTGCTTTTCATGTTGTAAATTGCATTGTATGTCAAAAGTTTACTGCTGGGCACACACTGTGTAATCCCTCGGCCAAATGGTTCTTTTCAGCATTTACATATTGAATATGTTAATATGCTACTGGTCTGTAATGGATATAGGTATAGGTATATGATAGTGGTGGTGTGCCCCTTTTCTAGGTGGATAAAGGCTGGTCCATGCACACACCTAGACGCCACTTGCGCTGCAAAGTTTTTAGTTCGAGAAGTATTTACTAGATGGGGAATATGTGAGGTGTTGAGATCAGATAATGGCCCACATGTTGTGAATGTAGTATTTGAGCAAATTAGCTTATTGAACAGCATAAAACATACAGCTAACAGAACCTGTGAGAGACTCAACAGTCTGCTCAAAGAAAGGATAGCCAAGCTAAAGTTAACGTTGTAAAAAGGATGGCTGCATTGCCTGCCTCTTGCATTATATGTACTGAGGAATCAGCCAGGCTCTGACCATCACCTCACGCACCATGAACTAGTAACGGGGAGGCAAATGAGAACGCCTCTCACTCCTTCATTGAGGACTAGAAGTGATGCCCAGACAACAGCAGAATTGTTAGGAGATGAGCTTCGTGCCTACTTAACATGTATGACAACATCTATCTCTGTCATTTCAGACCAAGTCAAGCGGACGGGGTATCGGTCTCAGATCACAGATGAAGACCATATAGCAACCGGACCAAAATAACTATTATTGGCAAAACAGTTTCCCGGAGATCAAGTTTTGATCAGGAACTTTATCCGCAAATGGCACCAGCCCAGGTCTAACAGTCCTTTCGTAGTGGAAGATGTCACTCCATCAGCATTAAAGGTCCTAGGGAGACGTGCTTGGTTGCACTTGGGAGACGTGAAGGTCTACGCTGGACAGACCCCCACGCCCCCACCTCATTCCGAAGCAAGTCACAGAGAAGTTGTTCAGCATGTGCAGACTAGATTGATAATGAGGAAGAAGGACGCAAAGACTGTCCAGTAGACAGATAAAGGAGTACATTGGACTTTGGTTCATTCAAGACACTCTTTGTTGCTTCTAAGCAAGGAGTGGGAAAAAGCTATTGTTCTTGAGCCACAGGAGTTTGCAAAACATTGGACTGTGAAGCATTGAGATCCAGAAGAAGAAAAATGCCAAATCTTGAGTTCATTTTGTGATGACTGGAAAAGGGAGCAGATCCCAGATTCCTTTTTCACAGAGTTTCTCTTTGGAGGCACCCATGGTGGTGTCTGATGGCAACACTTATCGGCTCATTTTTGCTTTTTTCCTCTTCATTCTTCGTTCAAATCCTGCGCTGGTTGGGAAAACTGTTGACATTCATGTGTTTCTGCAAGATCCTAAACATGGTCTAATTGTGAGGAGACTGCTTACAGCCATAATTGAGCAAATCCTCCAGGTACCTGAGTATAGTATGGAAAGTATGAATGGTCATAACTGACGAAGACGTGCATAAACTGCTTGGAATGGTCTTTTATTTCTTGATTGAAGAGCATCCTTATCTTGTTGGACGGCAAACCAACTCTTGTGTGTTCCTAAGAGATCCCAGGAATCGACCTGCAATTAATTGCCTGACTGGTGAAATTTGTGAACAGATTCGGTTGCTACCTGAACATCTCGTTGAAAGTACGGATGGTGCTGTTGAATGATGATATTCATAAACTACAGGCCTCAATCTTTTGCTATTTACTGGAAGTTCATCCTTATTTGGCTTGGCGACAGGACAACGCTTTTGTATTCATCCGGAATACTGTTAATCGTCCTGCAATCAGCCAGCTGCTTGTGGAGCAGATCCATCAGTTGCCAGAATATTGCATGAGATTGCCTGATTAAAATAGTTTTTTCCTTCCTTAAAAGTAATCACAGGCAATATGGGTAACATTGATATAAATAACAATGTAGCAAACAACGAGAAAGCACCACAACGGGCAGGAAGTTATTATTGTATAAAATTGACATACTGGTACATAATATGTACATGCATCATGTTAATTGTCATTCTTCTATCTCTCATGATACGCAGTGAAGAGAGCAGCAGATCCTGTATATCTCCCTATTCAGTAGGAAGGTACAGGTACAGATATGGCAATTGTAAGGCAGCAAAGGCCCTACGTGATTGTTCCTACTGTAGTAGTTCATAAGGAGACATCTAGTTCTATGGCAGTAATCCCGAGAAATCATTATGCAGGAAGGACTCTTATAGATATTCTTACTGAACGCCAGATACAAATTTTAAGGGAAAAACAAAAAGAAGAAACCTAAGAGAAGTGCAAGGGAGGATGATCATGATTTAAATGACTATTTAGATAGTAGAGCACACTTGGGTAACAATATGTGGTATCAGCATATGAAAGAAGTTGGCAAAATACCCTCTCAGGAGGAATGCTATGTATGTGCACTCCTTTTAGTATGGGGAAGTCTAAGATATTCATAGCCATTGAAATAGATGTCTAGACAGCACATTGTCTATCTCACGCTGCACTCTACCGAGCAAGAGGTCATCATGGGACCAACAGCTTGTTTAGTATGGGCAACAGAATGGTTCAAAAAAGGTAGCAGGCGCTTCTCTCCAGAAAGAACATGGCATGATAACCTGTTCTGAGATGAGAGTTTGCAGCACACGCTTTTGCTCACAGTACCTTTCACAGATGGGAAATAACCATTTGCATATCAGTCTTTGTCCCGCCCACATGGACAGCCCAGCACCGAAATACTATGGCAATTCCTCTCTGAACAAGAGTACCAACAGCAACCCCATATACGTGTGTCAGCCTTGTTGGGCCTCATCAGTGAGGTGAAGCTCTGCCTCTCTGAGCACAGTGAGCAGGGAGTGTTACGCTCACCTGGCTCCCACAGGGGCGTCGGTCTGACCCGGAAAGCTGCGGTCTCCACCAACGTGATGCGTAGTGCAGAGATGACTGACTGGACTGGCCCTCCTAATCTTGTCTGCTTGACCCGTAGAAATATTCTCCTGCAAGTGGAGGGATGGATTTAGCCACCCATGGATTCAAGTGATGGCACCCCCCCACAGTCCTCCCCACTAATAACCTCTGAAGTGCCCTCTCAGCAATCTCACCTTATACTCTTGAAAGATGAGCTCTCCATCCTGCATGGATTGCAGGGGCGCGTTGATGCCAGTTACTTCACTGGTTTGAAGGCGTGGGAGAGTTCCGGAGAGTATTGACTCTGAGGTTCCTGGCGAGGACCAGTAAGTATCAAGTTCATAGAGTTCAATATGTCCGATGTTCACTCTTGTTCCCCCCTTCCTTCCTTGTCTTGCAGCTGAGTTCGTGAGAAGATGCTCTCATGGTAGCTGGTGGCGCTCAGGTAAGGGTCTGTATTACCCAACGCTGTCCGGTAAATGTTGCACGTGTTTAACGTGTTGTTTTTCTCTCTCTTTGCAGGTGCAGCACATGAAGATGTGGAGAGTTATAGAATGAGGCCTCCGGTGGTAAATCAGGTAAGTCTATGGTGATAAGAGTTATATTTGTTGGTTTTCTCGGCTCACCTTGTTTTTTTCTTTTGTCCCCCAGGTGCCGGAGTTCAGCAAAGAAATGATGGAGGCAGTGCTGAATCGAAAGATGCTGCGAGGACTGGTGAGTATGGCGCGGCGTTGCAGCTGGAGATGCGACGCGTACTAAAATGATGTTCTTTCCAGGTCCGGAGGCGAGATGGATCCGGAATCAGGTGAGGAATTCGAAAATAGTTTGTTTTCTAACCTTGTCCTTTTCTTTCCTCTTTGTTTTAGGAGCTCCAGATTCGAGCCAGGCATGGCAGAAGACTCGATGCTGACTGCAGGCATGGTGAGCGTTACGTTGCTGGATGCAGAATAACGCGAAGCGTGTGCTGCTGTTCGGGTGTGGTTTAAATAGCCTCCAAAGTAGTTCCAGGTAAGAAGTTCCCCAGAACCACGCCCGAGTAAAAAATAGTCCCTGTAATAAAATAGACCCATCCAGGCCTCACGTTGGCTTGGACTCACTTGCAGCATGGTCTGCATCAGGTAAGTAAAGTCTATGAGCCTGGTGCCTATGGCGCTAGGACTGATTTCTATGATGAGCCAGGCACCTTAGGCGCCAGGACTGAACCTAAACAGCCCCTAGCCGGAGCTGTTGGGGTTTTAATAAGTATCTGGATGCCTGCTCCCGGAGCTGATGGGCTTGGTCCTGAAGCCCGGGGGTATGCATCATGACAGGGAGCCCACGTCTGGTTGGCCCCAGGTAACTCAGGGTGACCAACCCCAAGTTCCTTGCAAATATTTCAAAAAGGTAGCAGGCGCTCCCCTCCAGAAAGAACATGGCTTGATAACCTGTTCTGAGATGAAAGTTTGCAGCACACGCTTTTTGCTCACTGTACCTTTCACAGATGGGAAATAACCATTTGCATATCAGTCTTTGACCCGCCCACATGGGCAGTTCAGCAACAAAATGCTATGGCAATTCCTCTCTGAACAAGAGTACCAACAGCAGCCCCATACACATGTTGGGTGGGACAAAGACTGATATGTAAATGGATATTTCCCATCTGTGAAAGGTAACGTGAGCAAAAAGCAGATGGTTGTGAACTCTCAAAGGGGTTAATAACCACTGAACAGGTTATCATGCCGTGTTCGTTCGAGAGAGGGGTGCCTGCTACCTTTTTTGTATTTTTGGGCAACAAAATGGACAGATCAAGATGAATATGTTTATGTTCAAGACACAAAGACAAGAGCAAGGACGTTCAGCAGGAATCATGTGATAAGATATGAACAGCCTGGAGTGAAAGGAGCTGAAATCAGATGGGAAGTAAACAGAAGGCTTGAAAGCCCAGGAAAAACTGCAGAAGAAATTTGAAGATGGATGGAAAGAGGCCAAATGCATATTTGGGGATCAGTACTTACTCCAGATGGATGGGAAGAAGGAGTGGTGATCTGCAGGGCCTGTGTAATAATTGGTCACCTCAAACCAACCATTGACATTGTGGAAAAAGAATGCAAACCTTTATGGCCGAAACTTTCCAAACTACTGACATGGGTCAAAGACAAAGGAGGTCCTTTACAGATAGTGCCTCTGGACAGTACAAAGCTGTGCTTCAGAAACAATGGCACAGAAAACTTGGAGAAAATCAAAATTGTGGTTCAATGTTCCATGTGCCAGGAATGAGCATTGGAACAGCAGTGATAATGGATCACTATTGGGCTTGTGGATCCAGAGCTTACATGAAGCTGCCCAGAGATTGGGGAGGACTGTGTTCTATGGTAAACATCCATGTTCCAGCATTGGGGATTCCTAAGAGTGACCTGAACATTGGTGAATTTCCAAAAGCAGATGCACATCTGAGGAAAAAGAGATCTGCTGAACTACTGAATCGAATGAAGAGAGATAACTATTTCTCAGCCAAGTCAATAGAATCTTTTGATTCTATCCCATATGAGCACAGATCAGACTTCATCAATATTCACAATAATCTTCATGCCTAGGATCCAGACGGCAGCAAATACCAAGTGGTTACAGATAACAGACGATTAACACTAACATAGAGGGATTCAATGCTATCAAGGAAGATCTGTGAGCCATACCTCTGATGATTCTTCAGAACAGATACGTCCTGGACATGATTACAGCTATGGATGGAGGTGTTTATGCCAAAATTGGAGAATCATGTTGCACATTCATACCTTTTCATGATGACGAGAATGGCGCCTTGACAGAGGCCATAACGATGCTAACAAGCCTCACGTCCAGATGATTGACAAAGTGGAAGATATTGCTGATGACAGATGGTTTGGATCAATCTTTTCATGGGTCCCACAATGGATGGCGGACATTTTCAAGTTTCTTGGAGCCCTGATAGTGATGATATTGCTTGGATTTTGTGTGATCAAGATAATAATCACACAGTGCAAGAAGACTGCAAAGGAGGCAGTAGGAATGAAAATTATGATTGATGTTGAATCAAGATGGAAAGCTAAAGAGTTGACGGATGAAGCAATCAGAGACTTACTGAAGACCAGCATCCATGCACCTGAAAGAACAAAGTTCCAGTACACAAAGAACCACAAGAAGTATGTGGGGGTTTACAGTGATAATTTCGAAAACAAAAATTTCAAAAGTCAAAATATCGAGAAAAAAAATATCGAAAAAAAAGTCACATTTTTTTAAATTACATTTTTTATTCGAAATGGGTGGGTTCCCCCCTAGCCCCCCTTTTTAAAAAGTTTTTTGTTTTATCCATTTTTTTTATTGCCGGACCCCAAAATAAATATATAATAAAAAAAAATGATATTTATTTTTTCGATATTATTGTTTCGACATTATTGTCTTTCAAATTTTCTTTTCTCGAAATTATGACTGACCACCATATGTGGGGAAATGGATCTACTGCAGTCCAAATGGACAACGCATGCTAATGTCCCGGAGTAAAGACGAGCATGTGAAGTCAGCAGGATGCCTAAAAAGAGTCATAAAGATATGGGTCCCAAAGAAGCATTTCTTCAGACGACGATGTCTAGATGTGAAGACTGATGAGAGAGTGGTTGTTGAATCGCCCAAAGGGGGGAGTGTGGAGGTGGAGCCAAGTACCCCCACCCAAAGCTCCTCCCCATGCTGCCTATATGTTGGGAGCCAGAGTGTGAAACATTTGCAGTACCAGTGAAAATACTGATACCGCAAAGAATCATGGAAGTAAGGTTCCCATTGAGGAAGCCATACATGCAATCACAAATATATGATGGCCATTTGAATGAAAATCCCGGAGAAAGTGGGAAAAACAAACAAGAAAGGAGGTTGGTGATATCATGCAGAGCAGAACTAACACACTCATAAGAAGAGTCTGAAGACAATGGATATTCTATGGAATCAAAGTAGGAGGTGTTAAAGATGAGCTACATTTCAGGCTCGAGATGAAGATGCTCTTGCTATGGAAATAATGAAGAAGATATCGAGTCCTTTTACAACTGTACAGTCGCAGCAACGCAAGTAGATAAAGTATTCTTAAGGCTGGCTATGTAGTGAATAGATTGCGGCAATGCGCCAATGTATATGAGTAGGAATGTACGGACTACAGATATTCCACAACGCACTTTAGCAGAGCTGGATTCAGTGAAAAGAAAGGTTTTTCAGTGTGTCACGGTTGGAAAGCAATTGAATTACAGAGGTGGGTCGAAGAAAGGCTTGGCTGGCCCAGCAGCAGAAAGTCAAGGCCACCTTGAGCCTGGATGTTCGTACAGAAGCTACAATGAACATGTGAGAAGAACAAACTCCTGTCTGAGGTGAGGTGTGAGAGCATTCAAGATGTCAGAGGTTCTTCATTTAATAGAGTTTAATACAGAAAAATGGTGTGAAACATGGTCTGCAGTCATGTGGTTGGATGGAAATAGACATTGGGATGAGCTACATCGAAACCAAAGGACAGAACATGCCTATACTCCCTTCTATTCCAAGCACAGAGAACAGTTCCAAGGACAATCTTCAAAGGGCTAATTGACTGGAAGCCTACAGAGTGATGATGGATGACAGGCTAATGAGGTAGGAGGCTATGGTTATGACCAGCCCACTAGCACCTGGATGCCAGCCTGCGTGCGGCTGGTGTGAGTGGAATATTACAGAGGGGTACAAGGGTGCCAACCAATTATAGAGGGCCATGAAATAGAGAGCCCTATAGTTTGTATAACCAATGGGCGGTTGTGTATTTGATGACGTTTGTAGTGACCGGCACTAGACGAGGGCTTAGTTGCCCACCAGATGTTAGATACCCAATCACCTTCCCTGATCAGTATGGAACGTATACCTAGATGTTCCCTGTAATCCTATCACATCCCCAAGTAGGTTTTTGTAGTTTGCCACGTAGATTGACATCAATGATGATGCGATTTTAATGTATAAGCTACTTTTTTTATTAAATGCATTGAGTGAGAAGATCAAGCGAGTTTGCTGATGTTTGTTATACTCCCTATTTTAGATAAGTGATATTAAGACAGACATACTTTACCAACTTCCTGAGTCAGTTTGATTGATGTTTGAGTATTTTCTGCCTACCCATCTATCTCAAAGTATTGTTACCTCGTCTTAAAGGGCTGGTGTTGGATACACGAGTTCAAGGGACATAGGTCCCGGGCTGGGCGCTGATGATGGTGCACAGAGGCTGCCTGCTCCTACAGGCAAAGCGGAGAGCACTCTGCTGTGCCGCCAGCCCCATTAAGATTGGGCCGCCCGCGGTGACAACTGCAGCTCTATGCTGGAATATCAGTGAAAGGAAGTGACTGACTGGGAGGGAGGGCATTTAAAATGATGGCTGGGTGTGGGTGCCAACTACCAGAATCATAAGCAGCTACATCAGAAGGCCAAGCACCCATTTGGTACACCAATTAGGCCTGAACATTTTTATCAATATCAACGAGCTGCGTCTTGATTTGAATGTCATAACTTGGGATGTTATCAAGGTTCGTGTCTAACTCCCACAGGTGCAGAGTCGGATTTTGTCTCCTTTGGCACGCAGCGGCGCAGGACTCCCAGACAAAGCCACCCAATGGGAGGAACAAATCAAACATCTTTTGCTTTCCAGGCAAAACGGTACTTAGTCATGGTTAGAAGGGCATGGTCAGAAGAGCATTGCTGCCTCAAGGGGCAGTGATGTAAGATTTTAGAGGAAATAAAGCATGCAGAGGGTCTTAAAGTGGATAGCCTCTTTAATGGGGGCCAGGGAAGCTTGTCAAGAAACGGAGAGATGTGGTCAGAAAGTCACAGGGCCTCATTACGAGTATGGCGTAAGGCAACAAGGGAGCCGGCATCACTACCGGCACCGTTGCTACCGTACCGGCATACTACGAGTTCTGCTCGCGGGTGCCCTTGCAGCCACCAGGTTTTACCTGGTGGCTGTTCTGGCACCCGCAAGCAGAACTTGATGGTAGCAACGGTACCGTTAATAACGGTACCGTTGCTACCACCCTCGCCATTCCCATGGACTCCTATGGGGCTCAAATGGGAATGGGGAATCATTTTTACCGGCGCCCAGAAAAGGGCAATTACCAGGTCCGGCAAGGTTGTAATGACCCGGTAATTACCCTTTTCTGGGCGCCAGATAAAAATCAATACCAGCGGCAGCCGTGCCTGTACTACAGGCATGGCTACGGCCAGCCTCGTAATGAGGGCCATAGAGTAAAATATGAGCTACATGGAGGGGTCTTTAAGGGTCTGGAGATGTGGAAATCTGCGCATGGGAAGGCCCCAGTGCAAGGAGTAAGGGTGGTATCAACCTGATGGCATGTGGGCAGTGGCCGCTTAGACGCAGGCCAATAGATCAAAGAACATTCTAAAGAGGACCAATGACTCCCGAAACGGCAAGCTATAATACTGCAAAATGTGAGAGCTACTGCACATGTAGATACGTCTCACCTCATGTGACATGTTTCACAGAGGTATATGATGGCAATCACACCCTGCAGAAAGGTTTTCTATTGACGAGGTCCAACCATTACCAAAAGTGGAACTTAAGACATTTGTGATCTCTTTATATTGTGGATTTACAACTAGACCCTGGATGCAAATTCAGACACATCCTTCCTCCTGACGACTTCCGCACTGCAGTCCAAGCACTGGGTCTACAACTAGACCCTGGATGCAAAAGCAGACATCCTTCCTCCTGATGACTTCTGCACCGCAGTCCAAGCACTGGCTCTACAACTAGACCCGGGATGCAAAATCAGACACATCCTTCCTCCTTACGAGTTCCACACCACAGTCCAAGCACTGGGTCTACAACTAGACCCTGGATGCAAAAGCAGACATCCTTCCTCCTGATGACTTCTGCACCGCAGTCCAAGCACTGGCTCTATAACTAGACCCTGGATGCAAAATCAGACAGATCCTTCCTCCTTACGACTTCTGCACAGCAGTCCAAGCACTGGCTCTATAACTAGACCCTGGATGCAAAATCAGACAGATCCTTCCTCCTTACGACTTCTGCACAGCAGTCCAAGCACTGGCTCTATAACTAGACCCTGGATGCAAAATCAGACAGATCCTTCCTCCTTACGAGTTCCACACCGCAGTCCAAGCACTGGTTCTCTTTAAGGTGGTCTATGGAAATGCTTGCCACCCAAGACTCCCCAACAGCAACCTTGCCCCCCCCTACAAGCCATACAAAGCACAGCCAGACTCATCCTTCACCTACCCAAACCTTCACATATGACCCGCTCTTGCCCAGCTGCACTGGCTCTCCATGCCCCAGAAAGGACTCAGCATTGCACTCAAAGACATCCACCACAAAACCCCATCTCACCTTCACTCCAAACTCAAACCCATCGCCCACACAAACACCAGACCAACCTGCCAGCACCTTCTACACGTCCCACTCTGCATGTACCCACTGGGTACCCCTACCTCTCCACATGCGCACCACGCCCTCCATCACCACTATCAGTCTCCACGTGCTTATCCACAATGCTTTGCGGGACGACCTGTTGTTTCCAGTTCAAAAATCATTTCTGCAAAACTACACACCTGAACTTTTATGCACCCGGCTCTGGCATGTGCTATTAGAAAGAGCTATACAACTAGATACATAATAAATAGGGGCACGCCTCTCATACACACGTGCACACGACCAAAGCCCCCACCCCCAAAATGAGAAGCTGTTGAAGTTAAGGCTCTAAATTACCTGGGGGTCTTCAAGTTCATCCTTTTGCTTTCGGAGGAGGGGCTGCTTTTGGAGGAGGGGCTACTTTTGGAGGCGGGCCTGGCACTGAAACGACAGTAAAATACACTATTTCATTCAACACTTGACAGTAATTAAGGTTAACTACATTAAAACTACACCTGCATGTGCACAAATTGCTCCCGCTTCGAAGCGCTTGAATGTGTTGAGAGCCATTGACGGGTCGATAGCTTTCATAGAAAAGGGCATCACTCTTGGTTCCACCCCACCCCCCAGCTGAGGGTATTTATGTGACCATTTTAAACAAGCCACCAGAGTATTCAGGGCAGCAGAACCGGCCCCTATTGGGAGCGGTAAGTCTCCCTTCATCCAGTGACAAAACTTCTTGGCGCTATAGCACCAAGCATTTGACCGTGTTTTCTTCTCCTTCGATAATCTTGACCCTGAAGTAGGTAAGATGCAAACACTCCACAATCCGTGTTGAATCCTTTTGTAACGCTTCATAAATGAGCTTTTTTCCTGGACCTCATATTCTGGTCTCCATAGTAAGTGGCATGGGAACAGGGGATTAGAATCATCCTGGTCACCCCTGGCCTGCCCATACTGCATCTGTGGTGGGCACTGAAGCCTGGCCACGCAAGTGCTGTACTTGGCCCTCAGGCCTTGCTCCAGCAAAGATCTGGGCTGGCAGTGGCACAAGCTCATATGCATCACAATAGCCTCCACCTATATCTCTGCACCTATATCTCTCTGCACATATCCCTCCACCTATATCTCCACCAAAATATCTGCACCTATATCTCTGCACCTAGATATCTCCACCCATATTCCTCCACCTACATCTCTTCACCTATATCCGTCTACCCATATCTCTCCACCTATATATCCCCACCCATGTCCCTCCACCTATATCTGCACCTATATCTCTCTGCACATATCCCTCCACCTATATCTCCACGAAAATATCTGCACCTATATCTCTGCACCTAGATATCTCCACCCATATTCCTCCACCTATATCTCTGCACCCATATCCCTCCACCTATATCTCTGCACCTATATCTCTCCACTTATATCCCTCCACCTATATCTCTGCACCTATATCTCTGCACCCATATCCCTCTACCCATATCTCTCCACCTATATCTCCACCTATATCTCTCCACCCATATTCCTCCACCTATAGCTCTGCACCTATTTTCTGGTTTTCGCTCCAGGAGGATAGCTCAGTGGCAACATGCTCACCTTGGAAGCAAAATGACATGGAGCAACGCAGGTTTGATCCCCGGGTCCGCGCTTAGAAACCTCTGGGTATTAAGCGCGTTATAAATAACCTATCGTATCATATCATATATATCTCCACCCATATCCCTCTACCCATATCTCTCCATCTATATATCCACCTATATCTCTCCACCCATACCCCTCCACCTATATCTCTCCACCCATATCCCTCTACCCATATTTCTGCACCTATATCTCTCCACCTATATCTCTCCACCAATATCCCTCTACCCACATCTCTCCATCTATATATTTCACCACCCATATTCCTCCACCTATATCTCTGCACCTATGTCTCCACCTATATCTCTGCACCTATATCTCTCCACCCATATTCCTCCACCTATATCTCTGCAACTGTATCTCTGCACCTATAGCTCTACGCCTGTATCTCTCCACCCATATTCCTCACCCATATCTATGCACCTATATCTCCACCTATATCTCTGCACCTATATCTCTGCACCTATATCTCTCCACCCATATCTATCTATACGTCCAGGCCCTCCACCAGAAAAGTAGCTAGTTCTAGTTCCTCTGAAAAACGTTTCGGATTTTAAGTTTTGTCAATGGGGTGATGCTTCAGCTCCACCAACCAACGGAAAGGTAGGGGCATAGATGTGAGGAGGAGGACACAGACTGTGGGTGATATTACCCCCCACTTAGGTGTCCATCGCCATGCTAATCCCTATATCTATTCCCACGAACTATCGCTCCCTGCCGCCCAAAACATACCCTGCTGGGACCTCTCTGAGCTAGCTCTATCACGTGGTAACATCAAAGTATGGAATGTTATGGGTCACCTTTGCTATTTATTTGAAAGTATCTTTTTCGGAAAGATAACTATGTAATTGCAGTTGTCAATCAGTTCTTGGTGCAAAAGTGAACCACTAAATTGATAAGCAACTACCAAAAAGTACCTGTACTGTGCACGGGTTCTGTAGACAGACATGATAACACTGTCATCAATTGTTGAAAATCAATGATCCTGTAGGCCGCTGTTCCGAGTGCCTTATCGCTTGATGTGTTTTGCACTCCGAAGTAAACTGCACTGACAATGGGCAGACGTAGAGGGGAGGTGAGAGTTGGCACAGCTGATATACCACAGAGCAGACGTGGAGGGGAGGCGAGAGTTGGCACAGCTGACATACCCCGGAGCAGAGGTGGAGGGGAGGTGAGAGTTGGCACAGCTGACATACCCCGGAGCAGACGTGGAGGGGAGGCGAGAGTTGGCACAGCTGACATACCCCGGAGCAGACATGGAGGGGAGGCGAGAGTTGGCACAGCTGACATACTCCGGAGCAGACGTGGATGGGAGGCGAGAGTTGGCACAGCTGACATACCCCGGAGCAGACGTGGAGGGGAAGCGAGAGTTGGCACAGCTGACATACCCCGGAGCAGACGTGGAGGGGAAGCGAGAGTTGGCACAGCTGACATACCCCGGAGCAGACGTGGAGGGGAGGGGAGGCGAGAGTTGGCACAGCTGAAATACCCCGGAGCAGACGTGGAGGGGAGGCGAGAGTTGGCACAGCTGACACACCCCGGAGCAGACGTGGAGGGGAGGCGAGAGTTGGCACAGCTGACATACCCCGGAGCAGACGAGGAGGGGAGGCGAGAGATGGCACAGCTGACATACCCCGGAGCAGACGAGGAGGGGAGGCAAGAGTTGGCACAGCTGACATACCCCGGAGCAGACGTGGAGGGAAGGCGAGAGTTGGCACAGCTGACATACCCCGGAGCAGACGTGGAGGGGAGGCGAGAGTTGGCACAGCTGACATACCCCGGAGCAGACGTGGGGGGAGGCGAGAGTTGGCACAGCTGACATACCCCGGAGCAGGCGTGGGGGGGAGGCGAGAGTTGGCACAGCTGACATACCCCGGAGCAGACGTGGAGGGGAGGCGAGAGTTGGCACAGCTGACATACCCCGGAGCAGACGTGGATGGGAGGCGAGACGTGGAGGCGTGCTGCAGCACACTGGTACCTTACGTGCACCTTCCCCACCTGTCGCTTCACCCGGGCACAGTGCAGTGTGTTGTTGTGCAAATATCTCAGAAACGGTGCATCCAAGGACCTTGAAAGGTGGTTTTCCAGGGGAACGTTGAGTTTTGTCCTGGTGTTGAAATGGTTAACATGTTATCCAGTGATTTTACCGAATACATTATGGAGAATGCTTTTTTACCGAAAACATGAACACAGAAATAAATTCAGCAATTTTGTAAAAATGTATGTGGGGGTGGCGTAAGGGGGTAAAGCGGGGGGGATGGGGTTGGTTTAGGATTCTAGAAAAACAGGCGGCTTGGAGGGGAACCTTATTTGGGGTTCAGTAAAAACACATTCTCTGCAACGGAATTCATTAAAATCACATAGATTTGCTTAACATGAGCTTTGTTCTGTCCTTCTACAAGCACACTGATGTTTCTCCGATTTTGTGTGTTGCGGTGCACACACACCTGTACTTTGCACAGACATGATGACACTCATCTAGTGTTGAAAATCAATCATCCTGTGGGTCGTTGTTGCGAGTCGCTTATCGTTTGATGTGCTTTGCACTTTGCACTGAGCATGAGCGCATGTGGATGGCTGACATACCCAGGAGCAGAGGTGGAGGGGAGGTGAGAGTTGGCGTGCATCAGCATACTGGGATCTTCTGTGTGCTCTCCCCACATTTGCTGCACCCTGCTGTGGTGTGGTGCATTGCAGTGCAGATATCCCAGAAACGGTGTGTCCTAGGGCCTTGAAGCATGGTTTTCAGGGACCTTGAAGTTTTGTTCCTCGAGTCGTGTGCAGGCTTGGACTGGTCTATAGAGCACTAGGCACAGGTCTGAACGAAAAACACAAAATGATAGCGCAGGCCTGTTTTTTGGGTCAAAATGGCACAATTTCTGGTCAATTTGGGCCATTTTCATGAGTTAGTTCACTCTGCGGCTAGTAGTTTTGACCAGTGTTGCTGAATAAATATTCTTTAAAATTCACAATTTACACTACACTTTATTAAGAAAACGCCCCCTTGGTTATTATTCGAACAGTGTCACGAAATGAATGAATTGCCATTTGCAACTGCGGGCCACTTTTTGCATTGGTGCCTGAGACAATTTTATGGGCCAGTCCGACAGTGGTCGTGTGCATATGCTTGAAATTAGCTCTTTCAGGCCGTTATACAATCACCTTGATTTTCCGCAGCTTCCAGGCAACCGTCTCATGTTTGCAGGGGCTGAAATCCAGGGAACAGAGTGGGTTGTCCACAAGTAATGTAGACAGTGACATCTGGAGAATCCTAACAGGTAGCTGTGCAAAGTTTGGTGCAGATTGGTGGCACGGTGTGGAATTGTATGAGGAACAAACAAACGATTTTCCGTTTTATATATAGAGATAGATGTGTGTCCTTGCATCTGATCCTGCCATTGAACAGTTTGAGTTCTTTTATAGGTGTTAGATAGGCATTTACCAGACACTGCCATCACAGGCACATGTCAAAGGAAATAAGCAAAGCCGTCCAGAAATTGTAAACTGCCCTGAACAAGAAAGAACGTGTTGTGGCGTTTGGTGCCAGACGTTCCTTGACCCCATAAGTCACACCAACCTGCAGTGTGGCTCTGAATAAAGTCATCAGAAATCAAGCAGATGATTAGAGGGGAGATCCGGGGGCGGGAAGGCTGCAGAGGCAGGTTCTGGAAAAACTTCAGATAGGACCTTTCCCTGAGTCTTAATGGGAATTTTAACTACAACATCTCAGAGGGGAAAATCCCATGTAGAAGACAAACCTCTCATCATTCTACAGGTTCAGACAGGCTCATCACAGACTTTGGTTCACTTGGAAAGCTCTGACAATGAAATATCCGTGGATGCCGAAAATACAGACTCTAACAGATTATTCACAGGCTGTGGGTTCCAAGTGTGCTCTGACATTCATCTACATGGGAGGCTGAGAGTACAGGCGATGACAGGCTAATAACAGGCTGCGAGTCCCAGGCGTGCTCTGACATTCATCTACAGGGGAGGCTGAGAGTACAGGCTCTGACAGGCTAATCACAGGCTGTGGGTCCCAGGCATGCTCTGACATTCATCTACAGGTGAGGTTGAGAGTACAGGCTCTGACAGGCAATCACAGGCTGCGGGTCCCAGGTGTGCTCTGACATTCATCTACAGAGAAGGGTGAGAGTACAGGCTCTGACAGGCTAATCACAGGCTGCGGGTCCCAAGTGTGCTCTGACATCCATCTACAAAGGAGGATGAGAGTAAAGGCTCTGACAGGCTAATCACAGACTGTGGGTCCCACGTGTGCTCTGACATTCATCTACAGAGGAGGCAGGAAGTACATGCTCTGACAGGATAATCACAGGCTCTGGGTCCCAGGTGTGCTCTGACATTCACCTACTGAGGCGGCTGAGAGTACAGGCTCTGACAGGCTAATCACAGGCTCTGGGTCCGAGGCATGCTCTGACATTCATCTACAGAGGAGGCAGGAAGTACATGCTCTGACAGGATAATCACAGGCTCTGGGTCCCAGGTGTTCTCTGACATTCATATAGAGAGGAGGCTGAGAGTACAGGCTCTGACAGGCTAATCGCAGGCTGCGGGTCCCAGGCGTGCTCTGACATCCATCTAAAGGGGAGGCTGAGAGTCAGGCTCTGACAGGCTAATCACAGGCTCTGGGTCCGAGGCATGCTCTGATATTCATCTACAGTGGAGGCTGAGAGTACTGGATCTGACAGGCTAATCACAGGCTGTAGGTCCCAGGCGTGCTCTGACATTCATCTAGAGAGGAGGTTGAGAGTACAGGCTCTGACAGGCTAATCACAAGCTGATAGTCCCAGGTGTGCTCTGACATTCATCTACAGGGGAGGGTGAGAGTACAGGCTCTGACAGGCTAATCACAGGCAGCGGGTCCCAGGCGTGCTCTGACATTCATCTACACGGGAGGCTGAGAGTACAGGCTCTGACAGGCTAATCACAGGCTGTGGGTCCCAGGCATGCTCTGACATTCATCTACAGGTGATGCTGAGAGTACAGGCTCTGACAGGCTATCACAGGCTGCGGGTCCCAGGTGTGCTCTAACATTCATCTTTTGAGGCGGCTGAGAGTACAGGATCTGAAAGGCTAATCACAGGCTGTGGGTCCCAAGTGTGCTCTGACATCCATCTACAAAGGAGGCTGAGAGTAAAGGCTCTGACAGGCTAATCACAGGCTGTGCGTCC